>NC_058131.1:251519279-251649195 GCF_016433145.1 Gracilinanus agilis
CAAGGTAATCCACAGATGATCTCAGGATGCCAAAAGCCAAGGTGGTCCAAGGTACCTAAGCAGAGAGGATGTCCTTGAGATGCTGTCCACCAGATCCCAAACTCCTCCTCCACCTGGTGCTGCTCTGTAGGTCTTGTCCCCTTGCTAGATGCCACCACCACACAGGATCCCAGGGAAATCAGGATGCAGTTTGTCCTTTACTCTGAGATCTCCCAGGGCTAACAACAGTTTGTGCCAACCCCTAATGGAGTCTCTCTCAGAGCACAAGCACCCACTTCCTGCTCCTTCATTCCATCTTGGAATACTCCAGTCCTTCCTGCTAGGTCATCCTTAATACTTAATTACTAATCTCCCTCACAATAAAGCCCAATAGATTTTGCTCCATCCTTTCATTTTTACTCTATGTATGTCTGTCTGTCTCATGTGTGTTTCTTGTAGACAACATATGGTAGGATTTTAGTTTCTAATTCACTCTGCTATTTGCTTCCATTTTATGGGTGAGTTCATCCCATTCACATTCAGAGTTATAAACATCAACTATATATTCCTAGACATTTTAATTCTCTCTCCTTGTCTTGCCCTTTCTTCTTTCACTATTTCTTTCTATACCAGTGTTTTGTTTTTAATCATTTCCCCTGATGTCCTCCCTTATTGTACTTCTCTTTCTCCACTCTCCCTTCTTATTCCCCTCTTATTCTTCTTTAGGGTCTTCTTAAGGTATCCCCCCACCCTCTCCCTTCCTAGTGTTGCTTCCCTCCACACTAGTCCTTTTGTTACCCTTCTACTTCTCTATAGGGCTCGAATCAATTCTCTGCCCCAATGGATCTGATTGTTCTTCCTTCCTTAAGTTGATTTCAATACACTTAAGTATTAATCATTTCCTCTCTCCAACCTCTTTGCCTTTCTAGTATATTTTTATTCTTCCCTGTTCACCACATTTGCTTCTTTATGGAATATAAATTTACTCCATTTTGTGTGTTTTTCAAATTTTCTTAATATTACCTTCTTCCCCCCTTTTAGTTTTGTGTGTATATATATGTATATATATATATGTATATATATATATATATATATATATATCTTGACATTTCATCCTATACAGTTTTTCAATGTAAACTTCTTCTAGTTACCTTGTTGATAAAAACAATTTTTAATAGTTGTCAATATCTTCTTTTCTTCTAGGGATACAAGCAGATTGAACTTATTGGGTTCCTTAAAGAAAAGATTTTTTTTTTATTCCCCTTAATTACCTTATAGTGATTCTCTTGAGTTCTGTGTTTGGGCAGCAAACTTTCTTTTTAAGTCTGTTTTTTTTCTTTATAAATGCTTGGATGCCCTCAATTTTATTGAATGACTATACTTTCCCATGCAAAAATATAGTCAGTTTTGCTGGATAGTTGATTCTTGGTTTTAGATCCAGTTCTCTTGCTTTCCGAAATATTATGTTTCATACCTTCTGGTCCTTCAATGTAGATGCAGCCAGATCCTGTATTATCCTAATTGTGGTTCCCTGGTATCTGAATGACTTCTTTTTAGGAGCTTGTAATATTTTTTCCTTGTCCTGGTAGTTTTTTTTTTTAATTTGGCTATAATATTCCTGGAAGTTGTCAGTTGTGGATTAAATGTAGGAGGTGATCTGTGGATTCTTTCAATTTCTACTTTTCCCTCTTGTTCAAGAATATCAGGGCAGTTTTCTTGGATAATTTCTTGTAGCATGATGTCTAAATTTTTTCTTTTGTCATGGTGTTCTGGTAAACCAATAATTCTTAAATTGTCTTGTGTATCTCTGTTCTCCACATCTTTGGTTGAATCAATGAGTTGTTTCATATTCATTTTTTAAATTTTGTTGTATATATTCTTGTTGCCTTGTGAAGTCATTTGCTTCTAGTTTTTGAGTTCTATTTTTTTAAAGACTAAATTTCATCCCTGTCTTTTTGGTCATCCTTCTTCTGGTCTGATTTTCTTTGTAGATCATCTTTTGTCTTCTTTGCTTCATTTTCAAGCTGGTCAATTCTGGCTTTTAAGACTTTATTTTCTTGTTTTAGTTCATGTTATTTCCTTTTTCAAATTGTCTTTAGCCTCCCTTGATTGCTTTTTGAATTACTGAAGTTCTTGAGTTAATTGAATTTTGAGATCTTCCAAAGCCTGTGCCCAATTAGCTGGAACTTCTTCCTCTTCTATTTCATTTGCTCTCTTTTTACTTCCTTGAAAGAAGCTGTCAATTGTCATTTCTTTTCTATTTTTCTGTTGTTTATTCAAATTTTTTTTCTTTTCTGTTCTGCTAGTTTAAGCAGATGGATTTAATGAGTTTTGATGAAAGATCTTCCCTCAGCTGGCAATGGGGGTTTATAGTTACTTTCTCTGCAGTGTATGGGGGAGGGCTGTTGGCGTTTCCCTGCCCTTTGAAAATTTCTCGTCTATCAAATTTATGGGATTCAGCCTCTATTGATTGGATTAGTCTGTGTTGCTTAATGTGCCCTGATGCTAAAACCTCAAAGAGGGGGAAAAAAGAGTAAGGGGACAAGATGGAGTATTTTTGTTGAGCTGTCCAGCAGTAGGGTCCCATTGTTCTGTCCTACTGTTTGACCTTGTTTTCTTTCCTCTTGAAGCCCTATGTTTTCTACCTCAGTTTGATAAAGCCAGGTTGTCTGAGGTTTGGCTCCCTCTAAGCTGCCATCTTCTGAGCATTTTTACTGTTTCTCTGACTTTCTTCTCCAGTCACCTCCCCGTTGACTATGTTCAACTCCCTGAGTCTGGTGCCATCAAGGATCTCTCTCTAGGCCAGTGAGCCTGCCTGGAGATTTCAGGGGCCACTGGAGACTCCACAGAGTGAGTGAGGGAGGGGTCCTGGGATTCCCATTCTATACTCTCAGACCCAACAGTTCAAGAATTCAAGCCTTTTCCTTGGCATACCTCTTTAACTGTCCAGCAGTAGGGTCCCCCTGCTCTGTCCCATTGTTAGATTTGATCTTCTTTCTCCTCCAAGTGCATTGTTTTCTATCTTGGTGTGGAAGGGTGCGGAGGTTTTAAGATTTGCTCCATCTAAGCCGCCATCTTCCAAGAATCCTGCCACTTGATTTGGCAAAGGGTCAAGAATGGTCAAGGCTGAAGAAGACAATGGAGATCTAAGCAACTCAAAAGAAGTAACCACCTCATAGGACTTTATTTAAATTCAACAGATGTGTAACAGTGATGGAATACTCTTGTGTGATAAGGAATGATAAGGGATGGACTTCCATAAGAACTAGAATGACCTACATAAACTGATGTGAAAAGAAATAAGCAGAACCAGGAGAACGCTATACACAGTAACTGAAACATTGTGGGATGAACAAATGTAATTTACTTTGCTACTGAAAGCAATGCAATGATCCAGGACAATTCTGAAGGATTTATGAGAAAGAATGCTATCCACATCTAAAGAAAGAATTGTGGGAGTAGAAATCCAAAAGAAAACATATGATTTATCACTTGTTTATATGGGTACATGATTTAGGGTTTTGGTTTTAAAAGATTATTTAAAAAATCAATAAAATGGAAATAGGTTTCGAGTGAGAATATATATAAATATATACGTATATTTATATTTATATATAAAATCCAACAGAATTGCTTGCCAACTCTAGGAAGGGGAAGGGAAGAGAAGGGGGAGCTAACAAGAATTATATAATCACAGAAAAAAATTAAAAAATAAAATCAAAATAAATTCAACGAATATAGAAAGAATCTGTGCATAGTGCTGGGGATAACAAGATAAAAACAAATTCCCTGGCTGCAAGGAGCTTATAATCTACTATAAAACAATCTTAGAAATTCATTTTTCTTTACCTTCTCCTCTGCCCAGATCTTATTACCAGTCATATCCTGCATTTCTCTCTCACTTCTATCTTGTGATTATGTTGTCCTCCAAAATATGTAGGAACCTATTATAATTGTAGTACGACATAGTAAATCATGTATGTATTGCTTCTGGAATGAAGAAGAATTAGCATCAAATCTCACTTCATATACTTCCTAGCTTATCCAAGTCACTTAATCTCTGAGCTTTGGTTTCCTCATTTGTAAAATAAGGGTAACAATAATGGTACCTAACACAGCAAAAATGTTGTTAGGATCAAAGGAGATTTCATATATTTATAGATATACATAAAATGAATAATACAGATAATATAAGAATAATAGATTATGTAGATATATAGTTCATCAAAACTTGAAGAGCTATATAAATATGAGTGATTATTATTTCCCACTTAAAAGATATTATCTTGGGGTAATATATCTGAATTCATGGCTGATTCACTTCATTCTACTTAACCCTTCGACCTCCTACAAAATCTATATATCTTTATATCCTCATACTTTGAAGTAAGCTTTATCATCAAAAGACATTTAGTAAGCACTTGTTGAACAGATAAATCATATCTGTTTAATATCATAAAATTATTGTCTGTTAGATCATATAGAGAGAGCTAGAAGGGACTTTAGAGATGTTTTCAGTATATTCCACTCTTTTGCAGATGAAGCAACTCTGGACCAATGAAGTTGAATGACTTACTTGTGGAAGATAGCAGTTAAGTGTCTGAAGTAAGATCCAAAGGAAGAATCCTAGGTCAAGTGCTGTCTACTATGCTATATTTCCTCTTAGTCTTGCCATTTATATACTAATTGTACTAACAGAAGCTAGTTCAGCATCTCTAATGTCTTTATTTTTTTTTAATTTGAGAGACACTCTACACATAATGAGGTAAAATGTATTTCTATTTAGCACTAAGACAAAGTCATACTGAAAACTTCTTTAGCCAAGTTGTTTCTGAAATGAATGAGGTATATATCTGAAACTGTGCTATATACTATGGGTGCAAAGAAAAGCAGTCAAAACTGTTCCTACATTAAAAGATTTTACATTGTAATAAAGGGCAACAAATATAATAAGAAAGCAATTTGGGGTGGATACATCCATGAGTAGTCCAGTGTGAAAATGGTTGGGATGTGAATAATGGTCTAGGTTCCTGAGTAAGATAAGGCAAAAGGTCACCTAATAGATTTCAGTCCTAGGGACAGAGCACAATTTCCAATGGGAAGAGGATAGCCAAAATGGAGGCAGGATGGTTGGGAAATAAACCTTTTGTCTATACAAGGAGATAGTGAATAACCAAAACTGTGTAAGTACTTGGGGAAGGGAAAGGGAATACACATTTACTGAGTGTCAGACATAGTGCTAAGTACTTTACAAATATTACCTCATTTGATCCTCATAACAACCCTGTGAGGTAGGTACTATTATCATCTTCATTTTATATTTGAAGAAATTGAAGTAAACAGGGGTTGAGTGACTTGCCCAGGGTTAAACAGCTAGTAGGTGATACTATTATCCCCATTTTCTAGTCAAGGAAATTGTGACAAACAGAGGTTATAAGTGACTTACTCAAGGTCATGGCACAAGTAAATTTTTAAGGCTGAGTTTGAACAGAGGCCTTCCTGACTCCAGGGCCAATGCTTTACAATACCTAGCTGCTTGGTCAATTTAATCATCCAAACAAGTAGATTTTTGTTTGTTTGTTATTTTTTGTCTTTTTTAAGAATGTATTGACTACAACACTGGTGGTTTGGATATTATATAAATACCACCTAGTGAAATTATAGGAAACATGAGGGAAATCAACATCAATAATTTCTTACCCCTTCAGGGGCTCTCATTAATGACTGTGGATGTTGTCCAATGAGCAAGAAGAGAAAAAGATTAATAGTGCCAATAAAAAGATAAGTACTTATTGTAACTGAGCAAGACATCTAATTTGGTGAACCTGGAATTAGAAAGGTCATCTCAAGCTGAGCTTAGTTCAAGAAACTGGGTCAATCAGTGGGCAAAAAGTTTTTTTGGATTCATCAGGTTTGGATCTAAAAGTTCCATCTCTGTTATAGATGGTTTCATAGCCTGGGCCTCATTTACTAAATAATATCTCCAAAGTGTGTTCCAAAAACAAGAGAGCAGTATTCAAGGAGACTTCTAGAAAAGGAGCTAGTGAGAATGCCTAGTCTCTTGCACATAGGACTCTGGAGTACCCAAGTGAAATATAGGCTTTCTTCCATGTTGGCTGTCTCCCATCATGGAGGCTGCCCAGAGGTACTTACCGAAGTCCTGAAGTGATCTAGCAAACATCATTTAGGAATAGAATATTTTTCCATAACACCTTCATGTAAGCAGCCATGAAGTGACAGGCTCCTGGTTTGGAAGTGGAAAGATGGAAAGACTGCCCAACAGAGGGATGGAACTAAGAGAATGAGGGAATCTTGAGAAAGGAGAGTAGATATGATCGTATTAAAGACATCTCACAATTGGCTATCATAGTAAATGTGGTATGTAACTAGTCTTGCCTCTCTCTTTATTGGCTGGCCACCAAACCCTTGAGAGCAATAACTGTCCCTTGAGTAGGAACATAAATTACTTCCCCCTCCAAAGGTTTTCTTTCATATTTTAGGGCTTATAACTCTTATCCACTAAGCCATACTACTTTGCTATTTTGCAGATGAGGAAACTAAGGCTTAAAGAGATTGACTGGTTAATCAAGAGTCACACCGCCAGTAATGGTCTGAAGTAGCATTCATATCTGGGGCTTTCTAACTCCAAAGTCTACACCATAACCACTATATCATATTGCCCCTCAAAGAGGATTCTATGAGCACCTTAAGAATAAATTCTGTAAAACATGACTTTCTTAAAGATAATGAACTAGTTTTTTATTCTTCAAAAATTTCCCTTAAAGTTTAATAAATCTTGCTGCATAATAAAGTAAGTATTCCAAGCCTTAGCTTCTGTTCAAAAGAGATGGCATTTAATTGTCAGTTTCATCACCTATAAAATAAAGGATTTTGATTAAAAATTCTCTGATGACCCTTTTAGCTCTAGAACTGTGATCTCATGTCCTAGTTATCTTTGGAAAGGAAGAGATTAGAAGTTTATTTTTTTCCTTTTACAGAATAGAGATATGTTCTTAATTGTCTCTAAACTACCTTGATATGTGGCTTTTTCCTAAGGAAAATTATTGTATTATAAATTCTTTCCTGTTCATTTTATAATGACCATATTTCAGTTATTCAGATGATATGATAAAACCTCCAGCAACAAAACAAAACATTATGAATCTACTTAAGTCCAACTTTTATCAGTATTGATCAGATTCCCACTCTTTGCTGGGTAGATGGAATCAGTTGGATGGGGATTCAAAACTGCCTAAGTTTCGCTCAAGGTGTGCAGATACAATTCCCATTGATGGATGATCAAAGAACATCAGGTCCACTGAGTACTGGCAAAGGAAGCAGAAAATTAAATTGGGCAGTACATTTTTTGCTCTTGTGATTTTACTCAGCAAAGAATGAAGACCTGGGAAAGAGAAGTTGAAATGATCATACATCTTTGCAAACTGCTTTTCCTAGAGAATTTGCAGGAATATAGAGGCCATGTGGGATAGTATTTTTTAATAGAATGCTAAGTGAAGAGTCAAAGAAATTGCGGTTCAAATCTTGCTTTTGACACTTGCTAATTATGTGAACTTGGGCAAATGATTCAAGTCTTTATGCCCCAGGCAGCTCACTAGGATTTGTCTGCTAATGCATTTTGGGGTTGGGAGCTCTTGTAGTACCTATTTCACAGGTTTATTGTGAAGATCCAATTAAGACCTTTTTAAGAAATGGCTTTGCAACTTTTCTCTTTTGAGAGGCAAAATGGCATAATGGGTAGAATCCTACACCTTGAGCTAGGGAGAAAGATTAGAGTTCAGCCTCTGACACATTAGCTGTGTGACCATGAGTAAGTCTCATGAACCTCACTCTTCTCTTTTGTAAAATAGTAATAAAAGTGTCAAGTTCACATGGTGGTTGTGAGGCTCAAATGAAATAATGTTTATAAAGTACTTTTGTAAGCCTTAAAATGCTACACTTTGCTGTTGTTCAGTCATGTCAAGCTCTTTATGTCTCCATTTGAAGTTTTCTTGGAAAAGATATTGGGAGGGCGGGGCTTGCCATTTACTTCTCCAGCTCATTATAGAGATGAGGAAATTTAGGCAAAGTTAAATGACTTGCCTAATGACTTAAATATAAAGATGGAAATTATAGACAAATTAGGTGAACATAGAATACTATTCTTATCAGATCTATGGGAAAGGAAGGAATTTAAGACCAAGCAAGAGAAAGAGAACATTACATAATATAAAATGAATAATTTTGATAATATTAAATAAAAAATTTTCTGTACAAACAAAACCAATATAACCAGAATTAGAAGGGGCTCAATAAATTGGGGGAAAAAGTTTATAAAAAAAAACTTCTGACAAAGGTCTAAATTCTCAAATTTATAAGGAGCTAAGTCAATTGTGAAAAAAAAAAATCAAGCCATTCCTCAAATGACAAATGGCCAAAAGATATGAATAGGCAGTTTCCAGATAAAGAAATAAATATAATTAATAAGCACGTAAAAATGTTCTAAATCTCTCATAATTAGGGAAATGCAAATCAAAACAACACCGAGCTACCTTCTCACACCTAGCAGACTGGCCAATATGACAGTAAAGTAAAATAATAAATGGTGGAGGGGTTGTGGCAAAAATTGGGACACTAATGCATTGCTGGTAGAGTTGTGAATTGATCCAACCATTCTGGAAGGCAATTTAGATTTATGCACAAAGGGAAAGAATGCATATCCTTTGATCCATCAATACCACTACTGTGTTTATACCCCAAAGAGATAATAATGAAAAATATTTGTACAAAAATATTCATATTTCATTCTTTGTGGTAGCAAAAAATTGGAAAATGAGAGGATGTGCCTCGATGAGGGAATGGCTGAACAAATTGTGGTATCTGATGGTGATGGAATACTATTGTGCTATAAGAAATGATGAAGTGAAAGATTTCTATATGAACTGAAAAGACCTCTAAGAACTGGTGCAGAGTGAAATGAGCAGAAGCAAGAGAACATTGTACACTGAAAGTAAAACATTGTAGAACTATCCAATGTAATGGACTTTGCCACTAGTAGCAATACAATACTCCAGGACATTCCTGAATAACTTATGAGAAAGAATGCTCTTCGCATTGAGAGAAAGAACTATGAGAATAAAAACACAAAAGAAAAAATTGTGATATATCACTTATCATTTGTTTATATAGATATATGACTTGGGTTTCAATGCTGTGGTAAAAATGAATAATGTGGAAATAGGTATCATGTGATAACATTTTTATTAATTAATTGATTGATTGATTTTCAGAAGAAATAATTTTTTTAAATATAGTGTGTGCCTGATAAAGTCCAAAATAAAAAGTCTCTAAAGGAAAAAAATAAATAAATGACTTGCATAAGATCACACACCTAATGTCTCAGGCTAGATTTGAATTCAGGAAGATGAGTCTTCCTGACTCCAGACCCAGTACCACCAATAAAAGTGACTCAGTTGTATCTATTTTGTTTTGTACCAAACAAAGATAGAATCATGTCCCAGACCTAGAAACATGGAATATTCGAGTGTTCCTTATTGTTCTTATAGTTGTTCAGTCATATTTTACTCTTTGTGACCCCACATGGGATATTCTTGCAAAGACAGTAGAATGTGTTGCCATTGCCCTCTCCAGCTCCTTTTACAGATAAAGAAACTGAGACAAACAGAGTTAAATGACTTGCCCAGGATTACAAAGTTACTAAGTATCTGAGGCCAGAGTTGAGTCTTTAAATATTATCTAGTCCAATATTATCATTGTACATATTGGGAAACTGAGACTAAGTAATTTACTCAAGGTCATACAATTTATAAATAGCTGAGCTGGAACTTTAACCGAAGCCTTTGACTCCAAGTACATTCTCTGCTCTTTAGCCCTATTTTGGTCTTTAGGAGGGGAAAAAGTCCAGAAAAAGTCTTGGAAATAATTAAACTTTCTCTTGAGCTAAAGGTAGAAAAACAAACATCGCTGCATATCTATAGTTTGAGTAGAAAAAAAAATGGCCTTACTTCAAGTGAAATCAAATTCTATCATGAAAATGATCCATTATTAAGGAGGCAGAGCTGTTTACAAAAATATTTTTCTTGAAGTTCATTATGGTACATTTTCTATTTTTCTTTCACCCATCCCTGTTGTACTTGGTATCTTTGAACATTTTCTGGATTAATATTTTTTTCTAAACAAAACAGAGAGACTAGTTTTGGAAGCTAGACTTATTGCTTTACAGATGAAAATCAGGAGAGCATTTCAACAGCACTTTGTTATGCAAATACTTAGAAACCACTCGGGAATTACAAGAATACTCTCAGCATAGGTTCTTATGATATTTTACAGGGGGTGATTTATGTAAAAAAAAGTTTCTTTTTTTAAAAATGGGCTTATGGCTATGAAAATGTGTTTTTCTATTACCTGGTATCTCATAACTTCTCTGGGCTATGAGGCAAGAGTCACACTCCAACGCTAGTGCGTCTCACACTACACACTTTATTTTAGCACCAATTCTGTAATAAAAAACAGCTTAACATCACAGCAGTAAACAGAACAAGCAGGGTAAAAAAAGAGTGATCCTGCTACCAGAGGCTCCTTGGACACAAAGAAATAATCATAAAAATGGTACCATAACTAGGGTGGAACAACAGGGGCTTTGTCCAGAATGGGACAATTTAGAGTGTATCAACAACTCCATCTTAGGATAAATAGTTCTATCCCTGCAGCACTGAGCTTTTTATTCCTTCTGCATTTTAAAACTCTCATTGTGCCCCAGGATATGTTTCCCTCACATGAAGTCTAATCTTCCTCCCAGAGTCCTTCTAACTTTGCCACTTGACCGAGGTACAAAAGTTGCTAGTTCTGGCTCTGCAAAAAAGAAAAGGTAATTTGCTGTCAATCTCCACCTTGGAAAATTAAATAAGGACCTTGAATGAATGAAATTCATTGACTTTGTTTTTTAAATTTCTGAGTGGTCCTGGAGATAATAATGGTATGGGGTGCTACTTAGAATATGAAGATAGGAAAAGATACAGTCCCAATCCACAGGAAGATTGCAGTGGAATGGGAGAAACAAGACATATGAGCATATTGTTGACAGAAATACATAAAGGCAATACAGTGTGACCTTTTTACGATCACTATTAGGGGATAAAACTATAGGACTTTAATGCATGAAGTTAAGTTTGTACAGGCTTGACTTAAGCTGAGAGACAATAAATTGCCTTCCACTCCCGTGCTGAAGGTCTCCTCTCATGCTTAAATGCATGTAATATGCACTTAGTGTAATAGCAATCTATGTGAAAATAATTTTGATGTAAATAGAACATACAGAGAGCTGTACTGGTGGTTTAAAGAATTAATTGATTAGATTAGGTCATAGAATGCTTCTTAGTGAGCCTTGAAGTATAATTTAAAAGAAAGGAGAGCTAGTGTAGTAGATTAGGGGAGGATAGTAATTTCATACCCATAAAGGAGTTTGGGTAACTGTATCAATAAAAGAACACAAGGCCATTCTAAATAAGAATGCAGTTTTTAAGAGTATTTCTTTCCCAGAATAGAAGATATTGTAGGATAGTGGGAAGAGACCTGACTCTAGAGTCATAGGGCTCTGGTTCAAATCTTACCTCTGACACTATGTTTACCTCCTTGGACATGTCACATTATCCCTGGGCTTAAAGGTTTTTGTCTGTAAAATGTAGATTTAGTGAAGGTGACCATTTAGGTCCCTCTCTACTTTAGATTTGGGAACCCACAGAAATAGATATCCAGAAAATTTTCAAAGAAAGAACTTTAACTCCCTCAGAAACTGCTTTCTCTCTTTTTCTCTTTGCAATAAGATGACTTTTTGACATTCCCCCTAACCTGTAAAGATATCCATCAGTCCTATTTAAAGGCTGGTGCAGTTTTCTTATTTCTTGTTCAGAGTTCAGGAAGTAGTACTCAACAGTGTCAGATCCCAAGGGTGGAACTGAACCTTTGCCATGCCATATGAGATAGACAAAGAGATCATCACACTGCATGCTTGGATCCGTCCAGTTTGTATCGGGTTGAAGCAAATAGCTTATGATTTTATAACACTAAAACACATTTGTAAAACATCTCACTCACAGAAGTTTTGTGAAATAGGTTAGAGAAAGCCTGTCCAACCCCATTTGGATGAAGAAACAAAGAGTCAGAAGGGTTAAGTGACTTATCCATAACCACTCAGCTAGTACATGATCAGTTAGGAGGTCCTATGATGTCGAATCCAGTGTTCTTAAAACTTTGCACCTTGCCTTTCAGCCACTCGAGCAGTGAAACAACTGGGGCTGTCTCTTCAGGTTTACTCTTGAAAGCCTGGCCTCTGAAAAACCTCTATTAGTTAATCCATCAAACAATTAACAATTAATTACTGATCCTTTGTGGCATGAGATATATTTGTAGAGTACTTAGTACAGTGCCTGGCACATAACAGACACTTAATAAATGCTCATTCCCTTCTCCCCTCTATTGTCTACTACATCCTCTGTACTACTGGGAGGTGATACAGAAAATGGCTGCCTGCCCTCTGCCTATCAATCCATTGTCCCTTTCTCTCTATCACACTGATCTTTTAGAGACTATGACAGTAGAGAATAGAGAATCAACTTTCTGCCTTTATACTTTGCTCTGGCTGTTTGGAGGAAGCCCAGTTCTTAATCATTTCCAAAAGCACAAGAGAAAGGGTTAAATAAACTACTGGCTGATCTGAGGCATGTCCACAGCAGCAAACTTATATCCTTATAGTCATGTTCAAATGGTTCAATTTGTCAAAAAATTCAGCCACCACTTTTCAGTGCTTCACGTTCTTGGCCCTATCATAGTTTATATAAATAAGGCTCTGTTGACTCTCTACAGAGAATGCATTCCTGCTTCAGCAGTGGGAAGAAAAGTGATGAGAGATAAGAAACCATTTCCAATCTACAGAGCAACTGACAGAGGAAGGAACCCAGGAGAAAATCACTACAGCATACAGATGTTCATGTTCAGTGGCAAAGAAAAAAAAAGTCACAAATGAATGTACCCACCGGAGCCCTGATCAGCGGAAGATAGGCGACTTGGACTTGTTGCTCATCTGCATGCACATAATTTGACATCTTTTCTCTGAAAGTTTTTTAAAAAATTGAAAAACTAATCTGCTGGGGAAAATAAGAAATTATGGAATCCTTCCAGCAAGAAGAAGACATGGTGAAGAAATAAAAAAATCCAGTTATGTATATTGCCTCCTAAAATGACCATGACTATGAATATGCAAAAGAGAGTATCTGAGTTAACAGGCTGATTGCTGAAGATAAAAGCTCTGCCAATCCCTTAATAACAATAATGCTTCAAATTGGTGTGTTTTTCTCTGAATTTACTATTAACCATAAATCACCCAAAGTCTTAATATTTTGCTAGAGTCATTTGTGTTTAATGTTCCAAGGAGACAGAGATTGAGGCCGAATGTTTCTGTAAAGAAAATGATCCAGTTTTTAATGCTTTTCAAATCTCATTCTGCTGGCGGTATATCTTTCCCTAAATAGCCTGGATTTTATGGTCATTTTATCAACATTCATCATATTGATTAATAGAAATCTTGTTTATGATGTGTTGAACTTGGAAGCTCTAAGTGGTATTATGTAAGTTAAGTAGATGTTTGGTATAATTTTTTTTGTACACTTAGGTTATGGGTACACTTTCCATTTTTAAGGCACCTCTCTGGAAATAGTTGTTGTTTGCCCTTTGTTTTCAGAGGAACATTCTTGGATAGACATTCCCCCAATTCACTGATGTGTTTGAGATCTACTGGCTATCTTTAACCTAGTTTGGCCCTTATGCTGAAGTGTGGTGGCTCTCCATGCTATAGCTCCTTAGAACCACAGATGAGAGTTAGGTAACGAATGCATAAACCCAAAGTCTAATTTTTAATGGTCTTTGGAAGGTCAATGAATCAGATATCTAAGGATGAGTGAGCCTTTCTGCATCCCTCAACTCAAAACATAAGTCTAATGGGGGTGGTATCAGTAATAGTTTGTATCAGTAATAGTTCTTTGACCCATCAACACCACTGTTAAGTGGCCTATGGTCCCAAAAGATCAAGGAAATAGGAAAAGTCCTTACATTTATATAGGAGTATTTATAGAAGCTTTTTTCTGCTGGCCAAAAAAAATACTGAAAATTAAAGGGATATTATTTACTGTGGAATAACTGAATAAATTGTGATCTACTATTATGTTACAAGAAATGAGAAAATAGATTTAAAAAAAAACATGGAAAGACCTGACCTGACACAGACTGAAGTGAGAAGAATCAGAAGAACAATTTATATCCTAACAATCAATGTTATAAAAATGAACTATTCTAAAGAATTTTATTAACTGACAAAGAAAGAAATGAACAGAAACAGGAGAAAAATTTATACAATTACAATACTGTTAAAACAAACAACTTTGAAAGTCATAAGAATTCTGATCATTATACATGAAGGACTGATGATGAAACTACTATCCATCTATTAATATAGAAATTAAATTTAGATTTACATTAAGATTTAGCATGCAAACTGATATATATATATATATATATATATATATATATATATAGCCAATAAGAAAATTTCTTTTGCTTGATCATGCATATTTGTTAAAAAGGAATTTATTTTGCTTATCTCCTTTTCTCAGGTGGGTAGTAGGGGATAAGGAAAGAATATATAAAAACAGATATATGTGCATATAATATATATATATATATACATTTGTATATATATATATGTATGTATATATCTGGAGGGAGGAAAATATAATTTTTTAAATTAAAAAAAGAAAAAATGTATCTACATTATGTAAGTTCTGTGCTTTTCCATTCATGGTTTACAATGGATATCTGTCATGAATTGCTTCTGTGCATTTCCAATCAGAGTTCATAATGGTTTGGGATCATCAGTTGTCAGTTGTCCAACCAGAATCCACAATATAGCTGAAGAATCAGTTGCTAGTATCCCTCCAGGGCCATTGAAAGGGCTAATGGTGTTTGTTCATTAAAAAACATTAAAGGAAAATGTTACAAATGTGGAATGATGCATACACTTTCAAATGAAGTCACTGGGTTGTTACTTTTTTTTTAGTTACAAGAGATCTCTTAGAGTGAGAATAATCTGTATTTTCATGATTACTTATTTCTGATTCTAAATCAGAATTTGAGTTAGATCAGAATCTAATTTTGTTTTATTCCAAATCAGAATCTGATTTAGAATCAGAAATATGTAATTGTGGAATTAGGAAAGGACAAAATAGGAAAAGACATTAGTAATTCAAGTTCAAATTATTACCCAGTTTATAAATAAATGATAGAACTAAGATGAACTCAGCTCTTCTTACTCCAAGGCTAGGGACCTTTCCATTTAACTATACTCCTTCAAACTATGTATAAAATCAACCTTGGTATTGGCCCAATACCTTTAATTACCATCTTTCATGTATTACATAGATAAAGCAGGGTTCTGAAAGAAAAAAAAAACACTCTTATTTGGTTGCAAACACATTAGGCCTTGAAATATTAGCAATTTTTTCTGTGTCTAAAGCCAAGAGATAAATGGGATACAATGCCTTAAAAACAAAAATAATTTTGAATACATAATTATTAAAATACATCTTAAAAGAGTGACTCTGGAGCTACTAGATTTTTAATTCTGTCGATATGATTATAAACTGTATAGGAAATGGAAAAGGCTGATAAATAAGACATACTAATATACAAGATCTAAGAAAAAACCAACAAAGACAAACAAAACTCACAATGATGTTTAACCAGAAAACCAAAGAATATATATTCTTATGCAAAAGAATCCTTTTTCATTAAGAAATATTAAGAAAAAAATTAGAAGACAGCATAAAATAGTTTTAGGTTATTATTTTATACTATATTCCACATTAAAAGTAAGGGGGGAATGCAATGACTGAGTGAATGAAAAATATTTATTAAATAATTATTATAAGCAAAGCACTGGGCTTATAGAAAAAGCAGACAGTCTCTGTTTTAAAGGAGTTCATTTTCTAACTGGTGGAAATGATGTGTAAAAGTTTTAATTACAAACAAGAGGGCAAGCAAGACCCAGTGGTCATTAGGTGCAATAGCAAAGTAGATGATAACACATTTTCTTTAATGTAGTTTCCATGGATAAATCACATTTATTTCTGATGTTGAACCATTTGATAGTATTCCTTGGCTCCTTTGGTATCTTTAGAAATTTGTCAGATGTTCCCTTGCTGGGACTATAAAAGACCCCAATGTACAAAAATAAAAAGTCATAACTGCATTACTTATAATAACAAATAGCAAGGAATGGTGTGTGTCAATTATTAAGGAAGGGAAAACAAATGATCATATAATCATATAATCTTTGGAATTTTAGTGCATTGTAAGAAAAGTTAAATATCAAGAATTCACAGAAATATAGGAATTGGTGCATAAAGTGATGCAGAGTAAAGGAAACATAGCCATAAATACAATACATATCACAACCATATGTGCTTAAAGTCAACAGGAAGAGGCAACAAACATGCTCAAATATGACAGTTAATGTTAGTATCATACTTTCAAAATTAAATGATACATTCCTCCTTTCTGTTAATAATTTGTAAACTAACTTTTGAGGGGCATTTAAATTTATAGCAGAACTTATCGAGATGTTTTCTATTATATAGAAGCAAAATATATTATTTTTAATGATCCTTGTTTCCAGATAAGCATAAACAAGAATATTACATCAATAAATATCCTCTTTCTATTATTGATGTTATAATAATCTTCCAAACAGAGGTCTTAACAAGTCATTTACCTGCTCAAAAATTAAGTGCTTCCCAATCATTTCTAGGATAAAATACAGACTGTTAGTAGGTTGTAAGGTGCTCCATAATCAACCTACATTTGCAATTCTATATCATATTCCTTCTTACCTTCTGTATTTCCCCAAAGCTAGGCTACTAGCAATTTCCCCAAATCAACCTGATCTGTCTCCAATGCATGTTATCTCCCATACTTGAACTGATCTACCACTAAATCTCTGCTTCTCATACTCTTTATCTTCCGTCAAGTCTTAGTTTAGTTGTTATTTCTTCTAGGAAGACTTCAATGAATCCCTCTGTAGTTAAGTGTCTCCTTCCTTTAATTATCTTCTATTTGTTTAATCAGAGTGTTGACCTTGGAATCAGAAAGATGTGTGTTGAAGTCCTACCTAAAACCTCTGAAGGAAAGCATTATTTTATTTTTGCCTTCTCATCTTGGTTGCTTAGCATCATCACTAGTACACAGGAGAGTCTTAATAAGTGCTTGTTTAAAAGCAAATGAACAAATATACATATTAATGAAAGAACAAATACATAAATGTGTGGGGAAATGGATTGATTCTGTGGAGAGAGTCCCAGAGGTAGAGTTGTGAGGACTTGGGTTCAAAGCTGGTCTCAAACACTTCCTAGCTATGTGACCCTGGACAAGACACTTAACCCTGTTGCCTACCCCTTATACTCTTTTGCCTTAGAATTGATACTTATTGATTCTAAGATGGCAGGTAAGTGGTTTGGTTTGGTTTGGTTTGGTTTTTTAATAAAGAAAATAACATGGTGACCTGAAAACAAAAGTAGATGCACACCGATTGAGGGATGACTAAACACACTGTGGCAAATGAATATAAATATGTCTTTCTGTGCTAAAAGAAACAATGACTATGATGAAAACAGAGAAACTTGGGAACATAAAACTGATGCAGTGAGATATGCAGAACCATAAAAACTACATATATAAAATGACAATAGAAATGGAAAAAACAATAAAACATTTGAAACTAAATTCTATGAAATTATGACAATATTTGGCTGAAAAGATGAGATATGAAAAGTCACCTTTTCTTACTTCTTTGTAGACTTAGGAGACCATAGGTGTGAAACAATGCATATATAATGCCAGACTTTTTCAATATATTGTTTTGTTTCACTGAACTGGTTTTTGGTTTTGTGTTTCACTCTTTGCTAAATTATGCCTCTCTGAGAGAGCATAAAGAAATATTTTGGAAAACACAGATGATATAATATTATGTATTTTAAAAGAGAAGTGTTACATTTTAAATAATGTATTTTAAAAGAAATAATCTTTTGGCACTTTCCATTTTTTACATTGAAAAATCTTATTGATCTGAAAGTACAGTCGGTCAATTTTCCAGTACCTGTGTGCCTCTGATCAATGAAATGTAAAGATTTTTAAAAAACCAAACTTGTTCTAAATATCCATAATCTTGGCATTTTAGAAAATGTCAAAAGCTAAAAAAGATATTTTAGAACTCTTTCCCCCATTCACTAAATTAAATTTGTTCATTTTACTTATTCAGTTATGGCTTTCTTAACTGAAAGGTGAACAAGGTGGTGAGATGTCAGCCCCTCCTCCTCTCTCTGCATTTTCCTGTTATTCCTTAGACTGCAGTTCTTGAGCTACCCTGGCAGTAAGAGCTCAGACATCAGGTGCCACTTCAGCAAACATTCACTCTGTTTAGCAAATGAAGAATTGCTTGTACACAACACTTTTATTAATTTTTTTTGTTTATTTCCTTCCAACTTACATAGTGACCTGTTTCTCATTTTGGAGATTATAACCACTGAGGCCAATATCACATTCTTGTTAAGGAAGTTAGAAAGCAGGAGAGTATTATATTAATTCGTCAGCTTTATGTTGCTCTGCAGTTGACAAAGCTCTTCTTATCATGTGTTAGCTCATTTAATTTCCCCAACAAGATAGATGATAAAAGTATTATTACCATTTTACAGAAGAGGTGGCTGAGGTTCAGCTTTAAAAGGAAAAGTGATGCAAAGACAATTGGTCTTGGAATCTAGAGACTGGAGTTCAAATCCTCATTCCAACTTTCTATAATTGAGTGGCTATTGGTAAGCTATATAACCTTTTTCACAGTCAGTTTCCTCTTTTATGAAACAAACAAACAAAAAGATACAATGCCTACCAGATCCAGTTAGGATAAAAAAATCTGAAGAGTTAGAAAGAACCTCAGAGGGCAGCCAATACTTAAAGGAAGAATCTTGTTCCCCTCAATACCAATAATTAATCACCCTTCTTTATGTGAAGTTTACTAGTGATAGGCAATTGCAAATGACTCCAATGGGGACAGCATTATCTTTTTAATTTTTCCTTTCTTTTTCTATGTTTTAAGACTAGGTCTCCCCATCTTTCCGAAGCTGGAAGGACAGTGGGCCTGATGTAAATACTGATCAGCACAGGAACTTAAACTCTCTCCGTTTTTCAGCCTGGACTATTTTGTTTCTCCTTGGACATACTGATGCCACCTTGCTCCCAGAGATCACTGTGTTAGTACCAGGCTTAGCAAGAACACTGATATGCTTTAACCCTACAGTAGCTCAGAACTCCCAAACTCAAGCAATCCACCAACATCAGTCTCCCCAATTCCAAGGTCTACAAGTATATGTCACCATGCCTAGCAATAGTCCTAATTTTTAGGATGTTTTCCCCCCATCCCAATATTTACATGAAATATATCACTCCACAACCTCTATCCATATTTGGAATGATATGTCATGGGTAAATTGTTTCAAAAACCTTAAAATGTTACAGAAATGAGAGTTATTTTATGTTTAGGCAACTTACCCAACATTATATGGCTAGCAATGGGTAAGACCAGAATTTCCATCCTGGTTTCTTCATCCTAAATATGATTTTCTTCCCAGTTCCTAGTAACAGGGACTACCTGATCTGCAGTCAGGAAACAAAGGTATAAATATCTCCTCTGCTTTCTACCACGTGACTTTAGACAATTTGCTTAACTTTTCTGAGTCTCAATTTTCTCATTTATAAAATGAAGTAGCTGGTCTAAATAATCTTTACGATGCTTTGCAGAAGCAGCATTTTATGATTCTAAGCAAAAGTTTCCACAAAGACAACCCCAAACTAAAAATAAGCCACCATTATGTTAGAGACATAACTGAAGCTTGTTAAATAGGTAATCTTATTCATTTAAAATGTGATTCTTTTTATTCATTGATCCATGCAGCAGATATTCATGTGATTGCCCTTCATGGTGTTATAGAATGCATCTATAGTTGGGGTATATAATGCATTAATTTAAGATTATTCTATTATCAAGTCATCTTCACTGCATATTTTGGCTTCTAGGCCAGTGGTGTTGAGGCACTTATCAAAATCACATCTTCAAAAATCAGTTCATTAAAAGGTGGTTACCTGATCTTGTATAAGTCTCTTTGGCACACAGAAAATACATTTTCAGTTGCTTCATTCCTTTTGACATGTATTTAAGGGTTGTTCTTGCTGAGCACTGGAAGTTAACGATCTGTACTTCTCAGTAACTAAAAAAATTACCTTGGAATTGTTTATGCTATAAACTTCCTAGGCACTATGACAAAACGATAGAGCTTTTATTTGTAGCATGTAGCCTGTATTATTAGGAAAACTGAGCATATTTCTATTGAAATAGCTGATCCAAATGTTAGCCAACAACTTGAAATACAGCCAAGCAATTTCTGAAGTTTCGACAACAAAATTTTGTTGTTGCTGCAAGAGAAGCATAAGTGGTGCCTACAGAAGCTAAACGAAGTGGAGATTTGAGTAAGAATAAAGAAAATTTGGGCTCCAGAGATAAACAATCTGAATAATCCCAGCCAATTTTCTCTTGTCTTCACTCATCTGGAGTGTAGCTAAAGAAAATGAAGAAATAATGTTCTGCCATGGGACTCAATATTCTGATAAAAAGTCTTCTTCACTGGGACTGTAGTTTGAGAAAAAGGGACAAAGCTCAGAACTTCCCAGTCTCCAGGTCAGTCAGGCAACTGTCCTGGAATATCTTCTTAAAGGGGTCACAGGATAGATGATAAATGATAGATAAATAGATAGATAGATAGATAGATAGATAGATAGATAGATAGAACATTTATTAAGTACCAGGCATTATTCTAAGCACTAGAGATACAAATACAAGTATATCAGGCAGTCCCTACCTTCAAGAAATGTACATTTTAATGGAAGGAGACAATATTTAAGAGGGAGTTGGAAAACAAGGTTGGATAGGAAGAAAGGAAGATAGAAAGTATGGAAGAGGAATCCAGAGAATTGACCAATGAATGGGGTAAACATATCTAGGGCAATCCTCCTGTTGGCAGGCAGATAATCACTAATCAAGAGTATGGGATTTTAGAGAAGAGCTTTCACAAGAGTGCAAAAGGATTTTGTTAAGGAAGAGGAAGAAAAATCCAGACAGTTGAGTCATGAGTGAAGCTACTAGAATATAAGTGTATACATGATAGCTTCTCTAAAATCCAGCATATAGTGGATCTATACATAGTGAGCATATGACAAATCACTTTTGAATTGAAATTATCTCTAGCTCTTCTGAGAGAATGTTGGAAAGGAGAGAAGAAATCAGTTCTGGGAAACAGCAAGCCACCTTCTGTTCTGGTAAAAGGGCAAATCTGATTTAAAACAACAGTCATTAATTGAGCAATTATTTTCTACAGAGTTGAGCTAAATTAGGTGAGACAGTCAAGAGAAAGTCCAAAGATGGTGTCTGATCACAAGGTATTTGTGCTCAGTATTAAATAGCAATACAAAATATGAGATGATTGAGTAACAATGCCATTTTTGTGAAAGGTCAGTGCAAGAAGTCTGTCTTAAGGCTTTCAGTTTTGGGGTTTTTTTTAAACCCTTGCCTTCCATCTCAGCCCCAATACTATGTATTTGTTCTAAGGCAGAAGAGAAATAAGGGCTAGGCAGTGGGAGTTAAATGACTTGCCCAGGGTCACATAGAAAGTGTCTGTAGTGTCATTTGAACACAGGACCTCCCTCTCTAGGCTTGACTCTCAAACTACTAAGCCACCTCCCTGCCCCACATTCAGTTTTTCTTTTAATTTCAACTACCAACCAGTAAATATCCTGACACATCATAGGCTTCCCTTCCCTCCCTTTCTTCTGTGGGCTAGGTACCTTTCAACTAGATTCCCCACCAAAATACTGGGTACTCATATCGACTTAAAATAAACCTTTCTATTGCCTCCTCTCTATAAATTCTGACCCAAGTAAGCTCTATGTGGGACACCAAAGATTTCTGGCAGTTTGTGGCCCCATCCCCTTTATCTTGACTTTGAGTCTGTCTTGAATTACATTTACCATGTAAGAATTAGATCACAAACCATGAGTAAAGAAAAATAATCTAAATATCATTAAATTAATGATGTTATTTAGATTTATAGCATTTGATTTTTGACTTCTAATTGCCTAAGAACAAAATGACAGGTCTATGTAAATTATTCACATTGCAACTTTAATTCAACAAATATTTATTAAGTTTACTTTGTGCAAAGTACCATGCTAGGGTTACAAATACCAAAAAGGAAAAAGAAAAGAAAAAAATCTCTGTCCTTAAAGAGCTTACAATCTATGTCATAATAGAGGTAAGGAGGAGAGATTCAACAAGCGAATAATACAGGATATCCCAAAAGTTTAAGTGAAGTCTTAAGCTTTAATAGCAGGAAGGAAATAATAATTTATCAAGCACTTACTATATACGAGCTACTGTGCTATGTCCTAGAGATACAAACATTTAAAAATATAACAGTCCTTGGGGGCAGTTGGGTAGCTCATTGGATTGAGAGCCAGGCCCAGAGACAGGAGGTCCTAGGTTCAAATCCAGCCTCAGACACTTCCCAGCTGTGTGACCCTGGGCAAGTCACTTGACCCCCATTGCCCACCCTTACCACTCTTCCACCTATGAGCCAATACACAGAAGTTAAGGGTTTAAAAAACCCAAACAAAGAAAAAATATAACAGTCCTTGACTTTAATGTGTTTACAGAAGTTTGTATTCTAAAAGGGAACTGAAAAGGAGGAGGGAAAGGAAGGAGAAGGAGGGGAAAAAAACTAATATCCAAAACAGGGGCATAATTTTAAAATCCAGAGGAAGACTATGAAGAAAAGAACAAAGGCAGGCTAAACTTGGACCCTTCAAAAACTGGAGGTTCCAGGAGGAACTCACCAATAGGAAAAGGAGGGAGGGCTTTGCTGAGGGATATTCCAAGATGAGTAGGTTGTGGGAGTAGTAGTCTATTCCAGGGTGAGAAGATGCCAGGCTCTAAGGGTAGATAATACTTCAGCATTAGAGAGAGAGCATGGTTTCAAAGCATAAAGGAAATCCGGAACTGGGCTAAAAGGAGAAAGAATAAATAACAAAACATTTCCTTAGGAAATAATGGGGGAGGGGAGCAGCTATGTGGCTTAGTGTACTGATTGCCAGGCTTAGTATCAGGAGGTCCTGGGTTCATATCTGGTGTCAGATAATGTGTGACCCTAGCCAAGTCACTTAACTCCCATTCCCTAGCCCTTAGCACTCTTCTGCCTTGGACCCAATATAGAGTGTTGATTCTAATGTGAAAATATGGTTTTTAAAGAAAAGAATTTTGACAAAGGAAATAGATCTAGATAGATATGGTGATAGATAGATAGATAGATAGATAGACATTTAAATCAAGCAGCCCTATCATTCTCTGCTTTCTATCTAAAAGATGGTAAATTTTCTTATGGTAGCAAAAGATAAATACTACTCCAACAACTCATTCTCCTAGGGTTATACTTGGACACCTCTTACAGTTCAATATCCCTGAAACTTTCCAACTCTCATTCCCTATCTTTTCTACTCCAACCATTCTTCTTTGCTTTTGAAACTATTAGCACCCTACCTTCTCTGATCAACTGCTCTAGCTATTTGCTAGAACTCATATCTGTTAAAGCTTCTTCTTCTTTGAAGGAAATGTAATCGTTCTTTAGACACTGTAACAACCAATGTTCTTAGAGCTAATCACTAGATTTTCAGCTCTTTTGTAACTTAGTCCCAAAGATACTCTATAAAAAATAAAAAGCTCCTAGATTTTTCTTAGGTTTTTTTTTTCCTTTTAACTTTACTTCACCTCTTTAAAAAAATTACTCCTTTAGCTGTCCCTCCCATCTAGTTGGACTAGGATGAATGACTTTCTGCTTCTCTGCTATACAGCATCAGGACCACCAAAATTACACTTAGAGATTGATTAAACATCAAGGAAGTATTCAGCATCACTGTAGAAGAATGAAGGATCTGGGAACTTGTGCTCTGTATTACTGCCACTACAGCAAAGGTCCTTTTCCCCAGACCTTCTGTCAAATACACATAGTCTTTTTAATTACACCCTAGACTCGAGTGTGGCCACTATTAAAAATCTTAGGAGAGACCTCTGTTATAAAACTTGACTTTGTCACCAGTGTGCCCCTTGAGGGTAGATTGATAAAATGATGAACACACTACTAGAAGGAATACCTCCAGCCTGTGCATGATTATAATGGTTTTCCTCAAACACTTCCATCTGTCAACGAGATTTTTTAAGTCCATCTTCTTCCCTCTCACCTACAAATAGTGAAGCCAGTTAAAATAAGGTCCACAGGAGACTACAAATAGTCAAAATCCTGGTCACTCTGGAATTTAACCAAAAGGCCTTGTGAACTCATCCAAGACATCTCAAAGGGCCCAGTAGTTCCATGGTCCATGAAAATCTTTTTTCAGGAGCAGAGGGCTTTACAACTAGGAATCCTGAGTATGGTATTATTTTTAACTGAAATCTGGCTCTCTATCTGGTTCTTGTAAATTGATTTTCCCTCTTCCAGTTATTTTCCCTGTTAAAGCCTCATTCCCAGCTGCTCTGAGGTCGAGGGATAAGAGAGAAGGTTGCCAACAAGCCTTTTGGCATGGTAGAGCCCACAGCCATCTGTTTGGCTGAAGGCTCTTCTTCACAGTCCAGCAAGAAATAAGTTTCTCACCAGTGGTTGATAATTTGGTAGCTCATCATTACCCAATAAATATGCTAATCATTGCCCTTGAAGTGGGACTAGAACAGTTGTTTGGTTTCAAAACATCTAGTGCATGTTCAGAAGAGACAGAATGAATAACTCCAAAAGAAGTCAACTCTATGAAACCAAACTTTTGTTGCATTTGTGTTTGAATTTTTATGAAATCTCTAACCTACCCCTGATAAAATAGAGGAGATAAGAGTTCTATGCAGACCTGTGTTGTGAAGAAATAGATAACTAGTCTTAAATTCCTTTTCATTCCACCATCTTCATTTTTCATTTCACCTCAACAGCATTCCTTTTTCATTAAGTTTTAAGTATTAAATCAGCCAGAGAGAAGGAGCAAGTGTGGCATGAGTGATCTTGAACCACCTCTCAAAAAAGGTATCAAAAAAGGTGATAAGGGTATCACCAAAACATCCTCAACCTTCTTTTATTTTATTAATTTTAATTTATTTATTTCTAACATTTATAACAATGTAACAACTTGTTGAAACTCTTTTCAACCCTCTTTACATGTTCAACATTTTCAGGGAAACCTCATTTCTCATCCTACCTCTACCATTGACTAGTTGTGAATTTGGAAAAAGCTCATGAATCTCATGGAATATTCAACCTGGGAATAATCTCAGTATCTTTTAATAGGGGAAAAAATGGGGATCAGAGAAGGCCAGAATCATTTTTAACTTCAATGTTTTGGGATTTGGTGGCCCTTAGTTCTTAAAAACAATGGCTCAAGATCTGGCAGGTTCTACAAATCCAGAAAGTGCACAAGCACTAGCCTGGAAATCTATTATGTGTCTTTCATTTGATAACCAAAGTAGCTGATTTCAGAATCTTCATTCTCAGCAGAATGAAAGCTTATTAAGGCCAGGGACTCTTTCATTTTTGTCTTAATATCCCCAATGCTTACCTAGCATAGGATCTTGAACATAGTAGGTGAATAATAAATGTTGAGATAGCTAGCTGGCACAGTGGATAGAGTGCCAGGTCTGTAGCCAGGAAGACTCCTCTTCATAAATTCAAATTTGGTATCAGACATCTGGGAAAGTCATTTAACTATTTGCCTCAGTTTCCTCATTTGAAAAATGATCTGGAAAAGAAAACGGCAAACCATTATTGTATATTTGCCAATAAAACCTGAAATGGGGTCACAAAGAGTCCGATATGACTGAAAAACAACCGAATAACAATAAGAATACATGTTCAATGATTGAATTTGTTCAGAATAATTAGGTCAGAGTAACAGAGACAAGTGAAGGTGATTCTTAAAATTCCCTAATTAGTTCTACAAGGGGACCATAAGGGGCATCTAGAATTCTGGAAACAGTTAAGATTTATCATTCTTATTGTGTTTATTAAAAATTATTATTTTTTTACATTTCTGTGGGCAGCAAGGTAGCTAAGTGGATAGAGCACTGACTAATAGGTTGAAGCAGTGAAAGTATACCCTGATATGTTCCCCACCTCATGCCTCTGCATGATTTATAAATGTTTTCCATAGATGTTTCCAGCCTTAATGTAACTTTTTTTTAAATATATCCTTTTCCTTCTCATCCACAAGGATCCTAGCCAATCAGGACAAAATCCAAAGGAGACTGTCATCTTTCAAGAGGGAGCAGAATACTGACCAAAAAGGTGGGGAAAACTTTCAAAATTAAAAAAAAAAGTTGCATATATATTATATGTATATATATATGTATACATATATACCTACATAAATGTACACACACACATATGCTTATATACTTATATATGTATGTGTGTAGATAGATTGAATCACATATATCAGGTTCCAACCAATCTGGGAAGCAAAATGCCCACTCAGTCTGTAAGCCACCACAGCAGGCCATCCTGCTGACTTCCTAGCAAAATTAATTGCGAGAACCTGGCAGGTGTCCCAATAACCGCCGTTCATCCCTTCATTATCACAAATCTCTGCTGTCACTTCTTAATCAACTCTTCATCCCTAATTCTATAGACCATATTTTGCTTACATTTAGAGAAAGATTGATGTAAACACAATTTTTACTCAGCAATTATTTTGCATAAAGATTTAAGCTTCAGCACACAGTTTGCCAGGATTTTGAATCAAGGCAAAAATAAACTCCCGAAGCTCCTTGGCAAATACGCTGGACTTCTGCCCACTCCAGCCTTCCCCACTGGGTAAGACACAAAGAGGCCTGCGTTAAAATCATATTTGTCTTCCAAGGTCACGATGAGAGGCCTTGCAAACATTCACCCATAAAGTCAGAGCATCAAGGTTGGGTTGTTTTTTGCTGGTCTGGGCAGAAAAGGGAACCAATAAAGAAAAGTTGGCCACAATGGGGAAATACCCATAATGTTTATTAGAGAGCTAGTGACTAGATGGTCTTATTGCATGGTTTGGGACTCTGACAAAACTGAGATGGAGCTTGGTTCTGCTCCAGACTCTTCTGCATATGCAAAGTCAAGTTCGTAAATAATACCTAGGAGACACCAAGTGATGTAGTAAGATAAGAAGCAGGGCGTGGGTTCACTCTTAGAGGAGAATCACAGGGACACGTGAAGACAAATCTTAAAATTCCCTAATTAGTTCTATAAGGGGACCATAAGGAGCAATTAGAATGCCAGAGACAGCTGAGATCTCTCATTCTTCTTGTAGTATTTAATAATTATTATTTTTATTATAGTTATGTAGGCAGCTAAGTAGCTCAGCGGATACAGTACTGGACCTGGAGTTAGGAAAATCTGAGTTTAATTCTGGCCTCGGTCACTAACTAGTGTGACCCTGGGCAAGTCACTTGGTCTCTGTTTGCCTCATTTTCCTCATACATAAAATGGGAATGATAATAGTACCTACCTTCCAGGGTTATTATTGAGATAATAATTGTAAAGTGCTTAGCACAGTTCCTGGCACATCGTAAGAGACAGATACATTTTAGCTATGAGGATGATGATAATACTGTTTATAAAAATTCTCTCCTAAAGCCTACTTCAGCAAGGCATGGAGTTCATCCTTCATTCTTGAAGGCAATGGCAAGTGAACACAAGATCTGGCAGGTCCTACAAATGCAGAATGTCTGCAGAAATGGGCCTGGAAACCTACTGTGGGTCTCTCATCTAAGGACCAGATAAGCCAAATTCAGAATCTTCCCTTTCAGGAGAATGAAAGTGCACTGAGGCCAGGAGATCTTTCATTTCTTTCTTCATGTCCCCAATGCCTTGCACAGGGTCTTGAGCATAGTAATTAATAAACATGTTAATATTATAATTTTAATGATAATAGTTAATGTTAATTAATTAATTGATTAATAATAAATAAAATATAAATATGAATGATTGCACTAACCGACAGATCAGAGGCAATGAAGATAGTCCCAGGAGCCCTGGGAAAACCAAGAACTGCTCTTCTCTTCCACCAACCTGCTTCCTGCCCAGCTCTCGCAGTCATCATCCAGGGAAATAACTGCTCTGGAGAAGCACCTACTGTCAACCAACTACCACACACAGGGCAGAAAAGCCAGCCTAGCTGAGGCAGCAAGGCACTCTGAGGATGCAAAAGCAGTTAGCATGTGCCAAGCAAGTCAAAGCATCCCAAGCCCTTGACTACCATCTCTCCTCAGATCTTGCTGAAAATAGGGCAAGACCTTGAACCCGAAAGCCCTGGGAATGGCAGTGCTTCTTGCTCGGTGCCTTCAGATATGATGCGGGGAAGCAGCCCCTATGTACATGCCACCTGGCAACTGCTCCTTCAGATGCTACAAGCACAGCTACTGAAGACCCAGCAAGGAACCAAAGTCCATGGCATTATCAAATGGTTAAACATCAGAAACTGATAGGAATTTATCAGTGGAAATTACATGAAAGAAAAAGCACTATCATCTGCTCTGCTGCTATACCCTAAGGACCATGGGAATTTTCCACGAGACTGGCAGCTCAACTTTCTGTCTATGTCATTTCCTCCATTAGAGCATGAGCCTCCTAGAGCAGGGACTGTCTCATTTTTGCTCTTTGTATCTTCTGGGCTGTGTACCTGATATCCACTTAAATGCTTTTTTAATTCATTCATTCATGTAGAGTAGAATTCCGGGAGTATGGAAGAACTCATTTCAAATCCCACCACAGATGCATATTTGCTGTCACTCTGGGCAAGGCACTCAACTTGACTAAGCCTCAGTTCTCTCACCTCTTAAAAAGATATCATAATAGTATCTACCTTCCAGAGTGGTGAGAGCCAGTTGATATAAAATATGGAAAACAATTCACAAATCTCGAATCCCCATAGATATGTAAGGTATTTCTATTTTTATCAAATGATAAAATTTCTGGCCCCAGTAACTCATGAAATTATATGATGCAGAGAGGTAATAACCTGCTGAGTGTAAGAAATACCTATAGCAGTGAAATCATATATCCTTGAAGTATTTATTCATAATTACAGCAATTCCAAGCCCTATTTCATATAGGTCTTTGTAGTTTACAAAGTTCTTTCCTAACAACAACCTTATAAGGCAAGTAATGTAAGTATTAGTACTTTTATCATATTTTACCTTTTACATTGATATACATTTTACTGTATATTCTCTTAATACTACAAAGGTATTACTCAAAAGTTTTAAATTTTCCTACTCATAAAAATCTCAGGTCTTTAGCCTCCTGCCCTTGTCTCTGTGACAAATGATAAAGTGTGATACGCTATCAGGCAAGGAAACTCAGGAGTGAGATCCCAGCCCTTTAGGAGGTAAAGAAGAATCTATAAATTTAGGTTCTATAGAAAATGAATCTCAACTGGGAATTGAACAGATAAAGGCAGTGAATTGAAGTCATAGAATAATAGAACTGGAAAGGATATTAGACATCACACACCCAATTTCCAGATGAGTAACCTGAGATATTCTGAACTTCCTCTCCCAGGGTTCTGGGGTATTTTGATTAAATAGTTGGGAGCATCTTTTTTTTCTGATGCTATCGGTATACGCTTCCATTCCAATGGGCACCCTATTGTAAACCATAAGATTAACACTTTAGTTTTATTTAATCTGTTAACATCAATTAGGTTTTTTTCCCAAAGGCATATAACAATAAAAAAATTTTTAAATACATTTCTCCTCGTTACTTAGAAGCAACCTGGGTGGTTCAGTGAACAGAGAGCTGCATTTGGAGTCAGAAAAACCTGAATTTGAATCTGACCTCAAACATTTACTAGTTATATTACCTTGGGTAAGTCACTAATCCCTTCTCTGTTTCTGAGATTCTAAAAGTATCTAACTTATAAGGTTACTGAAAGGATTAAATTAAATATTTGTAAAGCACTAAGGTTAGTAACCTGACATGCAGTAGACACTTGTTCCCTTTCCTTATCTTCCCTTCCTCAATCCCTGAGGATAGAAGGCTCACTTTAATAAAAATTTCTATACAGTATCTGTCCTACCAAGTTCACTTCCAAATACAACATGAGTTCTTATCTCAGCTTTAGCTGGGCTGAGTATTCCTTGACCTTCTAACCACAAAACCCCATATGAACTGCATCTCGCATACTTCTGGTAACTTGCTATTTTGTCCATTCGATGTTCCACAAGGTCATAGCTATCCCCTTTCACCAAAAAGCAGAAAAGAGAAGACATAACAGAGAAGAAACAATAGCAGGTCCATGAGCCATGGCTATGTATGGCCTAATTGGAACCTCTCTGCACATCGAGGACTTAGTCCCTGTCTCCTTGAATGAAGAAAGCAAGACAGGAAAGGAGATCAGATTCATTTTGACTGGCTAGAGACTTTTGAATGCCCTCCAGTTTCAAGGACAGAGTAAATTAACAGTCCATCTCTTTATCACATCATTAGCCAGCTAGAACCAATTACTTAATATTTATACATGTTCCAAATCAGAGAAATGGATTTTCCACTGAATGTCATCTTTTTTTTTTCTGGAAATAGGCTCCCTAGCCTCTTCCACATGGGGTTTGCCCAACCCCCATTACAGCACACTTCCTTGAATTGGTAGGAAATTAGGGAGTAATGATAGGGTTCCTGTTAGGGTTATAGAAAGAAGAAGCATTATAGGCTTTCAGAATAATGATGATGATGAGAGAATTTATATAATGATCTTTAGTTTTCAAAATAGTTTATATACATTAAATCATTTTATCTTCAAAATCACCTAAGGAGTTAGGTATAATCTCTATTTTATAGATTAAAAAAGAAAACAGGAAAGCAGAGGTTGAGTAATTTGCCCACAGTCTAACATCTAACAAGTTTCTAAGGCAGAATCAACACTCAGGTCTTTCTGACTCTACGTCTAGCACTCTACTTTGCACTATACCACCTCACTGCCTGCCCTTCAGAAAGGAAATTATAGTGAAGGGATAGAGGAATGACTCAAAGAAAGTAAGGTTGATGAAGAACAATAACCAGGTTGAGCAATGACCAATAACCCAAAGCTTGGTTGTTCACACCAAGGTCTTGAATCCATTTGTAGATAAGAGAGCAAACCTCCTTCATTGTGAATGTTCATTTTCAAATCGATGGTCAGAAATGAAAGGAACAGGCTGGATTTAGATATCTGCTGCAGTCTCCTTGTAACCCTTAGCAATCTGTCTCACAGAAAATTTACTTTTGTGAAAATGGATTAATCCAGGTCAAAACTCTTATTTGGTCCATGAAGCTGGGGAGAGAGACTCCAAGCCAGAATTTCACCTTTTTCCAAGGGGATGAGTGAAAAGGACTTGGAGGGGGGAGGGCAGGGAGAGAGATTGTCTTTGAGCATCTCCCTTTCACAAGACAGACCATCTGGCTCCTTGATTTTAAAACCCCGTGCCTCAGGACTCTTGGGAAACTCTGTCTCTCACTTTACTTGGTCTTTACTCTCTGTACACTCAGTTCAGGAGCAGCCAAAAGATGATACCCCATTCACCCTCTTCAGTAGTCCCTAGGACCTCTGACAATATTTCTGTCCCCCCCATCAAGTTAGTCCTGAGGAATGGAGTTCAAAACACTGTAAATATTCCTCCTCCCTGCCTCCTGCCTCAGTCAATGCACAGCTGCCTTCTTAGCCTTTGCTGAAACCAATGAGAACAATGCAGATCAACAGCAGACAAGATATCCAGCCCCAAGGTATTGGTAAAATGGGGAAATCTAGTGTAAAACTCTCAGAAACAATTATGGCATTTAAAGCTAGAAGGGGCCTTAGACTTCTTTTGTAAAAACCCCTTGTTTACACTGTGAATTCTACTCTTTCTCTAATTGTTTCAAGCGTGCAGTTCTTGACTCTTTAAGTGGACAAAAAGCTCCTTGACCCTGACACACCTTAATAAAGAAGAAGCTGAGGTCCTGAGAAGTGAAGTCACTTGGTCAAAGGAATGCAAGTAATATATAGCAGTCGGGATTAAAATCCAAGTAGAATGTAAACTTGAGGGAAGAAACTCTCTTGTGTAACATGGAGATGGCAGGGTGGGATTCCTGCAAGATAGAGGGTCAAGCCTCAACTCAGAATTCCAGGCCCGCCCCCAGAGAATTCTGGGTGAGGGGCAGTTGAGGGCAGTTAGGGAAGTTGATTCCTGGAGGTTGAGGTCAGCAGACGACTCTGCTTGCCAATTCCAGTTATTGTTTGCTTTGGAGGCTTGTGGCAAAAGCCATTTTGGTTCTTCCCTGCAGTTTGCCTGTTTGGCTGAATTAGACCATTCCAGCAATAGCATTATTGTTACCATTTAGTTATTTTAGATATTAGAAGTGATAATTATAATCTTTGAGGGCAAGCTAGTTATACTTCCCCTCCGGAGAAGGGGGGCTTTGAGGGCAAGCTAGTTATACTTCCCCTCCGGAGAAGGGGGGCTTTTTCTACTTAATAATTCAGGGCTTCCCAGATCTTATCCTAATCCTTGAAACCCCTCCCTTCTTTCCCTTCCTCATTTATCAGTAAACCTACATCTTTTGGGAGCATGCCTGTTTATTATTTGGGAATACTCACATCCATCTTCAGCTAAGTTTCCTACAGCTCTCTGGCCCATACAAGTCAGATTTGTCTGTCCCTGATAACTACAAGACATCAAGCTTCTCCTATTATCCCTTAGTCAAACCTGTGGGGAAAATAAGTTGAGGAAAGACAACATCATTAGAGAATTACCTTGCTTAGCCTTGCCAGTCCAACCACCATTTCTAACTGATTTCTAACTGCTTGTTGGGAGGGGGGAGAAGGGAGCACTGAGCTGGATTGTGTCCCTCCCTTTTCACTCAAGCCTGTCAGTGGGGGAAGAGTGAGTCTAGCAAGATACTGATAACTGGCCATCCCTTCAGCTTCCCAAATATCTCTGTTAAAATCAACATAACACTTGTTTTTGCATTTGTGTCTTCAGTATATCCCACAGTACCAAGAACGGTGTCTAGCATATAGTAAATGCTTAATAAATGTCTCCTCCAACATTAGTTCAACCATATATCCATCCAACCATCCAGCCATTCAATCATTCATTTATTTTACCATGTTTCTGGCTGCTTCTCTCAAATACAAGATTTCTGGAAATATACCACTTTCTTTTTCTTCTCTCTAACCCTGAATTAAAATCAAAGCTCTTCCTCAGACCTCAACACTTCATTCCACCCAGCCATCCCCACTCTCACCTACTTTTCTTGATGTTCATTAGAAGAATGTTCAAATGTATCTATATATTCAAATCAATTGAATAATCATTCATTCATTCACCACTGCTCTTGGTTACAATGACTACATGTCATATATGGAGGAATTGGCAGTCTAATTAGAAAAGCAACTAAGTGGCACAGTGGACAGAACATGGGACTTAGTTATCAGAGGGACCTGAGTTCAAATCCTACCTCAAACATTTCTAGTTGTACAGCCCTAGTCAAGTGTCTTCTCCTCTCTGTGCCTTAGTTTCCTGTATAGTAAAATGGGGATAACATCAGCATCTACTTTATAAAGTTGTTCTGAGGATCCAATGAGTTAGCAGCTGTAAAATGTTTTGCCAGTCAGCCAGTCAATGAAAAAGCATTTAAGTGCCTACTATGTACAAAGCACTGTGCTAAGTACTGGGAATACAAACACAAGAAAAAAGAGGATCCTTCAAGAAATGACCTCAAAGAATTTGCATTCTAATTGGGAAAGAAAACCCCTACATACACAAAAAAAAAGTTAAAAAGGGGATGGTGGCATAGAAAAATTCTGGGGAAGAATGCATCATGGCTGGCCTGGGCATCCTGTTTAGATGGAAGTCCTGGGAAGAATCATCCAATTAGAAGGAGATGCAAAAGTAAAAAGTACTTCCCATCCATAAATTTGAGTGAGATTTCAGGATGTAATTTGTTCATAGTAGAACAGATCCAGAGTACAGCCTGGAGAGAAAATGTTAAAGCTTTATGACAATGATTATTACTATTACTATATTTCATTTAATTATTATAACTAAAATGGAAAAAGATCATAATGCACTGTGCAAACAAGACTGAAGTAATATATTAGAACCAAACTGGCATCCATAAGTGTTGATAGAAAATATCACTGTCTATTTTTAAGTAGTCAAAGAAAGTTTAGATGAAGGGGGGCTATGGAGCTTCTGGGGTGGAGAGAGGAGGGCTGAAATATGTAAAATGTCAACAGAAAAAAGAAGAGAGAAGTATTCTAGATGGGGAAGTAAAATGAAGAAAGGCATAGAATTGGGAAATGTTACAGAGGTGGAGAAGGGGCTCAGAGTTCATTTAATTCAACCCATGACTGAAAGGGAATCCATTCTACAATGTCCTTAATGTCCTTGACAGGTGGTTATTCTACCTCTGCTCAGAGATCTTTAGTGAGGTGACAACACCTGCTACCACCTGGAACTGATCATTCCACTTTTATAAAGCTATCATTATTTCCAATTCAATAAACATTTATTAAGTACTTCCTTATACACCAGACACTATGCTAAGCATTGAGGTTACAATTAATAAAAAGAAAGACAGCCCTTGACATTAAGGAGCTTACAATATAAATGGGAAGACAATATACAAAATAAGGCAGGAAGGCTAGGGGGTGGGGGATGGGGCACACAGCAAGAGATACCAGGTAGGGGACATTTTGTTACAATGGAGTTGAGATCAAGCAGGGAAGAAAATGCAAAGAAGAGTAACCCATGAGTCCAATTTCTACACTCTTTAAAGGAAGGAATTGGGAGGAGTTTTTCCTTATGTCTAACATAACTTTTGCCTCTGCAAATTTCATCTATTTTACCACAATATTTATTAAATTCCAGTGACTCCCTCTTACACCTCAATCAAATTTAATAACCTCTATTTGGGATCCAAAGCCCTTCATAGCTGATTCTCCTATCCACACCTTTCTAATCTTCTTATATCTTATTCCTTATTATATTTTTGTGGCATTTAAAATTATTGTAAGCCCTGGGAGACTACATCTCCCAGGACTCACTGCTACAACTTCCCCCACCACCTCCCACTTCCTTTGTGGGAGTTATAGTGAAAGTATGAAAGAGAAAGTTTGGTGCCTTTTTCTGCTGCTCTGCTTTCTGCTCTCTCCAGCCAGAAGGCTGGCTGACTCTCTCTGATGCTGGACTCTCTCGACCCTTTTCCCCTATCTAACCTTTTCCCTTTCCTAATCTAAATAAAATCTAGCTATTCTAAACCCTGAGTTGCTCTTTGATGTTTTATTTGAGCCCCAAAGGGCTCTGGTCAATTTTCCCCACTGGGGCTGGGAACACTACCTTCCTTTCCCTTCATCTACCTTCCTCTCTCCTATCTCCCATCCATCCTTCCTCCTACCTTTCTACCTATCCTCTCTTCTCCCCCTCACATTTTGCAGCCCAGTGATACTGGCCTTCTTATTGTTTCACAAACAAGAACCTTATTTCTTGGTTCCAGGTATTTTTGGGGGGAGGTGGCTTTTCTCCATTCCTACCATATTCTCCCTTTTCATTTCTACCTCCTGGTTTCCTTGAGCTCCTTCAAGTCCCAGCTAAAATCTTACCACCTATAGGAAGTCCTTCCCAACCCCTCTTGATTTTAGTGCCTTCCTTCACTTAATTATTTCAATAGGATAAAGTGTCCCTATATGCCCTGTTTGTACATATTGTTTTCTTGTTACCCTCACACCACCTATTGTGAGCTCCTCAAGAATAGGGACTGACTTATCTTTCTTTGTATCCCTAACACTATACAATGTCTAAGAAATAGTAGGTACCTCAGCTACAGGGAGGGGAGAGGTTGGGGGGAGGGAAATAACATGAATCATGTAACCATGGAAAAATATTCTAAAAATAAAAAATAAATGAACAAATAAATAAATAGAAATAGTAGGTACCTAATAAATGTTTACTGACTAACTTCTCTTTTACATTTGTCTTTACATCATGGATTTCAAATGATAAAAAAATCCATCAATAAAATAAAATTAGCTTGCTGGTAATGTGCCTTTATGTACCTGTCTATTATAAGGGCCACATTAGCAACCTTTTCTTAACATTTGATATTTTCTCCAATTATATGTAAAAAGTTTTTAACTTTTTTTTAATTTGGAATTTGGAATTTTCTCCTTTTCTCCTCTCTCTTTAACTGAGAAGGTAACAATCTGAAATGGATTTTACATGTGCAGTCATCTAAAATATTTTCCCTACTAAACCTCTTGTGGAAAGGAGCAATTTTTTTAAAAAATTAAGAAAGAAAGAAAAAAAAAGTATTCTTTGGTCTAGATTCAGACTCTATCATTTTTACCTTTGGAATCAAGTAGCATTTTTCAACATGAGTCCTTTGGAACTGTTTTGGATCATCGTGTGGACAAAATAGCTAAGTTATTCAAAGTTGTTCTTCCCACAATATTGCTGTTATTGTGTACAATGTTTCTGCTACTTACTTTATTTCTGTTTCTACTTACTTTAGTCTCCATCAACTCTAAATTTAACTCCAGATTTTTCTGAAATATTCCCAATTGTCACTTCTTAGAGCACAATAGTATTCCATTATAATTATACACTACCAACTTACTCAGGCATTCCACAATTGATGGGTATTACCTCACTTTCCAATTCTTTGCCCACAAAGAGGGCTGCTTTAATTTTTTTACATAAAAGTCTCTTTCCTTTTTCTATATTATCCTTTGAGATACAGACCAAGTAATGGTACAGCTGGGTCAAAGCATATGAAAAATTTTATAGCCCCTTGGGCATAGTTCTAAACTGATCCCCAGAATGGTACAGTCAGTTCACAACTCCCCCAACAATGCATTAATGTCTTAATTTTCCCACATCCTCACCAACTTGTGTCATTTTCCTTTTCTATCATAATAGTTAATATGATAGATGTGAAGTAGTACCTGTGAGTTGTTTAAATTTGCATTTCTCTGATTAGTAGTGATTTAGGATATTTTTTCACATAACTATAGATAGTTTTAATTATTTTCTCTGAGAATTGTTCATTGACCATTTATCAATTGGAGAATGACTTATATTCTTACACATTTGACTCATTGTTCCATGTATTTAAAAAATAGGACCTTTATTACATAGACTTGTAATTTTTTATCATTATGATCACCATTAATTATGCTCCATCCTATTTTCCCCTGTTTATCCTGTTCTCTCTCTTTTCATTCTGTCCAACCTCAAAAGTGTTTTGCTTCTGATCACTGCTTCCCCCAGTTTACCCTTTCTTCTATTAGCTCCCACTTCTCATCACCTTCATTAACAATCTTTTTAAAATAGTATAATGTTCTAGAGCTTAGCATCAAGACACAGAGTCACCTCCATGTGACAAGGAAGGATCACAATAGAGTTTTATGAAAAAAAATCCAAAGGTCCCTCATACTATTTGTACAGTAGCAGTGGAAAATTAATGCAAAAGGGAGCATACCATTAGTAAGAATCCCAAAATGTTTATACCATATATCAAATGACTACTGAAACTCTCAACGTGAAATCCATTTTGAATGAGCAATTAGTAAATATTATGTTGTAAAAATTAAATTCTATCAAATATTGACATTCTTACCATAAACAAAATTAGAAGGAAGGAAGTTACAGTTACAAAGAGAAATAGTTCATGTGTTCTTTGGAGGTGTAAAGAAAAGAATTGTCAGAGTAGGTTCTATTGTATGTCTAAAGGCAAAATGAGACATTACTTTATGGAACATTAAATCATAATATATCACAATGAAATAATAAATATTTGGGAAAAAACATCTGGAAATAATTGCCACTTAGGCTACATTAATTGGCGAGGACAAAATGGTAGAGAAATTCTTTGAACTAAATTATGTCATTGAATTAAATCAATATTCACTCTACTTAATGACTTCAATGCAAAAATGGGGAAAGGTGAGACCTAGAGAAATACAGATGTGAAACATGGGTCAGAAAGAATGAATGGATAAGGTAAAAGATAGAAAGATTGCACAGAAACCTCACATTTTTATATTAAGAATTCTTTCTTCAGGAAAAAAAATTTATTTGTGCTAGAAATAAGGAGCATTAAATAAAATCAGAAAAATGAATTAATATTTTAACAAACATAAATGGACTACTTATTGACAACAGGAGGTTCACCTGAATCAGCTGTCTATGTTCAGTAGGACAATCAAAATCAAAATTAGAAGGGAAAAGAAAACAAGAAAAAAAAGAATTATGAGAAAAAAGATATGGCATGCCATTGATGACAAATCTTTTAATATTTAAACAAGCAATACATCATCAAAAATGGGGAAATGAACAATAGAATTTGCATTGTCACTGATTGTAATTTTATACAAATGTTAAACCACTGAAAATTAATTGATACAAAGAGATCAAAAAGACCCCAGAAAGACCTTATATCAGCAAGTATCTGATTTAATTGACAAATAGAGAAAGATGACTGTCAGAGGCAAAACTAGTTTAGAATGTAAATTTGTTTGTAAAATCTTACCCCAAAACTGATGGACTATTATTAAAAAAAGCAATAGAGGGTTAAAATATTTTAAAGAAAGCTTAGCAAAAAAATTTAATTAAATCAAGTTATCCCAAGAGCATTTAAGGATGAAAATGGAAGGATAACTGTTGGAGTACAAACTTGATAAATCCAGGTCCAGTAATTCAAGTTTAAGATTAGAATGGAATAAGACTCTCATAGACTAGTTGGTAGATAATAAATGTAAGTTTTATTTGTTAAGAGTATAGAAAGTATATTCAGCAAGGATACAGTATTGATTCTGTTGACTAGAGTTTCTCTGCCTCTGCTTTGTCTATTTGAGCACGTTAGCAAAATCTAAGAGAGGATTTTTTGACTACTTCCATGTTAGACTTTATGCTCAGGCCATCAGGAAATTATATCATTGGTTAAAATCTTGATGTCCTGTACCATTAAGTCTTGAGGATTGTTTCAATACCTTTAAAAGAAAAGTTACACCAGTCCCCATGGGATAGGGAATTAAGAATAACTAAGATGGTGAGGAAGCCATTAGGTACTTCAACAACAAAAATTAGAAATATTATTTTAAAATGTTCTTTTATCCATCAAGGAGAGTGAAATAACTAAATAGGAATTTAAAAACACTACTCCAGATGTGGCTTTAGAAGAGATAGAAACGAGACAAAGAAAACCAAAGATAGAAGGGGCAGCTGGGTAGCTCAGTGGAGTGAGAGTCAGGCCTAGAGACAAGAGGTCCTAGGTTCAAACCTGGCCTCAGCCACTTCCCAGCTGTGTGACCCTGGGCAAGTCACTTGACCCCCATTGCCCACCCTTACCAATCTTCCACCTATGAGACAATACACCGAAGTACAAGGGTTAAAAAAAAAAACAAAGATAGTATAATCAGCCAAATTAGATCAAATGTTTATAGAATAGACATGTGCTAAAGGCATTTCAGCTGAGGAGACATTCATCAATTAATATACAAGGGATCTGAAAGACAAATTCTCATCCCTTATTAATACAGGAAAAGGCAAAAATAAATAACTTTTGATCTACATGCCTACTCTCTCGTTCTATATAATATATTTATTAGAGTTATCTGCACATGAATTGAGTGCATCTTTGATGAGAGTAATAGGTAGGGAACAAGCAGATGGACACATTATGCTTGTTTTTCAGCTATTTTAGTCATATCTGACTCTTTGTGACCCCATTTGGGATATTCTTGGCAAAGACACTTGAGTGGTATGCCATTTCCTTCTCCAGCTCATTTTACAGATAAGCAAAGTGAGTTAAGTGTCACATAGCTAATAAGTGTTTGAGACTAGATTTGAACTAAGGAGGATGAGTCTTTCTGATTCAACACCCAATGCCCTATCCACTGTACCACCTAGTTGCTATGAAACAGAATATTGCTATTTCATAATTAACTGAAAGCTGTAGGAAATACTTGATCCCATGGTGATCATTTGTTGATTATAAAATAGCATATGATTCCATAGAGCAAAATCCCAGCTTCCAAGGTTTCACAATAAGTTATTCCCTATCCATACATAAAGATCATTCAACATCTTTTACAATTGACAGACAAGCAATGACCATGTATAACAACCACTGGGGTATAAATATCAAGTGAGGAATAAAACATGGAGATAAATGCTTTCCAACAGTGTTCACAACTGTGATGCAAATGTTGTAGCAAAAATTCCAAGTTGAAGAGAGATTCTTCAAGCATCATGACATATATCCTCTAGATCAGTGATTCCCAAAATGGGCGCCACCGCCCCCTGGTGGGTGCTACAGTGATCCAGGGGAGCAGGGATGGTCTTTCCTATTAATTGCTATTAATTTTTTTTTTAAATTAATTTCCAAGGGGATAAGTAATATTTTTTTTTCTGGAAATGGGGTGGTAGGCCAAAAAAAGTTTGGGAATCACTGTTCTAGATGGTCCTTTTTGAAGATTCCATTATGCTGATGTCAAGCTATGCACCATTGCAGAACCTCATGGAAGAGTTTTATCAACACTAAAAGGAATTTGAATGGACCATATGAACAGGAAAGACCAAGTAGATTATTGTTTGCCAATATTTCAACATGGATATGTATGAACAAGATATAGAAATCAGTATGTGTATATAAGACAGACAGTGCAAATGGAAAATGAGTTGGGCCCACAGTTGGCCAAAAGGAAGAGAGGAAAACATATTGCCTTAAAAGCTCTTTTAAAGATCTTAAATTTCTATGAAAAACAAAAGTCTACTTTTGAAAATACTAACTTCCTGTTTGTTTTGCTGTATAGCAGCAAAACATGAAATATAAGAGTCCTAGAAGAATTATAAATGAATATCACAAAGAGCAACTGAGAGGTACATAGTATATATGAACAACATGCCACGTATAACTAGTGGAAACATTTGGAGAACAAGAGTTTTTACAAGGTGAGGGCAAGGGATGACAAGCTGATAGCCAGGATACTTACTTTGTACTGTCACAATATCAGGAGAGCATAAAGGAGGCCCGTAGCACATTTGCAAACCTATGGAAGGGCATAAAATAAAAGGCCTATAGGATGAGCAGGCATTGATGAGTTTCAGTGCACATTGCTGGACAACTTGAAAAACAAGGCTACCTGTAGGAATGCTATAATGAAACATTGAAATATTGGAGGTTTTTACTGTGAACATAAATGTATTTGTTGGTACTCTAAATGTAAGATTTTCTTCTAGTCAATAATTAATGGACAATATTCACATTCTCATAATAAAGAACACAGATTAAGGAAATTGCATGGAAGAATGGCTGACAAGTTTTCCTTGGAAAGGAAATAAAGGAATTGGGGCCTTTGATTTTATTGTGTATGCAAAGACAATAAGAATCATCATTTCATAGGACAGTTGGATATCTCATTTTGCAAAGCTCATGATAAGCATTTGCAAAAAGATCACCATAAAAATAATTGCAGCTTATGAAACAACATCTGTTGCAGACAATATAGGGTGTATAAATCCTCTGGAGTATTTGATAAGACCCTACAAAACAAAGCAATGCATTTTGGTACCTGATGATTTCAATGCAAAGGTAGGCATAAGGGAGGTAGGTTAAAAGTATATTGGAAAACGTGGTTCAGGAGAAAAGATTGAAAGATGTCAAAGAACTATGTATTACCCAGAAGCCTTATATTTTGTTTTGAATACTTTCATCAAAAAATAATTAGAAAATATGACATTGAAAACTGAACATCATATATGCAAAAAAATCATTGATTTCATTTTGACAGAAAATTATTCATTATCGAAGTAGGAGTCAAATATGAATCAATATTTACAGTTAAGACTATTAAAATTTTAGAGTAATAATTAAAATAAATAGAAAATCAGAAAAATGAAATAAAATAAAGAAATTATTTACATCTTAATTCTAATCTGATCTATTTAAGTAAGTTATTAATTCCAAAAATGGAGATTTGTCAGAGGAAGGGTCCTGTAATTCCAAATACAAAAATTTCATTAAAAAATTTAGCTGGTGTACATCAATTGCCAAGAAAAATGCAAAACTTCCCAAAGGATCTTATTTAGTAAATACTTAACTCACTTACCAAAAAGAAAAGTGTGGCAGCTAATAGAAATACCATTTTATAATATAAAGTCATGTATAAAATCTCATGAAGAAAAATAATATACTCTTTGAATTTTACATAGCACTCTAAAATTTGCAAAAATGATTTAAAATATAATCTCATTTTATCTTCACAACAACCCAGGTAGGTAGGTGTGGTGTTATAATCACCCTCATCTTACAGATAAATAAACTGTGACTTTCTCAGGGCCACACCGATTGAACTCAGATTATAAGCATTATCACCATCTCAGACCACAAAAATTAAAGGAAGAACCCCTGATTTTAAAAGAGATTATTATCAATCTCCCCCAAATTTTAAAACAAAGTCTTTCCATTATCAAGTTCAATGGAGCCACTACATCAGGGGTCAGCAACCTTTTTGGCCATGAGAGTCATAAACGCCACATTTTTTAAAATGTAATTTCGTGAGAGCTGTACAGTGCTCACAGTGTGCACTCCTGTAACAGTGCCTGAAAAAAAATTGACTTTATGGCTCCTGCAGAAAGAGCCATATCTGGCCCGCAAAAAAGCCAGATATGGGTCGAGAGCCATACTTTGCCGACCCCTGCACTACATAATGTAGATGTGACTCTAGAGGAAACAAGTGACATTGAAAAAAATTAAAGTGAGGAAAGAAATTGCAAGCACAGTACAAGTATATGCAGAGAAAATCCACATGAAAATTAAAAAGAATTTTGAAGGTACTAAAAATTGATTTGCTTTATTTTATGTTATTTTTCAATTATCATAGTTTTTGTGACTAAGCACATATCTTGTTTGACTCTTATCCATTAACTACCAGTCTATATGATGATTTTCCAATCTCTACAAAATTCTGAATGCCTTCATGGAGGACATGCTTAAAGAGGCTATTAGAGTGAAACCATAAAAAAAATTAGAGGAATATAGAATAGTTTACCTTATGGATAAGGGAAGAATTTATGTCCAAACAAGCAGGGAATATTTTGATATGTAAAATTTTAAAAATTGACTATATTAAATTTAAAAGTATTTGCACAAGCAAAACCAATGCAACCAAGATTAGAAGGGAAACAAAAAACTGGAAAAAATTTATAGCATTTCTCTGGCAAAGGTCTCATTTCTCAATATATAGAGAACTGAGTTGACTTTAAAAGAATATAAAGCATTCCCCAATTGACAAGTGGTCAAAGAATATGAACAGACAATTCTTAGATGAAGAAATTAAAACTATCTTTGGTCATATGAAAAATATTCCAGATCACTATTAGAGAAATACAAATTAAAACAATTTTAAAGTGCCAGAAGGACAGACTACCTTGGGAAAACTTCAAATTGTGTCTAATAAACCTGTGTTTCTAAGAAACCTGTGTTTCTTCCCCAAATAAATGCCATTTTTAAAAAGTTGATGTCTTTTGTCTTTGCATCACCATCATTTATAAATATATCCCCCTTCTACCAATGATCCATCCCTTATTATATGTAACATGAAAAATAGCAGGGTAGAATTCCTGTAAGATACAGGGTCAAGCCTCACCCGGAATTCCACCCTGTATCTTGCAGGAATTCCATCCTGCCATTTTCCATGTTACATATAAAACAAAAAGTAAGACAATTTAAAAAAAGAAACTAATTAAAACTAGGCCCATCATATGAACTTTATAATATAAGAAATCATATATACATACAAATACACAGATATGCATGTATGTATATACCCTCCCTCTGCAAAGAAAGGATACATTTTTTCTCAACTTCAGAGCTAAAATTGATCATTATAGACTCACAGTCTAATATTTAGTTTTGGTTTTTTTCTTGGTTTGTTTTACAATTTCCATTTCCATTGCTGTAGCTGAATAAATTACTTTCCTAGTTCTGCTTATTTCACATTTCATTAGTACATATATCTTCCTGTGTTTCTCTAATGTCTTCATTTTTTATCCTTTCTTAAGGCACATTATTATTAAATTGTATTCATGTACCACATTTTAATTCAGTCCCTAATAGTTTGAAAACTAGTTCTGTGCTAAGTCCAAAAATGGTGCTAATGATATTTTGGTGTAAATAAGGCTTTTATTTCTACCTTTGGCCTCCTTGAGATATATGCCTAGTTTGGGGATCTCTAGGTCAAATGGGTTGGATATTATAATCTATAAAGTTCATCTTATTAATGCTAGTGTTGTTCTAATAAGGTCATATGGCTAAAAGTCACAGGACTTTAAAGTCTCCAAAAAACAGAATTTCAAGATCCCAAAGTGCAATTAAAAAGTAAATGGTGTGTTTGAGTAGTTTTCAACACATTACAAATAGGAATTTCAAAGGAGAAGTAATTTAAAGGAGGCCACTATTTTTTAAATTAAAAAAAAGTTATTGTCTGGTAGATGCCAAGATAAAGTGAGGAAGTTCCCTATCACATTTGGTATACCTCCTGAAGAAAATGTATAGGAAGAGTCATACGAGATGAGCAGGCATGGGGGCAGTATAATCTGCATCACTGCAAGAAACAGCTACATGATACAGCAGAGTAAAGAGCTATAGAGTTGGAATAAAGACTTGAATTCACATCATGCTTCAGATAATAACTAGATCCATTACCCTGATCAATCCAGTTAAACTTCCTTAGCCTCAGTTTCCTCATTTCTTAAATGTGGTAGTACTAGCACATTTTTGTTATGTTGTTATGAGGATAACATATATATTGCTTTGCAAACCCTAAAGCACTATAAATATGCTCATTGTAATTATTGTTGTTTTTTTTATAAGATCACAAGTTTCTGAGTATTTTTCAGCATGGAAGAAGGTTTTATGAGGAATTCCCCACTGATATGTAAATAGTTGTGCTAGTTCATATTTTATCAAATTTACATCTGATAAAAGAATAATTGACTTTCTTATCAAGTCAACAAAGGAACAAGCATTTATTAAGCACCTAGTATGTCAGGCACAAACTAAATGCTGGGGATTCCAGAAAGGGAAAACAACAGCCCTTTCTCACTGAGAGCTCACAATCAAATTGGAGATACCACATGCAAATGACTATGCACAGACAAGTTATATACTGAATAAATTGGAGATAATCAACAGAGGGAAGACAATAACATTAAGAAGCATCAGTAAAGGAATTTTATAGTATATGGGATTTTAACTAGGACTTGAAGGAAACCCAAGAGGCCAGGAGATGAAAATAAGAAGGGAGAACATCATGCAAGGGGAAGAATTGGACTGAAAGGCATCATCAGAAGATGGAGTATCTTGTATGAGGAGCAGCAAGGAGACCAGTGTCACTAAATCGTAAAGCATGTTGGGTGGAAAGGAGTAGGGTTTAAGAAAACAGGAAAGGCAAGACAAGGTCAGGTTAGGAAGAAATTTTGAATGCCAAACAGGATCTTATATTTCATTTTAGATGCAACCAAAAACTAATACGGATTATTGAATTAGGAGGGAAGGGGAAGAGCATCATCAGAACTAGCCTTTAGGAAGATTAATTTGACATTTGAGTGAAGGATGCACTGAAATGAAGAAAGACTCAAGGAAGTGAAACCAACCATTAGGCTACTACAAAAGTACAAGATTAAGGTAATGATGGTATGGACCAATTTAGTGTCAGAGGAGTGGTATTGATAGGACTTGGTAACACTGAATATGGAGGTGGTGAGAGTGAACAAGAAGCAAGCACCCTAGCTTGGGTGCAGGCCTGAGTGACTGGGAAGATGGCACCCTTGACAAAAATAGGAAAGTTAGGGAGAGTGGGAGGTTTGGGGAAATAGATAATGTGTTCCATTTTGGAGAGGTTGAGTTGAAGATATATGTAAGATACCCAGTTCAAATGTAAAATGTCTTTTTGATACAGATTGCTAAATGGAATTAGAAAAGAAATAGAGCACCAATTTTCTTTGAAAGAGATTGTTGGAAATTTAAATGTCTTTACCTGCCTGTATTCTGATATGCATGACAAACTGAAGCTATAAAACATGCAGGCTTTGAGAACTATGAAAGGCAAAGAACTTGGACTTTGTTCCACACTACCAGAAATTTGCTCCTTCTATTTATTCAGAGTCAATAGTTGCAATGTTTTTTAATAGCCTAAAGTGGTTCTCCACATCTGGGAAGGACCTATTTGACCATATGGACATATACATACAACTCTTTATATTATGGATAGAATAACAATAGCATTAAGGAGAGGAATGTTTTGCTGCCACCACCTGAAATAAACCTGGGATGTCTGATATTGCTTAATCAGGTAAGGGAAATTGGAATAAAAAATCATTATAGTGAAAGCAAATATAAGAAAGACCACATTGGGAGGCAGGCATATAAATTAATGATGTCCTTTATCTGACAATTTCATTAAAATACACAATCAAATGAACAGATATAAAAGGCAAAGCTTTTAATTAAACTGCACTTTCTATTTTAAAGAATCACTTTGCCTCCAGCAGACGTTTATCCACATGTTCCGCAAGCCAGGCATCTTTCCCAGTTTGCTGCTTCACATTTCATTGCACCCTTGAATTCCTCAAGAGAACCAGCATGATGAGAGAAAAGGAACACTAGACCTAGACTCAGAAGACCTAGATTCTGGTGCTAACTTGAGCAATTCCTAGCCATGTTATCTGGCTCTCCATTCCCTTAAACATCTGTAAAACAGAAATGACAAATATTTACCCCTCTTCTTTCACAGAACTGTTATGACTACCAAAGGAAATAATGGAGCCAAGTGCTGGGTAATCATAATCATAAATCATTAAATCACCAGCTATTTTTTATTAGTGGTAGGCTAGCTCAGTGAATAGGCAGATGGCCTTGAAGCCAGAAAGACCTGTGTTCAAGTCCTACCTTTCCTGTATACTAGCTGTGTAACCTTAGGTAAGTCACTTAAACACCTAAGAGCTGACCTGCATTGGCCATAGTTTAATTTCCTCATGTGGGATTTATCTAAAGCAGTAGTTCCCAAACTTTTTTGGCCTACTGCCCCCTTTCCAGAAAAAAAAAATTACTTAGCCCCCTGGAAATTAATTTTTTTTTAAATTTTAATAGCAATTAATAGGAAAGTTAAATGCACCTGTGGCCATCACCGCTCTCCTGGATTGCTGAAGCACCCACCAGGGGGCAGTGGCGCCCACTTTGGGAATCACTGATCTAAAGGAATGAAATCCTAAGTCCAGTTCTCCCTCTCCTTATTCTTAGTATTAGCCAAAAGGGGAATTAAAAATTTTAAAATATCTACTAGCTATTACTTATCAAGTAAACAATGTTCTCTCTCTTTTCAGAAATGCCATTATATTTTAAAGTTTTAGATGTGTGGGTAAAGTTCTTTATTCCCAAACTCCTCCTTTCACCATAAGCCTTAGAAACCAAGGACAAATACCTTTAATGATGTGCACTTAAGTACTAAAAAGGATCAGCATTGCTCAATGTTTTTTTTTTCAAAAAATGCATTGAATGAAGCCTGAAAATATAACGAAAGCGGTGGGGTAGGGGGGAACCCACATATAAACACGCAACCAGGATGGCACCTTAATATACACAGACCCCCTAAGGGGAAGAGGAAATTAGGCTTCCTGCTTATACTCAAACCACCCAGAAAGAAAACATTTCTTCAAAGGCCTTCCTATCCCAAGCATGCTAATTCAGTCCTATCCTGCCTTATCTCCGTCTCTGTGATGTTCTGCTCATGGCCCTGGGCTCCTGATTCCAGCCACATGTTGGCACTTTTCCAATAAGCTCTCCATTAGATAAGCATTAAAATTCTGTCTGCATTCAGCAGCCTCTGCTTAGGTTGCTCTTTATCAAGTGCATATTGTCTCCCCTCACAAAACCATACATCACTGTAACCCATTTGTGTGGCCCCTAGATGTGGCGATGCCATGGACCAGCTCTATGTATGAACAGAATGGGGCGACTCCTGTCTCGTGGGGTTTGTACCTGTTGGTTGGCATTGAAAGCTTTTTTACAACATGACCTGGATCTCTGCTTTTCTAGAAGCTTTATCTAATAAAACTCCCCATCACATACCAAATAGTCCAGGACCACTCATCTTTCTCTTAGCTGTGTGGAACTGTGGGAAAAAAACAAACAAACAGACAAACAAACAGTAGATTCAAAATGAGAAAGCCAGGGTTCAAATTAACTTGGTCGCCTTCAGCAAGGCACCACTTTCAGGACCTCAGTGTCCTCTTTTGTCAAATAAGAGAGTGAACTCAACAGCCTCTAAGATTGCTTACATCTCTAATATCTATGATCCTGTGAATGTCCCATGCTTTACCACCACAATGCCTAAGCTTATACTATTCTATGAAACCTTTATGGCCTCTTCCCACTCCCTGCCATCAAGTCCAGACATCATCTCTCCCTTCTCTGAACTTCAATATGATTTTGAGCCTTTCATGCACTTTTGAACTTTTCTCTGCATTATTTTCATTTATGATCATGGCTTATAGAAGGTCATGTAATTTCATTGTAATCCATGGTGCAGCACAGCTTCAAAGACTACCTGGACTTGATGCTATCTTGGCAGTGGTCCAAAAACTTTATATCTCTTTGGCACATTTTGCCCCCACCCAGAGTTCCCTCTGGGAAAATTCAGAATAAAGGTTGTATTTAGTTCTTCCTAGATGTGTGTGCTGTTCCCTCCACCCCATCCCTGAAAACACTTCAAGGCATATCAAGTATGGGACAGGTTTTATTTTACTCTGCAGAAAATGAAAACAACAACAAAACCAAAATGTGACATAAAGGACACACAGGAACCTATAAACAATAAATAATCTCTCTGGTGAGTTCTGCCTTCCTTACAGAGTCCACTACAACTCCCCAGATTCAAAATCTCTCTTCAAGAAAATGTAGGAAGCCCCCTTCCCCTTTGTACTCCTCTTGAAAGGAAAAATTACTTGGGTTGTTATGGAAACAATCCCTTGACATTCTAGTGTGTTCCCCAAGACAGAACCTATGGGGACAACAAGCTATTGTAATTCCATCTCTCCCTCTGCCCTGCCACCCTTGCAACACCAAACCCAGAAGAAAGGTAGAAAAAAAGGCATTGTCTTGAAGTCCTTACCTGAGTTCAGTCACTCATGACTCCTGCTGCCCTCACTCTTCCATTCTAAATAGTCCTGACATACAAAGAGTTAAGTAGGTTTTTCTAGCCTCTTTTTTTCCCTTTAGATTTGACTGTGATCTTCTTGGTTTAATAGCAATAAAAAAAAAGAGGGACCAAAAAAGGTGTTTATTTACCTCTTTTAGCAGTTCCTTTATATCTACTGCCTAGCATATTGGAGAAATAATCAAATGCAAATGGCTCTTCAAATCTGCCAGCAACCTTCTTGCACTCCCTCTGGCAGCAATTCTGAGAAACTAAGCATTCCTTTCAATGGTCATCCTGCTATCACTACCCTTTGGGTTAAAGAGCTGTCCTCTGCAGTGGAACCCTTGGATTTTCTGGCTGAAAAAATAGAACTTATTCAAATAATAAATACGTCTCTAAGTCCCTTAGAAAGGGAATTTTTTTCCTTCCTGATAAAAACGGAACTTAGAACATGGGAAGAATTATTAATACTATTTATTAAAGCTCTTCAGAGTCCCAGGTTCTGGTAACAATGCAGATTTACCAAAAGCAATTGACAAACTTTTTTTTTTAAACCCTTAACTTCTGTGTATTGACTTATAGGTGGAAGAGTGGTAAGGGTAGGCAATGGGGGTCAAGTGACTTGCCCAGGGTCACACAGCTGGGAAGTGTCTGAGGCCGGATTTGAACCTAGGACCTCCTATCTCTAGGCCTGGCTCTCAATCCACTGAGCTACCCAGCTGCCCCCAATTGACAAACTTTTAAAATAACTTTCCCTGTTCCAATCACCTCGTGCATAAAACTTTCCTTAATTTTACTAATTCTAGAGGAGCTCTCTTCTTCCTCAAATCTCTCATCTTTCTTGGCAAGACCTTTCCTAAGTATTTGCAAGGATGATGAAAGGCCTTGAGTTCATGTCATTTGAGGGTCAAATGAAACAAATGGTAATTTTTAGCCAGAAGAAGAGAAGACAGTAGGGTATAATAACTGTCTTCAAGAAGTACTCTCATGTGGAGGAGGGATTTGTCCCATTTGATCTTAGAGAAAAGTACCAGAACTAATGGATGGCAAGTTAAAAAGGATCAAGATCCATGTTGAATGGTATAGAATCTGTATCTTTCTTATAAGAAGTGCTAAGTACCTACTTAGATGTTAATTCACTCCCTTCCTTTTAGAACACCCCACTCCACTAAAAACAAAAACCTTGGCCTTTCACATTTCAAAGACCTTGAGGGGTGGAGTAACTCATAAGCCATCAAATTTTGTAACCTACAACCCAATATGTCTACAACCCAGTGATTCACTCATTTTTTAAGATGTCAAAGATGATGGTTTCTGACCAGAACAAAAGGTGGGAGAGAGAAAGTGGAATGGGAGAGGAGTTTCTTTCATTGGAGACCCTATGAATTGAATTACTTTGACATTCCTTAGGCACCTAAAGCTGTGGAATGTCCCTTTTGTGAAAGAATAAATTGCTGTCTTCTACATTGGCTTCTGAACTCCATGTTTGTGAACTTCTTTCAGTGGTGGGGTCCACTGTCCCACACAATTGTCATAAAAAAATCTTAACAATTAGCACTGTCCAAAAGTAAAATGGGTTGTTTCCAAATGTGGTGCTCTTTAATCACTTCAAATCTTGATATGTAATATCAGGGATTTCTTTTGAGAATGGATTGGACTTGTTAGCCACTGAGCTCCTTTCTTACTCTCAAATTCTTCTGTAAATCTATGCTTGGTTTCTAAGACTCCCCCAGGTAAAGATTTATATAATAGCTGCTTGTGTGCAAATCTTATCTTCTCCTATTAGACTATCACTTCCTCAAGGGCAAGAGCTGGGTCACTTTTCCTTTTTATGTACTGGTGACATATCCATTGTTAACTAGGAAAAACACAGAAACACTAAAATGGTCAGAAAAAACAAATCTTTAATCAGGTAAGAGACAAATTCTTAATATTCAGCCACCACACAGAGTCAATCGCTTAAAACCACACAGAACCAAGGGCTCTGGGACTTTGGTAACAGTGTCTTTGAGAGAATGCACCGCCAAAGATGATTCTTTCAAGAGTAACAGAACTTGGGGGGTTTATATACCTTTTAGGGGAAGAAGGGCAGGAAAGAATGTTTGACTAGCTCTACACTGGATACAAGGTAGGGAGGAGCCCAGGGCTTGACTGACAGGAGGAGGCTGATGCTTTGCACTAGCTCCAAAAAGATGTTTCCAGTCAGGGGGTTAATGTTGATATACTTTTAAAACTAAACTAGGATACCTAAGGGTTGATTAACTACTAATCTTATCTAAACTGGAAGAATTAAGTACCTCAAAGTCTATTGTTCAGTTCAGAGATTGGGTCAGTCAGGTCAGTACAGGCAGTCAGATACTTCACCCCAAAGCAATTTCCTAAAGCGCAAGGGGCAGACTTGGGGTCTCCAGAAATAGATTTGACACCAGTTTCCTGCACAAGATAGATGTCTAATAAATGTGTATTAAATTTAAAAAATAAGGCTCAGTTTTGTTTAACTTTTACTTTCCACATGTTATCAATAAAATTTGAGATCATCCTTGGATGAGTATATGAAGGCTTTACTTCATTCTTGGAAGAATGGACACCCACCAGGATATAAGATAGAGTGCAGAAGTGCACATTTTAGCAAGCAGTCTTTAATCCTGTTCCTAATATGCAGAAATCTCTTCTCTCCATTCCTTATTGGCAGAGTGCTAGGAAGTACACAGTCTTCCTGGAAAAATTCTATATAAGAACCCCATGATATGATCCCCTCTCCTGTAACATACATTTCCATACATCTCATGTGCAAAAAATGGCTAATAAATCCTGCCCAGAGGAGGGAAGATAATATTCATTAGCTTCATTAATACCTATTAAGCATGTGAAGTAAGCATTGAGTTTACATTGGGGTCTCATTGTTGACCCTACTGTTTTTAACCTGTTCTAAGTGCCCCTTCACCCCCCTTCACCCCTTCCCCATTTCCTTCCTCCTTTGCTGATCATTATCTTGGGTAAATGTTAAATTTAGTGGTTGGACCTAAATTATTTGAAATAACGTGGTAACCAACATTATTATATCTCAAGTCAGAATTTTTTTTTTTTTTGCCAAATTAGAGGGGAAACAATAAAGTAGAGAAATGTGAGAGAGGTTAGAGAAAATACCTACACTAGTCTTCAGCCAGGACAGTGGGTAGTGAATAACTATTAGGTCTCCTTCAAGATGGAAGCTAGTCTCTTAGGAAAACTAAGAAAGGAGTCAGCCCTTTTCACTCACCCAACAAAGTAGTCCAAGAGTCAAAATCTACATTGAAACCATGCCACAGTCTCCAGTGGAATTCCCTTGAAGACTATCTCCAGGAGACACTGCCCTGGGAGAGTCAACTCACAAGACAGCCCCAGTCAAAGGATTTTGTGGCTTTTATGGTAGTTTCCTATCCCTGCCCTTTTCCACAGGGGCCAACCACAGTTTCCAAATTGTCCAGCCTTGCCCAGGGGCAGTGTCTGTGGGATTGACTTCTCACCTCTATCACATGTTTCTGAGTTGACACCTTTGGATTCACACATTTCTGAGTGTATGAACTCTTAAAAGAATCAAAAGTTTCTGGCTTTTTTAGTTAGAAAAAAGGGTGGAGCCCTCCAAGTATCTTACTAGCTTCTCACCTAGCACTAAGTGGGGTATGAATTCACTAAGTGGTTTGCAAGCTTGTATTGATTCAATCAAAAGGTAGACAAAGGATAGTTAATCCTGTCCTCACAATCTAGTGAGGTACTAAGTAGGGATACTTAAGTACAAAGTTTTAACTCCTAGTAGTCAAAGAGAATGAAGAATTCCCTTTTCACAAGTGTAAACTCAGAATAGACAAAGAGAACCAAGAATTTCCTTTCATACTTGTTTGAAAAAGAGTCACACAGTACTATTTCTTACACACACGGGTATTTTATTAATCATCAAATTAAAGTTATACCCAAGAAGTAGTGTGATTTAGGGGAAAGAGTACTGAACTTTGACATAAAAGGTTCAGTTTGAAAAGTTGTTTTATGAAACCCTCAGGCACCCCTGGATCACCCTAGATAGGATTAATGGGTTTGTCCTAGACTAAACAATAAATCTTCAGCCTAGATAGGAGTAGTAGACATAATCTAATCTTAAGTACCCTTTTGTCTTAGAAGTATCTCACATTATATCTAGGCAGAACTCCTCCTTCCCTAGTCTCCATAAAAGCCACTCAATTGTCCTTCCTTTCCTTTATTCCCCAAAGGGTATATAAGACCCCAAGTTCTTTATTTCAATTCCCAGGAAGGATATTCCCAGTCATGGTATATTTTTCCAGAAACAATCTTCCCAGGGTCGCAGATCTTGGCTCTTTGTGATGTTCTTTATGTGTATGACTCAGTGTGGTGGCCATAAGAGCATTGTTCCCCTTGACCTGACTAAAGAAGTGTTCTTTTGTCATTGCTTTGGTGGTTCTATACTTTTCCAGGTTGACAAGTTCAAATCCTCTCTTGGTATGATCATAAGCAAGCTACAATCTCCCTCAGTCTCATTTTCCTCATCTGTTAAATGAGAGAGTCAGACTAAGTAGCCTTTAAAGTTCCTACTAGTCCTAGATCTATGATCCTACTGAACAAATGATTTAGGCTACATTTTTTTCTTTATTTCAAAAAAAGAGACTCACTATGAGTCTTGGTTTTACAACCAACTCAATATATAATCTTCAGCAAGTCACTTCCCTATTCTTGGTTCAGTTCTTACATTTGTAAAGTAAGATACAAAAAGAAAAGATTCTGGCAAAAGTAGGTGAAGGGGGAGGACAAAGAGTATGATCTCTGACTTCAGATATTGAAAGTGTGTGGAGTGAGAAATTAGTGTTATTCTCTATTAATCCAAGATCAATACCCTAGAACCCCAGTAAAAAGCTCATCCCTCTACCTCCTCCTTCTCCTTGCAGCACTGACTTCACTCCCTTCCTTCTCCCTTCAAGACAAGATTACCCTACCCCATCTTTCTCCCAGCAGGACAAAGGCCTCACCACCTGTAAGTGTTTTGTGTTGGGTCTGGAGTCTGGAGTAAGTCAGACAACTTGCTTAGGGAGTTCCTTGACTGACCTTGTCTTAGACCCTGAAGTACCCAGTGATCAAATCTTAAGTACCTTTTTGTCTTAGAAGTTTTTACCATTGATCAGAGGCTTCTCTCAGGTAGTCAATAGTTGGAATAATCTTCTTGTATCCATTATAAAACATCAACCTCTCCCAGGTAAGCCAGCACAGAATTCTTCCTTTCTTTTCCAGTCCTTTATTTCTAGATTTCTCCAATCCTTATAAAAATGTTGTAATCCCCTCAGAAAGGCTTGGTTGTATCAGGATTTTCCTATAAATAAGGGATTTTTCTGTAAATTTTTGGGCATTTTGTCTTAAGTCAATGACTTGAGGTAGTGTCCCACATTTCTCTGTCTCCCTCTCCCAACGAAGCATTGCATTTTAATTAATGGTTCTCCCAGGTCTTATTTTGAAAAGTGGCTAAAGATGATACATTTTGATATTTCAAGGTCCCCTTAAACTTCCACTTCACACAGAAGGATATAAGGTGGATGGCACAGTGGATATAGTGATGGACCTGGAATCAGGAAGACTCATCTTCCTGTGTTCAAATGTGGCCTCGCACACTTAATAACTTTGTAACCCTGGACAAGTCACTTAACTCTGCTTTCCTCAGTTTCCTCACCTGTATAATAAACTGGAGAAAGAATTGCCATTTTACTCCAGTGTCTTTGTCAAGAAAACCACAAATGGAATCAACAAAAAGTCATACACAACTGAAATGACTGAACAACAACAAAAAGAAGGGCTATTAGCTTTCCCTTTCTTGGCCCAGGAGGACAGAACTAAGAAAAATGGTGAAAGTGTTAGAAAAGCAAGTGCAGAGTTGATTTAAAGAAAAATATCTTAATAATCAGAGTTGTTCAAAGTAAAAAACTGTTTTCCCTCCCTTTTTAGTAAATCTCCATATGGAGGCTAGAAGAACACATATCAGAGAAGTTGTAGAAGAGATCCTTCTTATGATCAATAGCTGGAAGAGACCTTAAAGCTCATTTAGTTCACCTGCCTTATAGGCAACTAGGTGACATGGTAGATAGAGTACCAGGCCAAGAGTCAAGAAGACTCATCTTTCTGAATTCAAATCTGGCCTCAGATACTTACCACTTCACCGTGTTTGCCTCAGTTTCCTCATCTGTAAAATGAGCTAGAGAAGGAAATGGCAAACCACTTTAATATCATTACCAAGAAAACTTCAAATGGAGTCATGAAGAATCAGACACAACTGAAATGTCTGAACAACAAAAAGGCCAAATGCCTCATTTCATAGATGTGGGGATGAAGGCTGAGAGGTAACTTATTTAATGTCACCAAGTGGCAAAGCTGTAGAAAGAATATGTGCCTCCCAACTCTAAATCTTTGTACCTTCTATTTTACCAAAAAGCTTCCCAGATATAAATTTTACTAGATGACCTCCAAGGTCTCTTCCAAATCTGAGATTTTATAGTTATATGACTAGCTGATCTCTAAGGACCTTTCCATGTCTGAAATACTATGACTGTGTCTCTAATTAGTTTTTAACACTTATTTAAACAGATTTTCCCAATCAATTTCTCTTATACAACTTAAACATAGGAACATAGATATCTTCAGTGAGCTTAATACCAAAGTTTTCCACTCAATTATTCATATTGAGATGGTGAGACATTGTGAATTTTTTGTTTGTTCTGTTTTGTTTTTTACCCAGCAAGGTTTTAACCTTTTTTTCTTTTCTGTTCATAAATTTATTCAAATATGTCAGAGAAAATTCCCTAAGCAAAAGACTGCATGGAATAGAGCTCAAAGTATTAGGAAATATTACTGGTTTCCTATAGACATGCTTCCAGAGAGGGAATGGATGATGCTTCTGATATATAGTAATGGTACTTGGGAGAGTAAGGGCCAAGGCTGGTTCATAGAAGCTCCATATATAACTGTCTCTCCAGAACATGTGCTTCTGAAACAGAAAGAGCTATCAGTTTGAAATGTAGCAAGCAGTCTGTATAAATCAGCCCAGGTTAGAAAAACATCAGGAAGGGAGGGATATGCACTTACATACTGATGTCCTGTTTTTTTTTAATTCAATTCAGTAAGCATTTATTAAGCAACTGTTCTGTGCAAAGCAATCTGGACACGAAGACACAGAGAAACAGTTCCTGCCCTCAAGAAACTTATATTTTACTAGAGCAATACACTATATAAACAAGTAAATAAAGTATGTACAAAGTAATTTCAAGAAGGAAAGATTATTCATGATTTTGGGGATGAGGGAAGGCCTTGTGAGGCACCTAAACTGTGTTTTAAAGGTAACACTCTATTTCTTCTGGTGATTCTGGTTAAATGTCTTATATAATTAAGAACATTTTATTCCATGTATATGAAAACCTTACACTTAAGACTAAAATTTCCCTTCTAGGACTTTTTATAAGAAGTATTTTTCAACTACATCTTTCCATCCTGCACTTGTGAGGTTGATTTTTTTCAACTCAGGTATAGATTTTTACATTCATCCCTATGAAATTCTTGTCTTTTATTTTCCATTGATGTATTTCTGGTATTGTGGTACAGAGATGACTGATATCTTGAAGGCTATGCCGACAAAGCATAAGATGTACAAAGTCCTAGCAATTAAGTTCAATGAGTATTGAAGTGTCTACTCTATGCTAGGCATTATGTTAGGTACTCATAGGCATGAAGACAATAATGAGATGATCCTACTCCACATTCTCCTAGAGTGAAGCAAAATGCACAGAGAAGGTAAGGACAAAATAGAAACAAAATCAATTCAAATGACTTGGGGAAATCAAGAAAGATTTCTTATCTTAGATGCTGCTTGATTGAAATCTTGGAGGAAGTTAGTATTCCAAGAGTAAAAGCTTTATAGATGTGGAAGAGAGCGGAATGAGATGGAATCTCATATACAGAAAACAGTAAGGAAATCACTTTACTTGGGACATGAAGTGAATGAAAATGAGTAATGTGTCATCATCCTGGAGAGACTGGTTAACTCTAAAATATAAAGGTATTTCAATGCCAAAGAGAGGAGTTTACTTTTTATCCTAGAGGCAACAGTGAGCAACTGATGCTCTGGGCAGTGTGGTTAGACTTGCCTTTTAGGAATATCTCTTTAGCAGATATGTGGAAGACGACAGACTAAAGAGAGAAGAAATCAGTTAAGAGAATAATTTAATAGTTTGGGAAGAGAGAGGAAGGACAGAAAAAGGAAGGAGAGGGAGAGAGAGAAAGAAAGAGAGAGACAGAGAGAGAAACAGAGAGACAGAGATTATGAACTAAAGTGGGTGAAGTTGAAGTAATAAAAAGTTAATGGATGCAATAGCTCATGTGATAGTAAGATGGATAAGACTTGAAAACTGATAGAATATGAGGAATGAGTGATAGGGAAATAGGAAAACTCAGGTGGAGAACTATAAAAACACTGATGAACTTGATGAAAATAGGGAACTAGGAAAAGCAGTACAGAAGAAAGGTCATGAGTTTAGCTTAGAAAATTCTGAAAGTCTGAGATAACTATGAGACATACAGGAGGAGTTGCTCAGCAAACATTTGAAAAAGTGAATCTGAAAAATCTTCTGATGGGACCCTGGTAATGGGCAGTATCTTTGTATTTGAATATAGATATATATGTTTACATATATATGTATATAATGGCTAAGTAAAGTATAGATAAGAAAGTAGGAAAGGATGGGCTTGGCACTCAGAATCTGGCTAGCAAGAGATAGTTGAGCATTTTGCTTTGTTTTGTTTTGTTTATTTTGGCCATGACATCTTATGAAACCCATGTCTGAAGGCTGCGATTAATCAGTGGAAAGAGCACTCATAGGGATGGAATCATAGATCTTTTGAAATATTGAAGTAAGTGAATTGTAATTTGTCATTCTTCAGCAGATATTGTTGAGAAGACAGTTCCTGGCATAAGCCAATCCGTTAATGAGCACTGTTGGTAGTTAAACTTTGAAGTATAATCATTGGTTAACAGAAGTAAAATTCTATGCCTTCCTGAGAATGGTAATTTTGTAAAACTATGAACTGATTATTTCTCTGAAGTTTGTTCTATTATAGTTGTAACAAAACTGCTAAAAGAGATGAATAGACATTTGTTTTGCTATTAATCCCACCTGATTCCCCCCAAAAACATCATCTTTGTAGAACAGGAGTAAACTAGCTAACAGGAAACCTGAATTCAAATTTCAGCTCTGTCATTAAATAGCTTTTGTGATCTTAAATATATCACTCTCTCTGAACCTTAGTTTTTACATCTGTAAAATAAGTAGATTAAATAATCCATGAAATTATTTTAAGGTTTAATATTTTCTATAATTTTTTTTTACTCTAAGAACATTTTAAGTAGAGCAGGGCCCATTCCTTAACTTTGGTTGTACTTTCTGTTGTTTTTGTTATCTATAAACAAGCCAGTAGGGTCTGGTCCTGGTTTGAGTCACTGGTGGGCCTCTGGTTCCAGCAACAGTCTGTTCCTTGATTATTGTCTCTTCTCCTTTCTAGGATTTTTGTGAAGATGGGGCAAGAGAATGGGGCAGAGGGTTAGAAGTGGAAAGAAAGCATGTAGATTAAATATATAACATATTAATAATAATATATAATTATATATCTGGATATAATTTTATATATATATACTGGACTACTTTATGGTAATTTTATGACTGAGTCATTTTGGTTTTATTTCAATGTATTTCCTGTAATTACTTTCCTACATACAGAAAAAATACATACAAAAAAGGGGGGGTTCTTAGACACATATGTGTGGGGGGATACGTACTTTCCCCCTTATATATACTCCCCAAAACATGATTCCCCCTAAATATAGGTATTTGCTCATATGTCTGGTTTAAACCATTCAGAGTAGGTCTTGGAATGAGTCCCCTGACAAGATGGGAGCACTCACACAGCTAGGAAGTGTCTGAGGCCAGATTTGAACTTAGGACCTCCCATCTCTAGATCTGGTTCTCAACCCACTGAGCTGGAATCTCAATTCAGTGCCCCCTGAAGCTTGAGAGATTAAAAGACTACCCTCAGTCATACAGACTGGAACTTAAACCTACTTTTCTCATTTCAGATTTGGTGTCCATTCCACTACAACACTCTTTATCTCAAGAGATTTCAGAGTGACAGATGTGGTTATTGACTGGAGGTCTCAAGATTAATTCATTTGAATATTTCATTGAATGTTTTAAACATCTACTACATGCAAAGAACTAGATACATTAAAATTAAGTGCTTTCATGTGCATTCTCTCATTCTATGAAAGTAGGACATGAATTATTATATCCATTGTGCAGAAAAGGGAACTGAGGCTTTAAAAAGTGGAATTGCTAGCTCACAGTTGGAGAGGCAACTCAAATTCTGATTTTCCTGTTTCCAAATCCAGGACTTTTCTCAGTGACTTAGGTGTTTGCAAATAAGACCTTAATTATTTAGATTTTGGAATGTTGTCTCGTTATTATAATTTTAGTTAATAAAATTATTTATTATTTTTATGACATGTTCTTTAACCTACTCATTATTTAAAATTATTATTTAGTTTTCAATTAATTTTTATTCTGTTTCCATGTTTCCTTATTAAATATAATTTTATTGCATTATGACCTGAAAAGGATACATTTAATATATTTGTTTTGATTCATTTAACTATAAAATTTTTTTTTCTTAATATATGGTCAATTTTTGTAAAAGTACCATGTGCCACTAAGAAGAAGCTGTATTCTTTTCTATTTATATTCAGTCTTTCCAATCTATCATATCCAACTTACCTAAGATATTATTTATCTCTTGACTGCTTTCTTATTCACTTTTTGTTTAGACTTATCTAGTTCTGAGATGGGAAGGCTAAAGTCTTACACTATTGTAGTTTTGTTATTTATTTCTACATATAATTCCTTTAGTTTTTCCTTTAAAATCTATTTTAGCTTTAGTATTGATAATACTTTATTATCTGTTACCTTTTATTACAATATAGTTTCCTTATTTATCTCTTTAAGTTTTAACTTTGAGACCATTGTTACTATTTTGTCAGTTGAAAAATAATATATTTTAGTACATCTCTTTTTACTACATCTCTTTTATTTAAACTTTCTCTGTCTCCCTCTTAAATGTTTCTTGCAAACCACATTTTGTTGGGTTTAGGGTATTGATCTATCCTGCTATCCATTTCTGTTTTATAGGTAAATTCATCCTATTCACATTCAAAGTTATAATTACTATGTATTTCCCTCCATTCTATTTTTCCGCACTGTTTTTCTTCTTTGCCTCTCTTTTTATCTTATTCTTCCTCAGAAGTCATTATTCTTTTAATCCCCTAATTCCTATTCTTTCTAATAGTCCCTTGCTTATTTTCTACCCCCATTCACTTGGTTCTAAACCAATCTACCCTTTTCAGGTTTTCTCCTTTGTCTCCTTCCCTTATTCTCCTCTTAAAAGATAATGTTGAATGAATGAAAATGAAAAATGTTGGCAGGGATGTAGAAAAATAGAGTCAGTAATACATTTTTGGTGGAATTGTGATCTGATCTAGACATTTTGGAGAGCAATCTGCTTAAATATGCTCAAATACCTTTTGATCCAGCAATACCACTATTAGGTTTATTTCCTAAGGTGATAAGGGAAAAAAGAAATAAAGTTATATGTTCTAAAATATTTATAGCATTTCTTTCTATAGTGGCAAAGAACTGAATATTGATAGGATGCTTATCAATTAGGGAATGGCCTAAGCAACTTGTGGCAAATAATTGTAATGGAATACTAATGAGCCATAAGAAATAATGAGCAGGTTAATTTTAGAAAAACATGGAAAGACCAATATAGAATAATGAAGAATGAAATAAGAACTAAGAGGAAATTATATAAAGCAACAGAAATAATATTTGAAGGATGATATATACCTCCAGAGAAAGAACTGATAAATAAAAACAAGCAAGTCATAGTTTTAATATATACATATATCTGTTTTGTCAAATGATGCTTTCTCTAGTGCCAGGAGATGAAGGAGTAACTGGGATATCTGGAAATTTCAAGGTAACAGACAAATTAATTAATTAAAAAAGAAAGAAACAAGATGCTAATTGATGAATTTGTTCATCATTTTTCCCCATGGTTCAAAATTAGTCCAAGATGTAAGAGGCTAGCCTTATATTTTCTCAAATGAGATAATATATATATATATATATATTAAGCACTTTGTTAACCTTGAAGCTGTATACAAATGTTATAAAATGTATAAAAATTAAAGAAATACTATTATTGTTGGTGCTATTCACTGACACGTGGATATAAAGATGCTCAGCACTGATAAAATAATTCCAAGTTATCTCCCTATACATTCTTTTCACATAAGAGGAGACTAATTCATATGCATATCTATTCTATGCAATGATTTTAACTTGGAAAACGGTTCTGCATGGGTAAAAGGCAACTTGCTCCATGGTCTGGTATTAGGGATTGCAGAGTAGAACCCAAGTCCACTGGTATCTGGGCTGCTTAATTTGTAGCTACAACAGAAATACAAACATTGAATCGCCAAAAACTGCCTCTTTCCCTTTCCCCAGGAAATTAAGAATGGATTGCCTGCAGTCTCACAATTGATGATTGCAGTTGGCTGAGCAGAAGCAGCAGCTGCATGAAAGAAAGAGCCAAGACCCCTATTCCTCTGTCTCTCCTGAATCTACTGAGGGATACAGCTGCCTTGAAGAGTCAGCCTGCATGTGCTATGCACTAATGGTTTGTTTAAGGTCTGTGGAGACATAGAAAAAGAATGATCTTAAAGTGAAAAAGAGTCATTGGAGATGTAGAACTGGCCCCTTTCTCTAAGGCAGAAGTACTCTTTTCACTCATTTTGGTTTTGAATTTCCACAAATTTGGAGCCTGAAACCCTGAATTTGAATCTCATCAATGACTATGTGATCCCAGGAAGTTTCAGTACAAAACTTGGCCTTGGTTTCTTTAGCTGCAAGATTGGGGCATTTTCTACCTAGAAGACAAAACTTGGCCTTGGTTTCTTTAGCTGCAAGATTGGGGCATTTTCTGCTATGAAAATTAAAGGAGACAATAAATGTAAAGTGCTTTATGAATTCAAAACAGTGCTATGGAAATGGCAGCTGTTATTTTGTCTTAGTTTCCTTATCTGAAAAACATTCTGATTTTTTAAAAATGAGCATTATATAGTGGAAAGAGCACTGGATTTGTAGCCGAGGACCTGGGTTCATATTCCATATCTTCTATTTATTACCTATGTAACCTTTGAAATATCACTTGTCCTCTATGAGCCTCAGTTTCTTTATTGGTAAAATAAAAGAATTAGAGTACATGACTTCTGAGGTCTTTTATATCTCTAATTCTACGATCCCATCTCACAAGACTGTTATGAAGAAAGCACTTTGTAAGCTTTTAAGTGTCATCATAGATATTTTCAATTAACCTGCAATAGGGAATAATAGCCAGGCAGAACAGCTGTGTGTGTCCCTGATAAGTAGGAAAGAATATTTACTCCATCCTTAGTCAATGTCCCTATCAAGTGCCAATTAGTCTTGCTGGAAAAATCAAAGTAAGCAAGTTATTAGACACTACCCCCATGCACCATAGTATTTTTCTATAGTAATCCCCCTCTTGAGTCTTCCCAGAATGTTGTGGGAGGCACTTGGAAATTAGGTTCATTCAAAAGAGAACTTGTGTTCAATTCTGTGGAGTATTTTGGAAACACTATATAAGGGAATCAAGTATAAAGGAGTGTAAAAAGATTGGGCACCAGGGATGTTAAAATATAATCTAATGGTTGTGGGTACACACACTGGGTTGAAGGAGAGACAGGACCAGGATAGGGAGACCAGAGTACACAGTTAAGCTGCTGCTAACTGTCAAGAACGGCTGTTGGCCAACTGTCACCCAGCTCACCACTAGGCCAGAGTCTTTGAAACCAGCAGGCAAGGTAAAAGGTTTTAACAGTTTTAATTATGATTTAACTAAAAAAAGGTGGGATTGGGAATTCTACACTAAAACCTAAATGGCAAAACCACAGGGCAAGGGGAGGACTTTACTTCTCTAATCTTAGTGATCTAAGCAGGCAGGGCTCAAAGAAGCAGTAATGGAGTCTCTGGGAGGCTGCTTCAAACCTGGTGCCAGCCAGGTTTGACCAGCACAGCTAAAGGGGCTGAGGGTGGCTTTGAGGGTTCTCACGGTTATCCACAAATGATCACAGGATGCCAAAAGCCAAGGTGGTCCAAGGTATCCAAGTAGAGAGAGTGTGCTGGAGATGCTGTCCACCAGATCCCAAACTCCTCCTCCACTTGGTGCTGCTCTGTAGGTGTTGTCCACTTACTAGAAGCCACCACCACTCAGGATCCCAGAGAATCAGGATGCAGGGTGTCCTTAACTCTGAGATCTCCCAGGGCTAGCAACAGTTAGTGTCAACCTCTAATAGAATCTCTCTCAGAGCACAAGCCCTACTTCCTGCTCCTTCATTCCATCTTGGAATGCTCCAGCCCTTCCTGCTAGGTCCAACCTTAATACTTAATTAATTACTAATTAATCTTCCTCACAACAGGATCGAGCTCTTCCTTTTAAATATTTATATTTTGGCTTTGTCTACAAAAATATACCACCCACCCACTAAACCATTTGCTTTGCTGAATTGACCCTATTGAGTTAAAATAGTTAATCCAATGGGTCATTCAAACTGCCATTCAATATTTCCTTGAATCTTTTTTTGGAAAATCCTTACCTTCCATCTTAGAATCAATACTCTGTATTGGTTCTAAGACAGAAGAGTAATAAGGGCTAGGAAGAAGGGTTAAATGACTTGTCCAAAGTCACACAGCTAGGAAGTGTCCAAGACCATATTTGAACCATGGACCTCCCATTTCTAGGACTGGCTTTCAATCCACTGAGCTACCCAGAAGCCCCATTTCCCAGAATCTTAATGGCAAAAAGGACTTTACAGGTCCAACCCTATAAATCCCGTATTTTTATAATTGAGAAAATTGAGGCTCAGAATCAGTAAGATTTCATACTTCTTCAAATACAAATTGGAGGAGGAAGAACCTTGATCTACCCAAGAGATAATTGAGTAACTGTGATTTGTGATCTCATGTATCCTCTCCAATGGTACATATCAAAAACTACTTCCATCTTCTCATCCTGTATTCCATTATAATAGTTTTCATCAATAATCTCCCAATAGTGCTCCATAAAAGATCCACCCAATATTCTAGGAACTTTCTAGGTCTTTTTTTTTACATTTTATAGGTACCTTTGTAGCACTCAGTTATTCTAGCTTCATATCCAGTCAGTCTTCTTTCTAATAATAATTTTCTAGATAATAGCTCTTCTGCTACTTGTTTGTAGGCTATTCCTGAAATGTTTCACCCTACTTACCATGTGCTTACCATATTATCTCTTCATTGTTTTTCAGGTCACTCACAACTTTGATTGTTCAGAGATTATGGTATTCCAGGATTTACAACTATAAAGCATTCTCAAGGGGGCATCATTCTTAACAAGATTGGCTTGGAATTATGAAAAGCATTACATTATTCCACAAAAATAATCTAGCCATTTCCTCCCCCATTCTGTTCTAGGCCCACTAATTATCTACACTGCCTGTCCTAGATATATGCACTAAATCAGTGATGGGAAAACTATGGCCTGAGGGCCAAATGTGGTCCCCTGAAATGTTCTATCCCGGCCATGCGACATTATTCCTAATCTGACAAATACAAGGAGTAGGATACAATACAATGAAACTTTGAATGAGTTGCCTTAGAAGCAGACTGACAGATGAGAATTTCCTTTCCTTTGGCCCCCTCTTTGTAAAAAGTTTGCCCATCACTGCACTAAATGGATGAATCATTCAACATTAGCAAGGAAACTAGTTTGTCTGGGACATGGAATTTAAGAAAGGGGATAACTTGTAATAAGCCTAGAGAGGCTGGTGTTGAAGGAAAAAGTTTGATTTCTGTTGTTGCTGTTCTTACTTTTCTAGAGACAATAGGGAATCACTGAAGGCCTTTGGGAAGGTAACACACATGGTCAGAACTACAATTTATGGCTATTACTTTGATAGCTGGGTAGACATAAATTATAGGGGAGAAAGATCATAGAAGAGACAAGGCAAGAAGGGCAATTAGGAAGGCATTGCAATAGGTCTGGCAACAAGTGATAAAGATTTAAACAAAGATAGAGGCTTTGTAAGTGGAGAGGTGGGGGCATATGCAAAAGATGAAAATTTATGTCCCTGAGTACTTATATTAGCAAAATAGAGAAAAATTAGATCAATGAATTGGGCATGAAACTAAAATAATGAGAAAAATAACAAATTAAAAATCATCATTTAAGACTAAATTAAAAATATAAAAATCAAAGGAGAAATTAATAAAATTGAAAGTAAAAGACTTTTGGATTGGACTAATAAATGAGATTAAGAGCTGGTCCTATGAAAATACAAATAGAATAGAGTATCAGTTAATTTGATTTTAAAATAAAGAGTATCAAATTACCAATATTAAAAATAAAAAGGGAACAACACCTAACTAACTGAACTAATTAAGAGGAAATTAAAGCTATTATTAGGAACTATTTTGTCCAATTATATGACAATAAATCCAATAATCTAGATGAAATGGATGAATATTTACAAAAATATAAATTGCCTAGATTAACAGAAGAGGAAATAGAATCCTTAAATAAACTCATCTCAGAAAAAGAAATGGAGCAATTCATCAATGAACTCCTAAACAAAAGTCCTCAGGGTCAGATGGATTCACAACTGAAATCTATCAAACATTTAAAGAACAGTTAATCCCAATACTATACAAATTATTTGGCAACATAAGCAAAGGGGTCCTACCAAATTCTTTTTATGACACAAATATTGTACTGATACCTAAGCCAGGCAGACCAAAAACAGAGAAAGAAAACTGCAGACCAATCTCCCTAATGAACATTGATGCAAAAATCTTAAATAAAATAGTAGCAAAGAAACTACAGCTATATATTGGAATAATTATTCACAATGATCAGATGGGATTTATACCAGGAATGCAAAGTTGGTTTAATATTAGGGAAACCATCAGCATAATTGACCATATCAATAATCAAACTAACAACAATCACATGATTATCTCAATAACTTCAGAATAGGCCTTTGACAAAATACAATACCCATTTCTACTGAAAACATTAGAAAGCATAGGAATAAAAGAACCATTCCTCAAAATAATGTCATATTTATTTAAAAACATCAGCTAGTATCATCTGCAATGAGGATCAGTTAGAATCCTTCCCAGTAAGATCAGGAGTGAATCAAGGATGCCCATTATCACCACTATTATTTAATATTGTACTAGAAATACTAGCTTTAGCAATTAGAGAAGATAAAGAAATTAAAGGATTTAAAGTAGGCAATGAGGAAACTAAACTATCACTCTTTGTGGATGATATGATGGCATACTTAGAGAATCCTAGAAAATCAACTTAAGAACTAGTTGAAATAATTAATAATTTTAGCAAAGTTGCAAGATACAAAATAAACCCACATAATTCATCAGTATTTCTATATATTTCCCAAAAAAACTCAGCAACAAGAGTTAGAAAGAGAAACTCCATTTAAAATCACTCAACAATATAAAATATAAAATATTTTGGAATCCATTTGCCAAGACAAACAAAGGAATTATATGAGTACAAACACAAAACACTGTTCATACAAATAAAATGAGATCTAAACAACTGGAAAAAAACATTAATTACTCATGGGTAGGCTGAGCTTATATAATATAAATGAAAATCCTACCTAAATTAATTTACTTATTCAGTGCCAGAAATATCAAACTACCAAAAAATTTTTATTGAACTAGAAAAATAATAACAAAATTCATGTGGAAGAACAAAAGTTCAAGAATATCAAGGGAACTAATAAAAGAAAAATGTGATTGATGGTGACCTAGAAGTACCAGATAGTAATCATCAAAATAACATAGTATTGGCTAAGAAAGAAGGGTGGAGGAATGGTATAGAATAAGGGTAAATGACCTCAGCAATCTAGTGTTTGATAAACCCAAAGATCCCAGCTTTTGGTCTAAGAACTCCCTATTTGACAAAAACTGCTGGGAAAATTGGAAAAGTATATGGTAAAAATTAGAGTTAGATCAATATCTCACATCCTGTACCAAGATAAGGTTCAAAGGGTATATGATTTAAACATAAAGAATGGATTTATAAGTAAATTAGAGGAACATAGAATAGTTTACCTGTCAGGTCTATGGAGAAGGGAAGAATTTATGAAAAAACAAGATAGAGAACTTTACAAGTTTTAAAATGAATACTTTTGATTATATTAAGTTTAAAAGGGTTATACATACTACACCAATGCAATCAAGATTAGAAGGGAAGCAACAAACTGAGAAAAAATTTATAATACATTTCTCTGAAATATATATATGAAAATTTCTCTGAAAAAGGTCTCATTTCTCAAATAAATGAAGAACTAAGTCAAATTTATAAGAATCCAAGTCATTCACCAATTGATAAATGCTCAAAGGATATGAATAGACAGTTTTTCAGATGAAGAAATCAAAGCTATGAATAATCATTTGAAAAAATATTCTAAATACATCTTGATTACAGAAATGCAAATTAAAACAATTTTGAGGTACCACCTTACACCTAGCAGATTGACCAATATGACTATAAAGAAAAATTATAAATGTTTGAGGGGATGTGGCAAAATTGAGACACTAATGCATTGCTGGTGGAGTTATGAATTGATCCAGCCTTTCTGGAAGGCAGTTTGGAATTATGCCCAAAGGGCTTTAAAAGAATATATTCCATTTGATCCAGCAATACCACTAGTAGGTCTATGTCCCAAAGAGATTTTAAAAAATGGAAAAGGACCTGTTTGTAAAAAAAAAAAAGAAAAAAGAAAAATTTATAACTGCTCTTTTTGTGGTGGCAAAGAATTGGAAACTAAAGGGATGTCCTCAATTGGGGAACAAAATGTGGTACATGATGGTGATGGAATACTATTGTGCTATATGGAATGACGAACAGGATGATTTCAGAAAGAACTGGAAAGATCTACATTTACTGATACAAAGTGAAAATAAGCAAAACTAAGCAAAAAAAAAACTAAGCAAAACCAGGAACATTATATACAGTAACTGAAATATTGTGTAATGATCAAATGTGATAGACTTTGCTACTAACAGAAATAGGATCCAAGACAATTCTTAGGGACTTGTGAAAAAAGATGCTATCCACCTCTAGAGAAAGAATTGTTGGAGTAGAAATGTACCTGAAAACATATGATTTATCACTTATTTATTTGGGTATATGATTTGAGGTTAGAGTTTTTTAAGATTACTCACAAAATTAATAATATGGAAATAACTTTTGCACAAAATACATGTATAACACAGATTGAATTGCTTGCTTACTCTGGGAGAGGAGAAGAAGGAAGGGAGGGAGACAACATGAATCATATATGGGAAACTTATGTGGAGATTTGTCACTAAAATAAAATAAAGATGAAAAAATAGCTGCTGTATTATATTTATGGTACATGACAAGTTGTCTTTTAAAAAAATAAGAACGCAAGATCAAAATTTCTGAAACCTACTTGATTTCCTCTTGGGGAGACCATGATAATCCTTGATTTATTTTTCCATATTGGGAGTATCTTTCTCCCTCAAAGGTGTAAAGTGATCCCTCAATGGTTTTAATAGTGTGCTGTTTGATACAGGTTTCTTCTATATGTACGAGGTTAGGTTCAGTTACTAACCTGACTTTATTTCCTTTGGCGTAATGTCAACTTCTTCATGGAACAGGGATTGGGATACAAAAATGAGGTTTCCGAGTAGATTACAAATAATCAGTGGATAAGTTCCAAAAAATAAGTCTAAATCATATTTTTAAATGTAATATTTTATTGCAATTACTCCATGTAGTATTTGAAAAAAGTTTTTAACCCTTTTTTTGTGTCATGAGCCCTTTTAGTAGCATGGTAAAACCTAGATACTCTTCAGAATGTTTTCAAATATATAAAATAAAATTTGTAAGATTACAAAAGAAACAAATTATAATCAAATAGGATAATCAAAGTGTTTTAAAAATTCATGGACCCCAGGTAAAGAAATTGCATTATAAAGAATTTCCCTGGTTAAGTGGACAGCTCTTTGCATAAAATGAAAAATCCTATTATACAGATTTTCATAAATGGAGTCCATACCCATGAATTTCTTGTTTGATTTTATTTTAATTATCCATGTCTGACCACCTCCTGTGGTTGTTTGGAGCTGCTTAATTGCTGCATTGTACTACACATTGTGCAAACTCCAAGACCATTATCAAAGATTTCTATCTGAATGGCTGCTCAATAGTCTTCAGGGAACCCAGCGATTTTTATATCAAGCTCTTTAAAGCAAGAATGGAAGGCTCTTGTTTATGTTTGTTTCTGCATCTTCTGCTATGAAGCTAACTTGACCTAATTTGTCCCTTTTGGCTGCCTGGGAAACCTGCATATGATCGCTGGTGGATGCTAAATAATTCAGTTAAAATTTCAAAAGGGATACAAATTAAGTTTGTTAAATATAATTATTAATGAACAAAGACTTACTTCAGTCTCAGCAATAATGAGGGACTTCTGTGAGCTGACAGTTTATATCTTAGCTAGCTTAGATCAACTAAATACAATCTTGACATTTTAACTGGTCAGGTAAAATGGAGATAAATGATAGCATTTGTTCTACTGCACCTGAAAGATAAGAAGGTGGAAGTAGAAGAACTCAAAGTATACTTTTGAGGGGCAAAATTCTCATTGAATTTAGAGTCAGAGTATCTGGGCTCAAATTCTGATTGACACTTCCTGTGGGACATCAGGAAAGTTATTTCACCTTTCTAGACCTCAGTTTTCTCCTCTGTAGAATGAGGGGTTTAGGTAAGATGACCAGAAATGATTTTTCTACCTCTAAAAGCTATGATCTATGATCTTTTTAAGACTTACCTCCCAGAGCAATTTTATTTTGCAGAAGGTGCTTTGTAAAACATGAAGCAATGTAAAAATGAGTCATTAATATTGAATGTGATTTTTAAGTAGACAAGTGATCTTTCTGTGAAATGAAAGCAGTTGACAACAGCGTTGATAGTCAATTGCAATATGATCTTGAGTATTATAGGACCACTTAGGAGGCATTCCTTATTTGAATCACAGCTTGGAAAAAATATTAGAAATTTCAAATACTGGTTCCTAATGTACAAAAGTAAAGAAATATTATATATATATATGTATATATAATACATTTGCATGTATTATAATAATAAATTTTTCTTAGAGATAGGAAGCCATATATGTGAAGCAGGCTAAACTCCCCCAACCATTACCTCTTCTCATACCCTGTTAGCATCAGTTGAAAATCTTCAGCCCTCAAGGAATAGCAGGCCCCTTTTTTATTGGAAATCCTTGTTCCAAATCAATTCTTAAGGCTCTTGTCAAAGGGAATAATCCCTTGTACAAAGGGCATGTCACCTTCCCCCAATACCAATGAATGACTATGAGGAATGGGGAAGTCCAAGGACCCTGGGAAAAATAGTATCCCCCAACTTGGCCATTGCTTCCAGCCTGGACTCCTAAAACTTTCAGGAGGTTTGACCTGACAACAGCCTCTACAGGTACTGCATCTCCTGTGCTCCTTGGCAATTATAGATATTAGCATCAACAGTTCTAGGCTGATGATTCTCAAATTGCTTGTATATGCATAATATCTCTGCTGAACTTTAGTCTCCAAACTCCATTTGCCTTTCAGAAATCTAAACTGAGATGTCTAATAGACATCTTAAACCCAACATGTCCAAAACTGAACACATTCATTATCTTTCCCCCTAAACCCTCCTCTCTCAAAATTCCCTATTACTTTTGAAGGCACCAACATCCTCACAAGCTAGGTGTCATCTTCATCTTATTATCTCTCACTTTCTATATCCAATCTGTTACCAAGGTCTGTTGATTTCACCTTTGCAAGATTTCTCAAATAAGCACTATTCTCCCCTCTGATACTGTCACCCACCTTGACATTCCTTATCACCTTGCAGTTGAACTATTGTAGTAGCTTTTTTGGGTGGTTTGTCTCCTACAATTCACTGCACTCGAGTCTATTTTCCATTTAGCCACCATTGATATACCTAAAGAGAATGTCCTACTATGCCATCCTCTTCACATTCAATAAATTCCAATGACTTCCTATCTCTTCAGAATCAAATATAGAATCCTCTATTTAATATTCAAAGCTTTTGATAACTAAGGTCCCCAACTATCTTTCCAGTGTTCCTATACTTTATTCTTCATCATTACACTTTGATCTAGTGACACTGGTCTTTTTTGCTCTGCCATAAACAAGACTCTCTGTCTGTAACCTTTGAGCATTTTCTTTGATTATCTCCCATCTCATCTCTGTCTCCTAGCTATCCTGGCTTCTTTCAACTGCCCATTAAAATCTGTCCTTCTAGTCTTTCCCAATCCCTCTTAATTCTAGCACTTTCCTTTTGTTAATTATTTCCTATTCATTCTATCTATAGCTTGTTTGTATGTTTGTTTCTTTGTATCTCCCACTAGTGAGCTCCTCTAAGGCAAGGATTATTTTTCGAATGTATATCTCTTGCACATAGCACAATATCTGACACACAACAGGCTTAATAAATGTTTAGTGGGGCAGCTAGGTGACTCAGTAGAGAGCCAGGTCTAGAGTCAGGAGGACCTGAGTTCAAATGTGACCCCTCAGCAAATTACTTAACCCCAGTTGCCTAGCCCTTACCATTCTTCTGCCTTGGAACAAATTCTTAGTATTTACTCTAAAACAGAAAGTCAGTGTTTAAAAAATAAATAAAATGAATGCTTATTGATTCACTGTGAGAAAAGAAAAGTTCTTGAAACCAAAGTTCTTGTCATTGTCAAATGGTTTGATGTCAGAGATAAATATGATTCTATTCACAAAAATGATGCTAAAAAGTTGCATTACCATCTACTTTGACATTGCACCCTAAAAATCCTGAGGCTTTTCTATCTGACCCGAACCTGATACTGTTTCTGTGTTGTCTCCCCCTATTACAAGGGTTCTTTACTCTTAATAAGTTACAGACCTCTCTGGCAAATTTGGTAAAGTCTATGAATCCTTACTATCTCCATCCTATCTCCAAGATAGTGCCTCTAAATAAGTTTCTCTCTACCTGCCATCACCCTCACCTGCTAAGACTTTGTTCCAAAGTTTGCTTCACCACCAGCTGAGACCGAGGCCAATTTCTTGTCACCCTGGAAAGAGCATGTCCTTCAATAACATAAAGATGTCACAGTGTCTCAGTTTATAACTTTTTCCCTGGTTGTCCACTTTCCTCATCAACCCCCTGCACCAATGATGGGCAAACTATGGCCCACAGGCCTGATGCGACCCCCCCGGAATGTTCCATCCAGCCAAGGGCCATTATTCCTAATCTGACAAATACAGTGTGTAGCATACAATACAATGAAACTTCGAAAGAGTTGCCTTAAAAACAGACCGACAGATGAACATTTCCTTTCCTTTGGCCCCCTCTTTAAAAAGTTTGCCCATCACTGCCCTAGAAGATGAGCTCTACTCCCCACACAAAAATATCTAGTTGCAGATTTCATGCCTGGAGTCAACCGTCCACCTACCAAATGATGCCAGGAAATCACCAACCTGATTTTTTTTTTTCTATTTAAACATGCTAACTATTCCTGTCCTTTTACCATCTGTCTTAAAGGAAGATTTGGGGATGAATCTAGCACTACATATCAGCTATTTTTCCTCTTTAGGGAACATGTACCAGCTAAGCAGTGTTTAGAAAAACATAGCTGCACAAAGCAGTGTGAAAGGCATAATATATACTTATATATTTATATACGCATATATGTGAATGATATGTATAAGAAAAACACACAAAATATTCATAAGATAGTGTCCCTCATCCCTCCCCCATTGAAACTGCACTTCAATAACAATTCACGCCACATGCTCAGCTAATAATAATTTAAAAAAATAACATATAAGTGCGTGAAAAGTGCAAATAGAGTGCTTTCAGGTAACAGGGAAGACATCAAGGAAGGTAAAATCATGGCCATCTACCTCGAAGAAGAGGCATTGGTGCTAGATTTTGAAAGAAAGGTAGGAATCCAATGTAGTGACTGGAAGGAAGAAATTTGAGGGATAGGAAATTGTTTCATTATATTAAATCTCTCTGTATAAAGAAATATGAAAGTATATTGATGTTTGGGTTTATAATAAAAAATAAAATTTTAAAATATTTATCAGACCTGAGCCTGACATTTTTATATAAAGGATGATTTACATAAAAATATTATTTGTTTTATTTTATCAAAGTTATTTAGAGCCACGATTATTTTAAGTACATAATAATCTATTGCTCATTGTTTTGCTATTCTTTGTACTGCTCTCTCAAATAATTTAATTCTTTACAGCCTCCAAGGAGAAAAATAAGTAGGCATTCAATTGAAAATTTATATCTGGTTTTATTATTATATTGGTTTAACTATTAAAGATGGGTCTCCAATGAGTTATGTGACTTTCTGTAAGATACTTATGGAAAGAACAAATGATAGGTGATTTTATTGTTTTCTATACTGATGAAAAGGGAATCTAAACCAATGAGATCACAACATATTATTTACATATTGGTTGTATTCAAGCTAATTTTGTTGTTTAGTATTTCAGTTATGTCCAACTCTTCATGATCCCATGGTCAAAGTCCATGAAATGATCTTGGCAAAGATATTAGAGAGGTTTGCCATCTCCTCCTCAAGTGTGTCCTCATTTATAGATAAATGACGGCAAAATAAGTGGTTTGCCTTTGGTCATGCAGCTAAGTATCTAAGGTGAATTTGAACTCAAATTTTCCTGACTCCATGCCCAGTGCTCTATCCACTGTACCACCCAGCTGCCCCTGAATCTAAGCTACTTCTCTAAAACAAAACTTCTTTAAAAAGAAAAAAGAATATATATATATATATATGTATATATATATACATATATATATATTCATATGCTCATGGTGGGGCAGGGCAGAAAACTGGGGTAACCATAGAATTGTAGGACAAAAGGTATCAGATCTAACTCCTCCCTCCAATACTGTTAAAGGCTTCCTTGAAGCTTGTCAGAACTCACAGGTATTTTGTTTCACCATAGCTACATTCTAGAAACTCCTGATGCCCAGAGGTTCAATGTAGGGTGTTTGGAATGATCATATTTATAAAAATATGGCATGAGCCCCCATTGAGTTCTTTGTGACCAAGAGATCAAGAAACCTAAATCGAAGAGTAAAGTTTTTAATTAGCACAGAATAGCAAAGTAAATTAAAAGAAAAAAAAACCCATTAAAGAAAGTGACAGGATCTCCCAAGGATTATTATGCCTCTGAATAAAATGTGACACTAATTTTATATCCGACTAGAACATCTGTCACAGCTCCATCTCCCAGCAATTGGTTGTACCTATTCTGGCTACAAAGATACAATTCCATTCTACCTTTCAAGCTTCTTTCCCTAAAACATTTTGGGATTCCTTTTCTCTACTAAGTTGCTTTTGCCACCAAAGGTAGTAGAGTTATCTTTATTTGCTGGGACTCCTGCTCCTCAGAGTAAATTTTACTGTTCTTTGGTGAAACTGCTCTGCCAAAGTATGCCCAGATAATCAATACATTTTTAGCATTTTTGTTAGGCAAGTTCACAGTTGAACCAGATTGTCACAGAAAAGAACTCTTCAAAATCTACAAAATCTATCTCCTCCCCACTCCTTTTACCACTCCTAGGTAAAAATTCCATAAGTTTGTCTTCTATTTGGGTCTGCAATGAATAAAATCCTTTCAACTTTTAACCTTTCATATGTTTCCCAAGAAACCAATGTCCATGGAATTTTGACTATCTTCAAGGAATCCTTGAGTCACACTACAAGGATAAGATAGAGCCCATAATCCTTGTTCTAAATACCTACAGCTTTAAGAAGTCACTGTTATTCCCCTTGCATAAGAATTCATGTAGGAGTCTCTATGAATTGTGGTGCAGGTCTCCTCGCTACCAAATTACCATCTTCAACAAAAAACTCTTTGAGAGATATTTTCCTTTTTTGTTTCATTGCCCACACCTGGAGTTACTCCAGGAAATCTCCAAAATAAAGATTAAATATAGCTCATGTCTGGTGTTCTCCAAATGTTATGATTAAAATTCTCTGGAGACTGTATCTTAATTTATAATTAATTATTTTAATAAAAAGTGAGTCAGAGAAAAAGAAGGCATCAGCAATATGTGAGGAGTCACCTTGCCATCCCTTTGGAGAGCTGGGCCAACGCACATCAGGATACCCAGTAAAAAAGGCCCTCACTTTCTCCCAGTCCTCCAATTTATGCTCTTTATAACATCCCTTTCCAAAGCTCCTCTGATTTGAGGAGTCTGACTTCACTCTGGGCAAAAGACAAGGGTCTTCCATATGCCAGAAGTCAAGAGTTCTTTAGAATAGCTGCAGTGCTGTATGTCCACCTTACTCTATCCTACTGTCTTAAGAGACAAATTCTTTGTCTCCATTATCATTCAACAACGGTGGAGGAAGAAGCAAGTTGTAGCCTCAATCTTAAGATTTTCCCCTTAAAATACAAAAGTTACTTTGGATGCCAAAGAAAGGGTTAGGCAAGTGTTAAGTTTCTACACAAATGAGAGCAAAAAAGGTGCTTAGATCCTATATAAGCACACAAAGTAACATGTGCAAATCGGGCATTTAAAAGTTGAAAAATCTTATAGGAAACCAGGAACAGATTCAAAAGACATAAATCATTTCAATTTCCAAATAGCAATCACAGGAAGAGAAATGAACTTGAGGGTCCCCATCAGAGCTGCTCTTTTATATTCAAATGGAATAAAAAGGGTCATCCATGATTTCCTACATACTTTTCTCTCCAAGGTTTGTAGCATCACTTAGTATTTTGTATCCTCAATCCCTTTTTCTCATTCCTATTCTTCAAGCTACCGAAAGAAAACACAAAGCCAGTGAGCTACTTAGACATTTTATACATTCCATGGGAAATAGATAACTTTTTCAGCAGAGGAAAATTGTTAGCATGGAGCAGCCAGGTGGTACAAAGCAGACCCTGCTAAGCCTGGAGTCAGAAAGATTATTCCCAAATTCAAATCTGGCCTCAGACATTTACCAGATAGATGTGTGACCCTGGACAAGTCCCTTAACCCTGTTTGTTTCAGTTTCCTCATCTATAAAGTAAGGTGGAGAAGGACATGACAAACCACTCCAGTATCTTTGCCAAGAAAACCTCAAATGAGGTCATGAAGAGTCAGACACAACTGAAATAACAACAGCAACAAGCTGTTAGTATTGCTTGAGCTGGAAAAGTTCACTCAGGATCTCTCCTCTCAGGCTTCACACAAGTGTTTGATGATCTCATTTGCTTCTGCCCGAAGGCAGATTTTCTGGGAGGAGAAGACAGGCTTCCCTCCCCCCAAAACCAGACCTACTCTTCTGTAATATCTTCTGATCTGCATTTGTACCTTAGTTTCCTTTTCTGTAAAACAAAGTTTGGATTGAATAACCTCTAAATTTTCCCATCACTGTAACTTTTATGATGCCACAAAGTTATTCATATAATATTACAAAGGGTCATGCCAAGAGAAATAATTCTGATTCTACTTTCATTCAGCCACTGGTGATGACAGATAAAGCTGAGTTCAATCTTGGCAGATGATCAGTTACATTCCTTGAATAAGTTTCTCTATTTTGAAAAACCATTTACTTTTCAATCTTCCAGTTTCTTATTCATTAACATTAATTGTTCAAACCCCTCATGCTAGCAATACCTGACTGATTTATTGTTTATGAAAGTAATTGGTGGGGGCTCTACTAAAGGACTGAAGAATCCTTTGAGAGCATGTTTACAAGAAAATTTCTGGAAGGATTGTCTTATTAATGAGTACTTGTTGATGATGAACTCCAGAAATCAAAATTGAAAAAAAAAAAACAAAAACCTCTGTGTCCATGGAGCTATGGGACAACTTAACTCTTGATAACACAAATTGGCTTTCAAAAAAGACCAGAAAATCTTTCTATTGCTCTTTAGCAAATAAAAGTGTTACTCCTACATTCATAAATATTTGCTCATCTCTACAACAGCCTATATACTCCAAAAATATAGAAATTTGATGAAGTCAGGGAATATTTCATTTTTGGCTTAACATCTCTTATTGCCTTGCACATAATGGGTGCTTAATAAGAAGTATTTGCTTCCATAAATATTCTCATGATGCTACTGAAAACTAAGAAAGAAAACAGGTGAGAAGGAAGCCTTTATATATAATCAAGCAATTGATAAACATTTACCTGAACCTCAGGGCCTTAAGTATTTCTGTGCTACCTGGTTGTTTCAATAAATTGCATGACTGTTAAGAAAAGAAAAACAGAAATTGTTTAACCATTAGGGAAGGGGGATGGTTAAAAAGGAGTGACGAAAGAGGAGAAAAAGCCCAAACATGGGATGAGTTTTTGAAGAGCAGAGATGAGACATATTCCCTGTTCTTGGAGTCTTTGTGTATTTGTTTTGTTTGGGTTTTTTATTTGTTAAAGTGTATCCACTTTTTTCAGTGTTGTCTTCCCCCAAAAGAATATAAAAACCTTGAGAGTAAGGATTTTTTCATTCTTTGTCTTCATATCTGGCAACTGACATATAATAAGTTATATGTAAATGCTTAGTGATTTGACTATTCTACCTTCCTATAAACAATTTGCTTTATTTTTGTTAATGTTTTTAAATTAATGAAAAACTGTTTTTCTTCTCCACTGAGAAAAAGAAAAAAATCAAACCTCTTGAAATGATAAACATAGTCAAGGGAAAAAATTCCCCCATTTATTTGCCTTATATTTCAAGAATCAGTAATTTTATAGGTGAGAATAGCTATGGCCAAAAATTCATTACATTGTAGTTGACATGATCTAGAGAATGAACTTAGCTAAGTTGTTCCTTGGACAACAGGAAAGAGAGAAAGAAAGACACAGAGAGACAGAGACAGAGACAGAGATAGAAAAAGAAACAGAGAGATAGAGACACAAAGACACAGAGACACAGACAGAAAGACAGAGATAGAGACAGAGACAGAGAAAGGAAGAGTGAGAGGGAGAGAAGGCAAAGAAGAGAGTGGGGGAGAGGGAGAGAAGGGAAACACAGAGAGACAGAGAGAGGCAGAGGCAGAGAGACAGAGACAGAGACAGAGACAGAGACAGAGAAAGATGAGAGAGACTTATTCTTAAGCATTTTTCAGATGGGTAGGATTCTTCAGTTCTTATGTTATGCTGAGAAATACTTAGAGAATGCAGTGTCATCTTCATATCATGATGAGGGATATGGAGAGGACATTGGAAGAGTATATTGTTCTCAAAGGAAGGAAGGAGGGAAGGAAACATTTATTAAAAGTTTATTATGTTCAGAACACCGTCCTAATCTGAGGGTAGAAACAGCAAAGTAAGCCAGTTTCTACTCTCAAGGAACTTCCAGTCTAATGAAGGAGCCAACACATGGAAAGTTCTCCTGTAAGTCAGATGGAAAAGTCCTATGATCCATAGAGTACAGTTGCAAAGCAGATGTTAATGTCTCTTTTTAATGTCGTTGTCATTAAGAAAAAGATATTAGTCTCTTATGTTGAACTGCTGGACAATGCCAGGGATTTGGAGACAAGAACTTTCTTCTCTGAATCTTTGGTAGCAGTGGCTAGAGTAACTGTAGAGTAACAGTTTCCAGGTTACCTCTCTATAGCAGTTACTTCCCAGGATGATAGTTGAAGGGATTGAGTTTCCTAAAGCTTTTGGATTCAGGATATTGGGCACTCCATCAGTATCTGAGGGCAAATGTTTTTTTAACGTGGTGGTGGCTGTTTGTCTTTCCTGATACATGCTCTCCCCTCTTTCAGGATTCCTTGAAGCTAGCAGTCAGTTAGTCAGAAAGCATGTATTTAATGTCTACTATGAGCCAGGTACTGTCCTAGGGGCTGGAGGTACAAAATATTCAAAAGATAGTCTCTTCCATAAGAAAGCTCATAATCTAATGGAGAAGATAACACATAAACTATCTACAAACAAGCCACATATACAATAAATAGGAAATAATTTAAAAAAGAGGGAAGGAACTAGGATTAAGAGAAATTGGGGGAAGCTTCCTGTAGAAGAAGGGGTTTTAATAGAGACTTGAAGGATACCAGGGATACCAGTAGGTGGAAATAAGAAGAATATGTGCTATTCCTTGGCCTCAAAATTGCTGGGATATCAGAAATTTTGGAAAAATGGGTAATGGGTAAGAATTTTGTGGAGGACACTTTGAGACCACACTACAATGAAGAAAATACTTATTTCCCCAGTTGTTTCTAGGAGGAAGGAAAGATGTTCTGTTTAAAAGGGGGAAGAAAAGATATGAGATCTAAAATCAGAATATTTGGATTCCTTTCCTCACTAGTGTGAGATCTTGAACAAATCACTGCCCTTTTCTTCTTCTTTAAAATATTTTGGATTAAATTATTTTTAAATTTGGATTAAAATATCTCTTATTTTAAATCCTACAGTTGACTAAAGGTATGTATTCAGTCACAAGAAATCTAGAAAGAGAAACTATGTGTGCATCTATATCCTTCTTATTCTTCCTTCTTTCTCTTTCTTTCTTTCTCTTTCTTTCTTTCTTTCTTTCTTTCTTTCTTTCTTTCTTTCTTTCTTTCTTCCTTCCTTCCTTTATAATTGAGATATTTTCAAAAAGAAGGCAGTTGTATTAGGTGAGGTTGACTCTTGGATTTTAAGCTAAACCTTAAAGGAAAGCAAAAATCCATGGAAGCCAGAAAGTAGAGTAGTAGGGGAGAAAGCACTTTCTAGGAATGGAGGACAGTTAATGAAAAGGCACAGAATTAGGAGATGGAATATCATTATGTAAGGCACAACAGAGGTCAATGTCCTTTGATTGCAGAATCTGTGGAAGAAAGTATAAGGAACCCAGAAAAGTAGAAGATGCCAAGCCGTAAAGATCTTTAAAAGCCAAATATAAGATTTTATATTTAATCCTGGAGGTAAGAGAAAGCCACTGAACTTTAAGAATAGAAGAGAGTCACATGGTCAGACTTGCCCTTTAGGAAATCATTTTTATTTGTCACCTGGTTGTTAGAGACCAGAGGTGTCAAATTCCTTGCCTACAGGCTGCATGCTGCCCACTAAACTCCTAAGTGAAGCTAGAACCAAAATTGAAATGTAATTGGAAAATGTTTATCAAAGTAAATAAAAATACAATATAATTTTGTTATTTTTTAGTCATGTCTGAGTCTACATGACACTATGGAGTTTGCCCATGAGGTTTCCTTAGTAAAGATACTGGAGTGATTTGCCATTTCCTTCTCCAGCTCATTTTACAGATGAGGAACTGAAACAAATCAGAGTTAAATGACTTGGAGTTGCCTAGGGTCATACAGCTAGCTAGTAAGTATCTGAGGCTAGATTTGAACTAATAGCTTCCTGACTAGGCTGAGTGCTCCTATCCACTTCTTCACCCAACCTCCTCTTATAATTCAACATAGATATTTTTCATTCCTGGTTTTCTAAGTCAATATCCAGCTTACAGGCATGCATTTCTATTTGTTTGATACCACTGTTATAGACTGTGGAAAGAGACCAAAATCTGTCATCCTAAATCCCAGTTGGCAAATCATTGTGACTTCCCTGTTTGCTCTTAGTAGAGGGGTCATAGCCACCCTTTCATGAAGAAGTGCTCTTCAGATGCATTTAAACAAATATTCATGCCATGTTATTTCATCTATATACCTGGAGAATATTTATCAGTGGTAAAATAGAAAGTCTGCCAATCTTGGTTTCAAATCCCTACCCTACTATTTCCTAATATACCTTGTAAGTCTGGGGCAAGTCATTGAACCTCTTGTGAGCCACAACTTCCTTATTTATAAAATGACAATCGGCCAAGATGGTCTCTAAAGTTAGTTCTAACATCCTTTTCACATTGATTTGATGCAACTTGACAAATATTTCTTCAGCACCGACTAGGAAAAATCATCTTTTCAGGGCAAGAAAGGGTTGAAACATCCTCATATGAAAAGAAATTTAAGTACGGTACATCCTTCCCCCTCTAGTGAGTTGTTCCTAATTGCTCATTCAGGTATGAACTCTCTCCATCTGACTCCAGGCTTTCTTTCTGTTGTACCTGCAACTTTCCCAGTTTTACTACCTATGCAAAGTGGCACTGGCAGCCTGGAGCACAGGACTGGAACTATTTTTTGCATCACTTTACAGATGCCTCGGGAGATCGCATTTCACAATATCAACATCACAGCCTTGTCTTGGGGTGTCACAAGCTGCCCAAGTGTAGCTTAAACTAGAGTCTGATAACTTAGTTTGCAAAACTCTATGCTAATGATGTTACACACATTCTGAGCTTAATTAGAGGAGTCTGAAATGGAAACTTGCTTTTAGCAGTTATCTACTTTTGTCAATATATAAATAGTGATGTTTATCTCCTTATTTGATTCTTATTGCACAGCCTATGTAACCGAATCTCTCCATTGCTAGGAGAAAAAAAATGCAATCTTGGTATGAATCAGAACTACTGTATTTAATCCTACCTAAGGACTTATATGAAAATTTCAATTTATTTTATTTTTCCCCTGAAATATTTCTGTTCTAATATGATACACCTACTTCTTCTATGCTAGCTTTCTTCATACATTGAATCAGTATGTAGAGTGCCAAGAGATCTTCTAGACCACTTTACAATTGAAGGAACTCAAGTTTAGAAGAGTGATGTGAGTTACCTAAGGTCAGTCAATTCATATGTGGTGGAGCTAGGAAACTCAAATGCAATTCGATGGAAACCATATCTAAAGCAATTTCAGTATAGACAAGTTTTATAATAGTAAATTCTAATTTGCTATAGAGGTAACCTAACAACTGCCTAACTTTCTTTGGAGTCAAATAGATTTAAAGCAGGAGGGGGACTTAAAGATCACCTACAGAAAGAAAGAAAGAGAGAGAGGAAGGAGGAAAGAAAGAAGGAAGGAAGGAAGGAAGGAAGGAAGGAAGGAAGGAAGGAAGGAAGGAAGGAAGGAAGGACACTCAGAGATAGATGCTATCATGATATCATGACCCCCATTTTACAATTAAGGAAACTGATGCTGACAGTTTAAGCAACTTGCCCTCAGTGACATAACTAATAAGTATCTGAGTAGAATTGAACTCAGGTCTTCCTGATTCTAAGTCTAGCACTTCAGCCTTTGTGCCTCATAGCCACCTCAACTCAGCAAGTAGCAGTTAGCCAATTCTTCATTTAGAGGTCCTTCCACTAACCTCTTTTTTAAAAACTAAAGTTTATTTAATTAATTAATTTAGAATCTTTTTACATGATCATATTATTTATGTTCTTTCCCTCCCCTCCTCCCACCCTCCTCCAATAGCCAATGAGCAATTCCACTAGGTTTTACATGTGCCATTGATCAAGATCCATTTCCATATTATTAATATTTGCACTAGAGTGATCATTTAGTCTACATCCCAATCATATTCCCATTGAACCATGGGATCAAACAAATGTTTTTCTTCTGTGTTTTTGCTCCCATAGTTCTTTCTCTGAATGTGAATAGCGTTCTTGCCATAAGTCCCTCATAGTTGTACTGGGTCATTGCATTGCTGCTAGTACAGAAGTAAGTCCATTACATTCGAGTGTGCCACAGTGTATAGGTCTCTGTGTACAATGTTCTTCTGGCTCTGCTCCTTTCGCTCTATATCAATTCTTGGAGGTAATTCCAGTTCACATGGAATTTCTCCAGTTTATTATTCCTTTGAGCACAATAGTATTCCATCACCAACAGATACCACAATTTGTTCAGTCATTCCTCAATCAATGGACACCCCCTCATTTTCCAATTTTTTGCCACCACAGAGTGTGGCTATAAATATTTTTGTACATGTCTTTTTCCCTATGACCTCTTTGGGGTACAAACCCAGCAGTGGTATGACTGGATCAAAGGACAGAAAATCTTTTAGCACTCTTTGGGCATAATTCCAAATTGCCTTCCAGAATGGTTGGATCAATTCACAACTCCACCATCAATGCATTCCACTAACCTCTTATTGTGTACTGAGGTATCTACCATATTGAAAATTCCTATTTATCCACAATAATTTTGGCAGGACTATTGCACAGACAGATTTTAAAGAAAGATCATTGGAGAGAGGCAGGAGATCTGAAGGAGAGTTTCCAGAAAACTGGGATTTATGTCTCAAATATTCTGCCACTAATCTTGCAACCTCATAGAAGTCTCTCCCCCTCTCCATTCTTCAGTTTTCCCATCTATCAGATAAGATGGGCTCTACCATTACATGATTGTATAAAACTGTTCCATGGTCTTTAGTGACCTTCAAAATTTAATCCTATTCAATAGCTTAATTTTTTTCCTTTATATGATTAACAAAACATAATGAAGAATGAGAAGACAGAGAGATAGAAGAAAGAAAAGGAAAAGATTAGAGAAAAAGAAAGGGAAAAAAGGCATGAAAGGGAATTTGTAGAAATATTCTGTTATTTGTGAGTAAATGCAGTAGTGTTATTATTGTTTTGTATTTGTTAGCTTTTTTTCTTCTTTTCCACCAGGGTCCCTCCTGCCCCTTCAGGCTCCTTTTAACTGTGTCCAAATCACTTTAACCACCCTTAATAAAGAGACAGGAGAATCTCTTTGGTTAGTGATGCTTTAGTCTAAACTAATTACCAGAAAGCCCAAGGTGATCATTCACTCACTTTTTTAATGAAACTGCAACTCTCCCTTTGCTTTTTATGATGTTTTTGGAAGGCCTCTGTGTTCTGGAAGGAGGGAGAGTAGAGCCCAGATGTGGGAGAGTGGGAGAACAAGTCTACCAGTTATTTACATACACTATCAAGTTAATGGAATAGCTCCCCCTCACTTGAAGTGGGAGAGGCTGATCAGATTCTATTCTACTTGATCCCAGAAATTTCTTTAATCATAAAGTTGCATGGTTATAGTAGAGTCAGAAAGACTTGTATTCAAATTCTGCTTCTGACAATTAATAGCTAATGGCTTTGGGCAGGTCCCTCAACCTCTTTTAATTTCAAGAGACTTTCTGAGGGCTGATGTAAAATGTCACAGATGGACTATATCAAATATGGTAGAGGAATTTCTTTAAGTAGAGGAAATCACAAATTCTACTATATTTTATTGATTATTTGTATACATTGATTCAATGGAAAGAAGGTATCTCCTTCCCCTACACTTTTATATATACCATAACTATTTCTGAGCCTTCAACAGTATAAAATTTCTGAATATAATTCTACCAAGTATATTCAAATCATGTAAGGTAGGAGAAAAAGAAGCCAATCTTCCCTATTTAATATATTCCTCAACCATTGGCAGAGAATCAGTAATATGGTAAAAAGAGAAAGAAATCCAGATTTGAATCCAGAAATGAAGGAATGAATCAATCAATCAAAAAAAAACTTACTAAGCACCAATTATAAGCAAAATATGGGTAGTACAAAGAAAGAGAAAAACAGGACAGTCTATGCTCTTAAGTAGTTCACATACTGATAAGGAAGAGAGGGAAAAAGCATTAAGACCTACTGTGAACCAGGAAGAGTGTTAAATACTTTACAAATATTACCTTATTTGATCATTACAACAGCTCTAAAAGGTAAATGATATCATTTCCCCCTTTTTGCAAGCAAGGAAACAGAGAAATAGGTTAAGTGACTTGCTAAGGATCACACAACTAGTAAGCTTTTGAGTTTGAGTTTAGTTCTTTCTGACATCAAGACCTATACATTATCTTCTGTGCCATCTTTGATTTTGTTTATTGTTTATTCATTTTAGTCAGGGCCAACTCTAGTGACTCCATTTTTGTTTTCTTGGCAAATATCCTAGAGTGGTTTGTCATTTCCTTCTCTAAATCATTTTACAATGAGGAAACTGAGGTAAATATAGTCAAATGATTTGACCAGGGTCACACAAGTAGTAAATGTATGAGGTCAAATTTTTACTCATAGTTTTTCTGACTCCAGGTCCTAACACTATCCACTGTGCCATCTAGCTGCCTCTAATTAAAAAAACAACAACATATATAGGTTATTTCAGCTATAAATTAGATGGGAAAGCCAAGTGATGCTTTAGGGATAGCAATAAGGCAAAGGACAATGTATTTCCTTCAGTGTACTTACTTGCATTAGTAAAATCTTAAGTATTTCTGATATTGAGACATTTGACTATGTCCAGAATATTGGAAGGTGGTGGTAAGAATTTATTTTTTCTAGAATTCAGTAGCAATGGTTTCTAAAGTACCTGGAGAGGTCATGTTGGCTTCCTTGAATTTCTACTGGAGGAATTAGAATGGAAATAAAGCCAATGTTGTGGGGAGAAGCTGTTGTTTAGTGGCAGTTAGCTGTTCATCAGAGATTGAGTTTTGGTTTAGTCATTCACTGACCATTTGACTCCAAGCACTTCTTTTTTGCTCTCAATCTCATCTTATCCATTCACAAAAAGATGAAGAAGGAGGAGGAGAAGAGAGAAAGGATACAGGAGAAGGGAAAAAGGAGAAATGAGAAGGAAGTAGGGAAAAGGAGAAGGAGGATAACCATAATTTAAAAAAAAAGTTTGGGTTTGGAATCAGAGAACCTAAATTTGAGTCCCATTTTTGATTATGACTTTTGTAATGTCATATGGAACCTAGTTTCCTAGAGTCCAGTAAGATGATTGTACTGTGTGGCATTTAAAACTCTCCACAGTCTAGCTCTATCTAGTATTTCCATACTTACTACATACAAGTCACTCCACTCTGTGTATTCTCAAATTTAGCCATACTATCTTTCCTACTCTTGCTCACTACACTCAATCTTTCATTTCTGTGCCTTTGCATAGTTTATTCTCCAGGAATGAAATGCTTCTCACCTGTGTGGTTTTTTTTTGTTTGTTTCGTTTTGTTTTTTGTTTTTTTATGAATCAGCTCAAGCCCTACCTTTTGCATGAAGTCTTTCCTGGTCCACCCAGGTACTAATTATTTCATGCCCAATGTTATCTTGTATCTATTTTTTATGTGTTTTGAATATGCCCCAAAATCCATATCCTGTCTCCCTCATGCTTTTGTATCCCAAGAGCCTAGCACAATTCTCGGTATATGGTAGGAACTTAATAAATCTTATTGATTTGCACAACTCTCCCCTTTTCTTATAAGGCAGAAAAATGTTGGGTTAGTAGAATAAAGTAAGAACTAGAAGTCAGAAGACCAGTATCTGTCACTAAGTAGCTGTGTGCTCTAAAGCAAGTCACTTTCCTTTGCTGGACCCATGTCCCAAATATACAAGGAGAGGATTGAACAAGATAATCTTTAAGGTACTTCCAAACCTTAATTTCTATGACCTGGGCTATGCGCTTTCTCTGAATATATACTGACTCAAAGCCAATGGCAATTAGCCCATGATTAAGATCTGGCTTCATTTTAATTAAACCATCCCCCACCACTCAGCAACTAAATGTTTGTTTCTTCTGCAATTCCCATCACAAGACACTTTTGTAATACTTTATAGATTTTTAGGGAAAATTGCTTTATCAATTTTCCCCTGCAGGCTTACACTGTCCCAACTCATGGTGTGAGATGTTGCTTTAAATTAATTTTCTAACTTTTTTCCTAGTTTTTTCTCTTGGCTGGTTAATCTGTACATTAATTTCTTCATCCACCTATTAGCAATTTATGCTAGTTACAATCAGTAGCATGACTATAAAAATGGCTTTGTTGGGTTCCCCATTTATCTCCTCTTAATGATCAGATGTGTTCAGTGTAAGATGATTTTTCTATGCATCAGCCCTCTATATTCAACCTGGGATGTGAAACTCAAGCTGTGTTCCCTTTTCCTCTTACATCATCACCAGTAATAAAGATTTTACTGTCAGAACTTGGCTGACAAATTTGCAGGGTCTTTATTACCAGCAATGATGGACTGTAAGAAGCAGGAAAAAAACACAGCTTGAATTTCAGTCCCAGCTTGAATGTGCAAGGCTGGCATTTAGAAAAATTATCTTTTGAATTCATAAACCAAGAAAATTTGGAATATGAAAGCCAGTGAATTAACATAGTGCTTTCTTCCCTTATATCTTCCCTTATCTCTGGTAAAAATGACTTGGTTCACCCCCCTAACTCATGAGAAGGTCTCCACAAACAAAGGAAAGTTAAGAATACAGACATTTTACCCAAATTATTCATTAAAATATGCATTAAGGGTGCATTTATTTAGTTACTTCAGGTCAGAGAAGTTTGGTTCCCTGATACATGAATTTATAACCCAGGAAGTAGATATGCTATGTAGTAGATTCTTCAAACAAAGGGAATGAATAGATAGAGCAGGATGGAAAGCACTAGGTAGGAAGCCATTAGTACTAAGGTCATGTCCTTCATTGTACTGATAAGGAAACTGGGACCAGAGATGTTAAGCAATTTGTCCAAAGTGACAATAGTAAATGAATAGAAAAGCCAAGATTCAAACATAGGTCTCCTAATTACAAATCTAGACCTTTTGTTTATGTTGGATTGCCCAGATTGTCCTTATCTGTGAAATGGTATTAATTATTATTAACTAATTAATTTCATTATTTACCTCTATAGAATTGTTGTGAGGACTAAAGGAGAAAATGTCTACCCAAACCCAAATCCCCAAAAATGAGGACTTTGTTCTACTTTAAAGGAGTTTCCTAGGAAACTTGGAGAAAAATAGACACAGGAATATTCAATATACATGGACTTCCTTCCCACTTAGAAGCTGACAGCTCCCAATAAAAGAGAACCATAGTTCTTGCCAAATGGTTTGGGATACTGCGCTCACTTGTTCTCCTCTGCCCCCTAATTACTCCCTCTTCCCTCTTACTCCCAAAAGATATTGCCCTCTACAGAGGGACTGAGCACATGCCAGCACTATAAGAATTATATATTTGAAGGAACTTGAACTGCAAACTATACTGACAGGTGAAAGAGGGAAGAGTCAGTTAAAGAGAAGAGGAATCTTACCTCAGGCACTTCCTAGCAGTATAACACTAGGCAAGTCACTTAACTCTATTTGTCTAGCCCTTACCATTCTTCTGCCTTGGAAGTGATACTTAGTAAAAGTTCTAACAGAGAAGGTAAGGGTTTAAAAACAAAAAGAAGGAGAAGAAAGAAGGCCTTCTACTTTTTGCTTAAAGCAGAGGGGTCCTCAGGTGTGGCTCTCTTTGTCATATAGTTGTTATCTAGAAGACAAAGTCAACATACTCTTTGCTAAGGCAAGGATTTCTCAGAGTTGGTTTGTTTTTTGTAGGTGCGTGTGTGTTTGTTTGGGTGATGGAGTAAGTTGGATGATCATCAATCAGCATTACGGAAATAACCCACCATCCTGGTTTAGGGCTAGATTTTATAAAAACTTAGTGAAATACTACCAGACCCAGACCAATGGTTTTTTAAGGATAGAATGACAGAAAGTGCAGAGGTATGGACTCTGCAACCAGAGGGCCTAGGCTTAAATCCCTACTCTAACACCTACAACAAATATACCCTTAAGTGAGTCAATAAATTTCTTTGGGTCACAATATTCTCATCTGTAAAATAAAGTGAATTGGACCAAATGATCTCCCATCACTGGAGCAAGATCTTATTCCTCTGCTCCTATCAGACTGAGAGCAAAATTAATTTGGCAGAATAGGATTGCTGTCATTCTCCCATTTCAGTGTCTCTGTCACAAACTCCAGGGTCAGGCTACACAGTTTCATGTCCCTTTCTCCCTCTGACACCTAAGATAAGTATTCCTGCATCCAAAGGAGCAATCACCATTTGTTTAGGGTCCAAGAGAATGTTGGAATTATTCATTTCTGGGTAATATGGATCTATACAAGGTTGGTGGTAGTCTCAGAAGAGAGAAGAGGGCATATGTGAGAGATGTCACAAAACTAAAATTAACATTTACTCTTATCACTATAGACTGATAATCTGGAATATTCTTGTCTGAAAATATATTTGAGGCAGTAGTTTAGCTACAGACTGAAATAACAGAGTAATTGCCCAAATATTTCCATTTCTCTGGCTTGTCTCCTCCGTACCTCAAACCCCTAAAAGCACATCAGAAAAATTATTTCAGGACAAAAATTTTTGACATATTTTTATCATAATTAGACTACAAGAATTCATCATTTAAAATTATTTATTTACCTACATATGGTAATAATATTCTTCAGAGTAAAGCCTAGCTTGTTCTCTTGTTGACTCTACTGAAGAAAGAGCAATTCAAATGTGTTTTGTCAACAAATGAAGAAGATATTCTTTGAATCTTCAGAGTAGAGGTGGAATAGGAAGCAGAGAAAGACTGTGCTGTTGTCACTTGTGGAGCAAACAATGCCTCAAAAGGCAAAGCAGGGTTTGTTTATACATAGCTCCTTTGCTTCCTTCCCTCACTGGTACTCTGCTTTTGGTGACATGGTCAGAGGGAGGAATTGTTTTCTTGCCATGCAGAGAACAGCAAGGAGATGAGACAGCCTTGCTGTGGATAAAGCAAGGAGGTCAAAATGGCTAAGAGAAAGAAGTCATGCCTGATGCCTGAAGCAAGCTAATCTAGGAAATTCATAGATGCCACTCAGGTAGGGTTATAGACAGGACATTCACAGGGAGATGGATAAGGGATACAGGCAATCCTAGATCCAGACTCAGCCTTTTACTGAAGTCTTCAGATCCTGGAACCCATCTAAGAATAGCAGAAGCTACTATTCTTTTACTATCAAAATTGAGAGTTTGAAAATGAATACCAAAATACTCTGAACAGGAGTTGGGAAGGAGAAAGAGAAGAGGAAGTGTGAGTGGAAAGACACTGGACCTTATTCAGGTACATGGTTTGTACTGTTTTTGTTACATTAAGAATCAATGTCAAATGAATGAATGAATTTCTTCCTTATTTAAATGTGTAGTAAAGATTCTTCTTGTAGCAAGGGTCATGCCCTGCCTGCAGCAAGAGGGGTTTTGTGGGGCTTGAAGGGAACCAGAATAGACATTTCTAAGCTCTTCTCCCCTGATCCTTCTCCAAGGGAAATTTCAATTCATGCAAGAAGAAGCAGGAGATTAGGGGCAGAGGATACTCTGCTCTCTGCAAAGAGACAGGGTACCAGGCTAGAATTATTTCTATCTTTTCTCTTAGATGTTAGCCTACAGGATCTAGTTAGTCAAACTAGCTTCCAATCATCTTGTTATTATTGGCAGGGTAGGATCCCAAGCTTTCTATTGAATGTCTGACCCTCTCCCACCAAAGAGCAGTTCCACAATGAAAACATATATTATATGTTAAAAAAAATCCACTTTTACAACTTATGGCAAAACAGAAATCAGAGAAAGTATAAATAGGAGAATATATATCAGACAATACTGAATAAAGGAACTCTCCCATTGGGAATGAGGCAGCTCAGTTCAAGAAAGACAAATAATCTCAAATCTTACCAAAGAAGAAACTCCCTGAAGTCTCTAGCATAGCAAGATGGGAATATAGATATGGTGGAAACTCTCATGTCTTCTCAGTCTTTTTGTTCAGAATTCTGAAGTTGCCATTTCCCTAAACTGGGAGCAAGCAGAGCCCAAAGTGATTCAAAGCATTCTCACTCATGAATGGCAGAGTATTTCCACCAATAAGAAAAGAGTCCTATACCAGAGCTTTGTGATAGGGATTACAAAAAATGTTTACTATTTTCAATATTATTCCCTGCTTGGGATTATTGGAATAGATAAAAACCTGAATTAGAGTTCATTGTAAAAGTCTCCAATATTCAGACAAGGTTGGGAAAATTTAATCTAAAAAGGTAAGTTATCATTAAAAGCTCACCAAATTTAAACTTGTAGGTCCAGTGTTCAATACCTAATCAATTACACTATAGAAACTCATCCAAATATGAGATTGAAGTTTTGGAGTCAAAGTTACCCAAACTAATACTTCTGGAACATATTTTTGTGAGTATAAGTTACCTTGATGCATTGGGGTTTGGGCAATATTGACATTCTTAAGATCTAGGTTACTATCATAACATCTTAGCTAGTACATATCCAAATTTATAATCTGAATTCCAATTCCCCTTATTTTACTTACTACCTATAAGTCACTGAGTAAATAGCTTTGCCTTCCTTCACAAACTTTGTTTCCTTATGAATAAAATAAGATTTAACTAGACAGTCTAGACTAGTGATGGCAAATCTTTTAGAGACCAAGTGCCCAAACTGTACCCTCACGTTGCATGTACCTTTACCCCATAAAGGGGAGAGAGGAAGTGCTTCCATTGGGCTGCTAGGCAGGGGGATGGGTGATTTGAAAAATATCCTCAGGCAAGGTGGAATAGGGGAAGGAAGCAGCCTGCTCTGGTACTTATGCCACAGGTGCACTAGCACAGGACTAGACTGACTAAACCAGTGATGGACAAACTTTTTAAAGAGGGGGCCAAAGGAAAGGAAATGCTCATCTGTCACCCTATTTCTAAGGCAACTCTTTCAAAGTTTCATTGTATTGTATCCTACTCATTTTTTGTCAGATTAGGAATAATGTGGAGGGGCCAGATAGAACATTTCAGGGGGCCACATCTGGCCCATGGGCCATAGTTTGCCCATCACTGAATAGTCTCTAAGGCCCCTTCTAAATCTTTGCCTATAATCTAAGACCCCCTGAATTTCAGTCTCCTCAGAAATAAAATTGGTTTGGTGGAAAAGAAAAAAGAGAATAAGCGTTTATTAAGTACCTACTATATGCCAAGCATTGCACGTAGCCAACTAGGTGAAGGAAAACACTGGAATGAAGAGTGATTAAAGAAAGTTCCTTGTAGAATTTGGGATTTTAGTTGGTACTTTAGAAAACCAGGGAGGTCAGTAGTTGAAGTGGTGGCTGGAGAATGTTCTGTGGGAGTGGTGCAGTCAGAGAGAGTATGCTTGGCGTTGAAAAATGGAGTGTCTTGTTCTTGGAAAAGTCAGGAGGTAGTGTCATTATCCCAATAAGTTCTTGTAGGAGTCAGATATGAGAAGATTGAAATAATAGTAGGCAGTCTAGGTTGTGAAGGGCTTTGAATTCCAAATGGAGTAATTTGTATTTGCTTCTAGAGGCAATAGGAAGCCACTGGAGTTTATAGAGTAAGGAGGTGATATGATTGGACCTATGCTTTAGGAAAATCACTTTAGCTCTATGGAATATGGACTGGAGTGTAGAGAGACAGAGGCACATTGACACTAACTCCCCTTCCCCCACCCCAATAGGTCATTATAACAGTTCTGATATAGGGTGATGATAATCTGTATTGGAGAGGTGGTAGTATCAGAGAAGAGGTGGCATAATCAAGAAAGGTGGCAAGGGAAAAACTTACAGTCCTTATACTTTAGATATGTGGGGGGAGTGGGGAGAAATGAGAAATAGTAAGGAATTCAGAATGACCCCTAGGTTGTGAGGTCCAGGGAAGGGAGGATGGTGTTGCCCTCTATAGTGGTGATAGGGAATGTAGGAGGGATGTAGAGGGTAAGATAAGTAGATATATTAAGTTTAAGATATCTACTGGACATTCAGTTACAGGAGATATGAGATTATCGGTTAGTAAAGGACTTGGGGTGGGAATAGTAGATTTAAGAATAAACAGTTTAAAGATAGTCATTAAATCCATGGAAACTGATGAGATCACTAAGTACAATAATATAGAGGGAGAAGAGAAAAGAGCCCAGGACAGAACCCTGACATAGGAATACCTATGGTTAGAGGGCATGATCTAGAGCAGTGATGATGAATCTATGGCATGGGTGCCAAAGGTGGAATGCAGAGGATTATCTGTGGGCACTTGGCCACCCTCCCTCTCCATCACTACCCCAATACACCTAAGTTCATTACTAGAAAGGCAGAAGGACTCAGATGGAGCTGCTCCCCTCCCCCTCTCCACCATACATGATGACATTTTTTTTTCACATTTCTGCCCCTCTGCCCAGCAGACCAATGGGAGCACACAATGGGGAAGGTGGGCAGCTCAGAGATGGCAAAGAGCACTGAGACCACTCCCCCTCCCCCTCTCTATACTCACTAAGGCCATTCCTTACTTCACCCTCCTCTCTGTCCAGCAGCCCAATGGAAGCACTTTCTCCCTCCCCTGTGTGTGTGTTGGAGGGGGATGGGGGCTAGGTGTGCTGGCACTTGGTGGGGGGAGGGGCATAACACTTGGTCTGAGGTGGGGTGGGAGTGGGGCCTGGCACTCCATCTTTAAAAGGTTCACCATCACTGATCTAGAGGAAGATACAGCAAAGAAAATGGAGAAGAAGCTATTATAGAGAGAAGAAAAGTAAAGAGAGAGTGGTATCTAGAAAACCTAGAGAGAAGGAAGCATCAAAGAGAAAGGAGTAATCAACAGTGCCAAAATTTAGAGGGGATCTAGAATAATGAGGATTGTGAAAAAGTCACTGGATCTGGTAACAAATTGATCATTAGTAATTCTGTGGAGAGCAATTTTGGTGGAATGATGAGATAAAAGGAGAAGTGAAATTATAAGTGGTTAAGAAGAGAGTGTAATAAAAAACAAAAATCACATGATTATCTCAATAGATGCTGAAAAAGCCTTTGAAAAACTACAACACCCATTCCTATTGAAAACACTAGAAAGTATATAGGAATAGAAGGACGTTTCCTAAAAATAATAAACAGTATATATCTAAAACCATCAGCAAGCATCATCTGCAATGGGGATAAATTAGAAGCCTCCCAAATAAGATCAGGAGTGAAACAAGGATGCCCATTATCACCTCTATTATTTAACATTGTACTAGAAACACTAACAGTAGCAATTAGAGAAGAAAAATAAATTGAAGGTAATAAAATAGGCAATGAGGAGACTAAGCTGTCACTCTTTGCAGATGATATGATGGTCTAATTAAGAAATCCTAGAGAATCAACTGAAAAGCTAGTAGAAATAATCAACAACCTTAACAAAATTGCAGGATACAAAATAAATGCATATAAATCATCAGCATTTCTATATACTTCCAATACATCACAGCAGCAAGAGGTGGAAAGAGAAACACGATTTAAAATCACCCTAGACAATATAAAATACTTAGGAATCTATCTATTAAAAACAACCACGGGAATTACACGAAAACAACTACAAAACACTTTCCAAACAATTAAAACTAGATCTAAACAATTGGAAAAACATTGATTGCTCATGGGTAGGACAAGCTAACATAAAAAAATGACCATTCTACCCAAATTAATTTACTTATTTAGTGCCATTCCTATAAAACTACCAAAAACTTTTTTACAGAACTATAACAAAGTTCATTTGGAAGAATGAAAGATCAAGAATATCAAGGGAAATAATGAAAAAAAAACATGAAGGAAGCAGTACCAGATATTAAAGTATAATATAAAGCAGTAGTCATTAAAACAATATGGTCCTGGCTAAGAGACAGAAGGGAGCATCAGTGGAATAGACTTGGGGTAAGTGACTTCAGCAAGACAGTCTATGATAAACCCAAAGAACCCAACTTTTGGGACAAAAATCCACTATTTGACAAAAACTGCTGGGGAAATTGGAAAACAATATGGGAGAGATTAGATTTAGATCAACATCTCACACCCTACACCAAGATAAATTCAGAATGGGTGAATAACTTGAAAATAAAGAAGGAAACTGGAAGTAAATTAAGTGAACACAGAATAGTATACTTGTCAGATCTCTGGGAAAGGAAAGATTTTAAAACCAAGCAAGAGTTAGAGAAAATTACAAAATGTAAATTTAATGGTTTTGATTATATTAAACTAAAAAGCTTTTGTACAAACAAAAACAACGTAGTCAAAATCAGAAGGGAAACAACACATTGGGAAAAAATCTTTATAACAAAAAACTCTGACAGGGGTCTAATCACTCAAATATACAAGGAGTTAAAGCAATTGTATAAAAAATCAAGCCATTCCCCAATTGATAAATGGGCAAGAGACATGAATAGACAATTTTCAGGTAAAGAAATCAAAAGTATCAATAAGCACATGAGAAAGTGTTCTAAATCTCTAATAATTAGAGAAATGCAAATCAAAACAACTCTGTGGTATCACCTCACACATAGAAGATTGGTTAAAATGATAGCAGGGGAAAGTAATAAATGTTGGAGGGGATGTGGCAAAATTCGGACATTAATGCATTGCTGGTGGAGTTGTGAACTGATCCAACCATTCTGGATGGCAATTTGGAACTATGCCCAAAGAGCTCTAAAAGACTGCCTGACCTTTGATCCAGCCATACCATTGTTGGGTTTATACCCCAAAGAGATCATAGGGAAAAAGACATGTACAAAAATATTTATAGCTAGGGGGCAGCTGGGTAGCTCATGGAATTGACAGTCAGGCCTAGAGACAGGAGGTCTTAGGTTCAAATCTGGCCTCAGACACTTCCCAGCTGTGTGACCTGGGCAAGTCACTTGATCCCAATTGCCTACCCTTACCACTCTTCTGCCTAGGAGCCAATACACAGAAGTTATGGGTTTAAAATTTAAAATATATATTCATAGCCACACTCTGTGGTGGCAAAAAACTGGAAAACGAGGGTTTGCCCTTCAATTGGGGAATGGCTGAATAAATTGTGGTATATGCTAGGGATGGAATACTACTGTGCTCAAAGGAATAATAAACTGGAGGAATTCCATGTGAACTGGAATGACCTCCAGGAATTGATGCAGAATGAAAGGAGCAAAGCCAGAAGAACATCGTACACAGAGACTGATACACTGTGGTAAAATTGAATGTAATGGACTTCTCTACTAACAGCAATGCAATGACCCAGGACAATTCTGAGGGATTTAGGATGTAGACTCAAAACGACCACACCAATACAACTATCGATAATATGGAAATAGGTTTTGATAGATGACACATGTTAAAACCATGCATATTGGCTATGGGGGGGGCGGGTTTAAGGGGAAAGTAAGAACATAAATCATGTAACCATGGAAAATTTTTCTAAAAAATAAAAAAAAGAAGAGAGTGAAAAGAGAGAAGGTAGAGGCACCTATTATAGACAGCCTTTTCAAGGAGTTTAGCAACAAAGGGTAGAAGAGATACAGGACTACAGTTAGTGGGGAAGGAAGGATCAAGTGAGGATTTTTTCAGGTTAGAAAAGATATGGGCTTATATGTAGGCAGAAGGAAATCGGTAACTAAGCAAATTTGCTATGTGCCAGTTACTATGCCCAGAGCCACATAGCAATATGTTTCAAGAAACTTGAATCCAGTTCTTTCTGACTTTGCAGGTCTATCCACAATACCACAATAACAGAATTTTCTTAAATCAGAAGGTATATTAGAACATTTATAGCTAAAAGCATTCAGAATCCAAAATGATAAATTCTTGAAATAGATACAAGAATCCCTGGAGAAATAGGTGAACAATTCAACCTCATTGTTTTGAATCTGAACTAATAGCTGCCTTTGGGTATTTAACCTGTAGTACCAATACATTGATAGCAAGACAATGACTTTCAACAATGACTATTGCTACTGTGAAAGTAAGGAGGTAAGAGATTGCCTATTGACTGAAACAAGAAAGCGTTTGAAACCTATAGCTCCCCAAGGACTCTAGTTTCATATAAACCATGTTTAATCCAAAGAGACAGTCAAGATTAGCTTATTAACCTCCCCTCCCTCCAGAATAAATGAGGATCACCTACAAAATAAAGCTCATGAAAAGTTCATGTCTTTGTTTTTTAAGAAGAGGGCATAAGGATCCCAGCTTTTACACAGATGATGTCCAATGTGATTATTGGAAATGAGGCAGACTTCATTTCAAACCACAGAAAGTATATAAGGTGCTAAGGAGTCACAGTAACCTCTGAAAAAATATATAAAGCTATCAAATAGTCCATTTATCTGCATCTGAAAGGGTCCTGAACGTGGGGTTGCTATAAGAACAAACCATTATCATTCCAGTAAGTCCCCATTTCCCAAAAACCTCTATACATCCTCCATAAGACTCATATAACCATATATTCATGATGTCTACCTTAACCACCCTACCCCTCACCACCTTCAGAAGGAAAACATACTATGGGAGTTAGAAAAACAAGAAAAGGCAACCTTTTTGGCGATGAGAGCCATAAACGCCACATTTTTTAAAATGTAATTTCATTAGAGCCATAGAGTGCTCACAGTGCGCTCCTATAACAGCGCCTGAAAAAAAAATTGACTTTATGGCTCCTGCAGAAAGAGCCATAAGTTGCTGCCCTAGACCCTGCTTCTGCTGCCTTCATGGCCACTGGAATAAATTGTTCTCACCTGCCTATTCTTCCAGGGAAAGTATTTACATGTTAGTAGTAAACATCCCCTCTAACTCACTGATGGGTTTGAGGCTGCTTGGTTACCTCAGCCAAGTTTAGCTCATCCTCCAAGATGGTTTTACCAAGGTGTGGCCACTGCTCATGCTACAGTTGATTAGAGCCATAGGTTAGGTGCTCATTATACTGAAATTATCTGGGTAATAATGATTTTACTCTTCAAGTAAATTACTATATGGAAACCTTGTGAACTCATATTGCCTTATAGTGAAATGTTGTTCTTGTTGGTTAGTCCTTTCAGTCATGTCTGACTCTTCATGATCCCAGTTGAGGTTTGCTAAAATACCATCCCCTTCTCTAGCTCATTTTATAAATGAAGAAGCTGAGGCAAACAGGGTTAAATTATTAGCCCAGGGTCACACAGCTAGTAAGTATCTGAAGCTTTAAATTCAAATCTTCCTGATTCTAGGTCTGATGTTCTATCCACTGAACAACCTAACTGCCTTATACGGAAATAGCTCTTCACAAAACCCATTCAATATATAGATACATACACACCCATACATATTCAAATAAACAATTGTTCATGTTTCCCAATCTTATACCAGTGAAATTGATTTTGAACCCTCCTATAAGACTGCACTTATCCCTTGTGAATTTCCTCTTATTAGTGTCAATTGCTCTAGCTTTTCTTTGGATCCTGTCATCAAGCGGGTGACTTAAAAATGCTAACTTTATATCCTCTACAAATTGGTTGTCATCTATTCCTTTATCCAAGCCACCAATAAAAATTTACCATAACCCAATACCAAGCACTTGTTCCAGGGGGCACTCCACTGGAAATCTGTTTTTAAATTCATATTAAAACCTTTAAAAATTCCTCCTTGAGTCTGGATTTTAAATTAGTTGCATTATCCAATAAGCCACATTTCTCTAATCTTTCTACAAGAATAATGTGAGAAACTTAATCAAATACTTTGTTAAATCCAAGTGTAATACATTCTCAATATGCCACATCTCTATCCTTATCTCCCAGTTTAGTTTCTCTTGTTTGCTTCTGTTTGGGGCCACACCTGGGACTTCATTGGTTTAGGAAACTCCTGGTGAGGAAATTCCTTCTATTAATGTAAATTGTAAACTGTACAACACATTATGGTCTTGAGAGTAATTTGAGTCCCTGAGAAGTTAAGTGACTTGCTGGAAAGGACATATGGAAAGGATATATTGGAGGAGAACTTGAACCCAAATCTCTAATCTACCTGCAAAACCACCTCTTTATCCACTATACCATATTGCCTCTCACTGGCTCAGTAACTCCTTTGAAAAAAAGTTTCATCAGATTTGAAGACTAATTCTTAGAGAGAGAGAGAAGGTTATTTAGAATCTAACCACAATTCTGGGAAATATCTAAAACAATGAGTGTTATTGTTTTCCCTCCCTAAGAGAGATTAGGAATCTTTTATGAGAGATATATGTAGACGCAAAGGATTGGGAATAGGACATTATGCTCGTAATATGAAAGAGAAGGAGAAGGAAAGGATGGATGTTGGGGAGTTAGTAAGGGAAACAAGGGCTAGAGATGTTCATCCTGTCTCCCTTCAAGCCACAAAACCATAGCCCTCACCTTAGGAAGACTTCTTTCTTATATGTGAGGCGTCTTTCCCTATACCTTAATAACTAAAATTATTTAACAATCAAGCAGAAGAATCATCTACTTGCATAATCATTGCCATAAACACAGTTGATCTAACCAAGGTTCATTGGAAGATCCAGTTTTGATAGAGAAGATGGCAGAAATTGCTGGTACAAGTGCTAGGTATTAATATTTTGGGATGGTAGTTTTATTTTTTTAATTATATGGATGCCTTCTATTTTTATTTCACTCACTTCTGCATATAACCCTCCATGCCAATAGCCAACCCAGAGAATCTTTCTATGTTGAAAAGAAAAATAAATAAGAAGCCAACAAAAGTTGTCACATATGTCAGTATTTGCAATATTCTCCACCCATACTTCCTCACTTATCCATTTCTTTATCCATTCTCTGGTAATAAGATTTTTATAATTATAAAAACATTGTTTCATTTGCTATTATTTTCATTTATATTATTGTGCATATTTATCCAATTTTTTAATCTAATCAGTTCAAAGAAGTCTTCAAATAGTCCTATGTACTTATATCCATCATTTCTTAGCATTGTATATAGGCAAGAGGAAAACCCTCATTCAATTGTCTTACATGGAAGGAAACCTAATGACCCAGCATTAATGAGAGACACCAGTATCTCTCAGTAAACCTGTTATTGGCTTAGAGCATTGCCCCGTTTTCTTACAGATTGACAGAAAAATATTCTTCACAGCTAGATGTTTAAAAAATCACTTTTTCACAGTTGAAATAGCATGTGTTGCCAAATACCCCACCCCAAAATGTGATTGGTCTTTGAGAAAGGTGAAAGATAAGCTATACATTTTGATTAATCATGATGATTTGAAAGAGGGGAATCTCCAGAATCCATAACAACAAAGAAAACACAGAGTTGAATATCTTCTCAAAAGTCCCAAGCCAGATACCACTCAAGATCAGAGAGATCCAGTGCTAAGCAAAATATTGCCTAACCAAGTTGATTCATCTTTATTTCCCTCATGAGATAGGACCAGCTCGTAGTCCTTAAAATTCGGGTACTTAAATTCTTACAAAAACTATTCCTGAGACTATAAAATTAAATCCAAATCCAATCCATAGATATTAGTTTCAATGATTAAATAAAAATTCTTTATCAATAATCAATAATCAGTTTCATAGTGTGCAATGAGTTCATTCAAGTTATATACCACAATTTATTCTTTTATTCCACCACTGATAGGTAGAAATTTTGCTTCCAGATTTTTACTACTACAAAATGTTAAGCCCACAAGCATTTATTAAGTATTTACTATGTGCCAGAGACATTGTGCTAAATTCTGGAGAAACTAATATAAGCAAAAATAAAGATAATCCCTGTCCTCAATGATTTTTTGTTCTAATGAGAGAAGACAGCATATAAAAGGGATCTGAAAAGAGGAAGAGGAAGAGCTAGATTGTACCTGCATGTGTTGAATGGTAGAGAAAGCATAGAGAGTTTGGTGAGTAAGATAGAGGAGAGGAATGAAGACATGATTGGTCTGGGCACTTGTCTTAAAATGATGGCTTTGAAGGTAACCACTCAGTCAGAGGAAGGGTCCAGAGGTGAAGTTTACTTCCACTGTGAGAGATTCAGGAGTAGGGTATTTTTCCTGTGTGGAAGGTTCAGGGGAGCTGTAAACTTCCAAGAGGAAGGAGCTGGAGGAGTGTCTTGAAGTTTTAGGCCAATAAAACTCCTCTTGCATTGAAGAAAAAAATAGAGAGTTAGAAATGGAGCCCAAAGAGATATGAAGACATAGCTGGTCTAGACATTTTTCTGCAAGTGGAGGTGTGGATAAGAAATGGCAAAATAGGAAGGGGTCACAGGGACAGAATGAATTTGCAGAGAGGGGAGACCCAGTTAATTGAATCTCCAGGGTAAGAAGACTTGTATGGCATGATAGAGAAAGTCTTAGGAATCAGACTTTAAATTTTATCCCAGAAAGGAAAAGAACATATATTGGTGTATAGGGAACCAACTTTCTTTCTGCTTTGGGGTAAAAGTCCAGTAAGAGAATTTCTGGGAAAAAGATTAATAACTTAACGACTTTTTCACATTATTTCTGCATTTTGATTTGACCTATGTCCTCAAAAGTAATCAAAGTGAAAAATCTGGATAATTCTTCAATTAACTCAGTCAATATATATATATATACATATATATATACGTATATATATATACATACCAATATGAAAACAAAAGGTCCTGCAATTTTCATCGATAGCAACATTGTTTTTCATTGTTTGTTTTTAAAATAAATTTTTATTGATGTGTTCTTGTTTGTTTTTTTTCTGTACATCATCATAGTTTCCCCCACTGTATTACTTCTCTCTCCCAGGTAACCATCCGATATAAAAAAAAAGTACTTTTTAAAGACAAAAAAAGTAAAGGAAGAAAAATTCAGTATAACTAATCAATATATTGAAAACTTTTGAAAACATGTGCAATATGCAGTACCTGTGGACCCCACTTCCTTGAAGGGGTGGATTGGGAGTACCCTCTCATCTGTTCTTTTGAGCCATGCTAGTTCCTTATAATGTTACAACATTGGCTTTTGATTTGTGTGTGTATACATGTGTGTGTATGTGTGTCTGGTTGTTCTTTCCATTTCCATTATTGTAGTCATTGTGTATACGCAACATTGTTTTTCTCTGTGAAGAGTTCACAGTTTTATAAAGTTATTTCAGTCATTAGGGAAATTATCTCCCTAGAACATATTGAACTGTGTCCACATTATTAAAGTAATGAGCTAAGAAAAATATGCAGCTAATTCAGGGGGAAAATGCTACTACTAAATAAAAAAAAATCTTCAGTTTGTAATTTCTGTATTGGCAAATTAGATAAATTATCCGACCTCAATATTGGTTTACCTCTCGATGGTATTTGTCTTGTAAATAGAACGAGTGGTCACTAATCGTTCTCGAATGGCATTTTTGATATTACGTATGTTGCTAAGAAATATGGAATAAGGCACCAGCCTACATTGTTGAAATCCAGGTCTGTTTTTATGTCTACTGCTCTAAATTTTCCCACTAGGAAATTCGACTATATTTTTTCACTCTTTGGAAACTTTCACAATGTTATCCTTCAAGAGAAAAAGTATACACATGTAGAGCAACACTATCAGCAAGATGTTGTTTGATCGCTTTTGACTCTCAATTGGTTTCTAAAAGCTCTGCAAAGAGATTAGCTTGTGAAGTGGTGTTTGCTGCTACTCCCATCTTCCCCCCATTCTCTGCTACCTTACATGGAGACAAATTGGATGAGTGAAGTTTATACATTTTAAGGTTTCATATAAAAAATTTGTAAACTAAATTAGATTTCTGTGTCTGAAATTTATGACTTGTCCGCACATGTAAAACTATAATTAAAAAGTTTTGTTGTTGTTGTTGGAATGGATATATTATTTAGAATGAAAGGACTTTACTTCTCCCTTCTGGGGCCTTATTTGAGATGAGAACTGAATGATATAGAGGTAAGTAATTATATATTTAGACATAACAGATGGTATTACTATTACCAGCATATTTATCTCTTTACTAAATCATTATTTTATTCATCCAAGTGAAATGTCATGAGGAAGCATATTAGGTAAGTAGGCTTGGAGTTTACTAGTTCATATTTAGAATGAGATTTTCTCCTCCGTTTTTTCAAAGGTTGCAACAAATTTGTTCTAATTAGACCCACACAATTCAGCCCTCAATACCATAAATTCTGAAACATCATGTAAATATAGTCATTTACCTCATCTCTTAGTATAGTTAGAAGTAAACAGTTTATTGAGAGACACTGTGATCAGAATGACTTATGCTGACCAGTTCCAATTTCCTCTCCTTGTAAACTCTATTTAGTGTTACAAAAACAATTCAAAGGCAGATTGCAGGTGCCATGCTTCTCCTCTGACCTTTAAATCAAATTTAGTATTTCACAGAGTGGTATGCCTTCCAGCAAAACCTGACAGCTTAATAAAGTGGAAATTTTCTGCAATAAATCTCAGAATTCTTCTACCATTCATGAAGGGAGAGATCAAAGCTTTACCTTATTGCTAACTACTTCTGAACAAGGCCTCATGAAACTCTAGTGGAATCAAAACATGCATTGTTAAATGTTAAGACTATCCTAAATAATGAAAGAAGAGATCTGGGTGAGTGACAGAAAGATAATGAGAGAGAGGTCCCAGGAAAGGAAAGAGAGAAAGAAAGGGAGAAAGAAGGAAACAGACTATTCATTTTTTTTTTGCAGTTCTCCAAGGAAGAGTATGAACATGGAAATCATAAGATCTCAATTTTAGGGCCACGCAGAGTCTGCATTAGCACTGATGAGTTACATGAATTGTACTTTCTTCCCTGCTGAGTTTTTTGTGTTACAGGACAAAATGACCTGATGGGTTATTCTATGTTCCCAACAACAAGCATAGCATCTGGGTCAAGCATTTGCTATCCAAATTCAGAACCAGAAAGAAAGAATAAAAAAAATCTCCTCTTTTCTGCTTCCATTGTCAGGAGAGAATCTTGATCATTCTGATCAGAAATAAGGTGGCAAGATATTATTTTTGGAGACAGCTACAAGTTTCCTGCTGTTAAGGAAGGTTGCAGAGATAGCTATTGTTATAGGATATCTTGGTCAAGGTTAAGGATGCTCTGGAGCAATTTCAATCTGTCCTCAAAATAAAGAAAAAACAAACAAAACATACAATACTGCCCTGGCACTCTGTAAATAAGAGTCGATTGACAACAAAGAGTTCTCAGTGACTGATTTGGTAAAGGTAAATCCAATATTGAAGCACAAATAATTTTCATGCTAGTTTTCAACACAAGTGCAATTTACATATAGAATTAACTAAAATGCATTTATTAAACCCTTGTCATACTGAGCTCTATACCAGATATTGGGAATATATAGTCACATAGTCCTATATAGAAATATATATTCCTACTTGTAAATATATTTATATGTGTACATATGTGCATATATTAATATGTACATATGTACACATGTATACATTTATAAATATGCCTGTAAACACATGTAGTAAGTACTATATGTGTGTCTATATACCAGACACCAGACTAAGTGCTTTACAATTATTATATCATTTGATTCTTACATTCCAGGGAAATAAATTTTATTTTTATTTATTTATTTATTAGTATATCCATTTTACAGATGAAGAAACTGTGACACAGAGGTTAAGTGACTTGCCCAAGGTCACACAGCTAGAAAGTGTCTTTGTATGAATGTTTATTGAGGAGCTATATGATGCAGCAGACAGTGAACCAGGCTTGATATTGGGAAGAAATGAGTTCAAATCTAACCTCAAATATTTACTAGCAATATAATGTGGGGGGGGCGGGGGAGAAAGAAAGAAACAAACAAACGAACGAACGAACGAAGGAAGGAAGGAAGGAAGGAAGGAAGGAAGGAAGGAAGGAAGAAAACTACAGATATATCTTGCTTGGAAGAAATATGAGACTCTCTACTGTACAAATACAATACTTTAGGTAAAGTACTAAAATTCATAAAAAATGCAATAGTGAATTCCATTGTCAGAAGAATCAAACTAAAATTCAATAAATTAACTAGTCAATTCTGGCAATAAAAATAATAATTTACCCAAAATATCTCCTTAATCTGCCTTTATCAAAAACCATGTCTCAATAATAGTAAACCAAAGTTTCAGGAATAACATAACTTTCTCATATGAAAGTGAGCATTAATGGCTTCACAGAAAACAATTTTCCCTGAAAAGTTTTTGACAGAATTGTACAGAATTGTAATCTTCAAGATGGCTGTGTTCTACCATTTTCAAGATAGTTATCTAATAATGGTTATATGTCCTATTATAACATTAGAAAAACAATGCAGTATTAGTAGATAATGAACTGTATGAACACACTTTAGTCTTCTTTGTTAGGTTATCATCCTCATAGCACCCACTTACTGTGATTGTATCCCTGAGTTTTTCCTCTATCATTTCTTTATATTTGCCTTGTTCCTTCATGATTAAAATGTCATCTCAATTGCAAATATCTCCCAAATATATACTTGCAGAATTAGTTTCTCTCCTGAGTTCCACTAATATTTCTTTAATTGTCCATTCATTCAAAATTGATGTTCTATTGACATTTCAAAGTCATTGGGTATAAAACTTAGCTCATATTTCCCCTTTTCCAAACCCATCTCTCTTCTAAACTTGCTCATTTTTGTCAAAGGCATCACTCTGCCACCATTCACACATATTCATAAATTCAGTATCATCAACTCTTCAGTCTCACTCACTCCACATATATAATAAATTGCCAAATCTTGTTTCTACCTTTACAACATCTCTTATACCCATCCCTTTATCTCTACTCATATAGTTCATATTCTAGGGGGCAGCTGGGTAGCTCAGTGGATTGAGAGTTGGGCCTAGAGACGGGAGGTCCTAGGTTCAAATCCAGCCTCAGACACTTCCCAGCTGTGTGATCTTGGGCAAGTCACTTGACCCCCCCCCCCATTGCCCACCCTTACCACTCTTCCAACAAGGAGCCAATATACAGAAGTTAAGGGTTAAAAACATTTTTTTTAATTAAATTAAATAGTTCATATTCTACACCACCCTAATTCAGGCCCTCTTCACCACTCCCCTGAAGTGTTATAATGTTTCCCAATGGATTTTCCTGGTTTAAATTTCTCCAACACCAACTTATTCTCCACAATATGGATGGAAGTGATTTTGTCTGATTGTCACAACCCTACTCAAAATTTCAATTGCTCCTAATTGTTTTGAGGATTTAATATAAGCTATTTTCTTGCATATTTAGAATCTTTCACATCATGGACCAAACCCACCCTCTGACCTAATATAAATATTACTCCTTTTCTGACATTCTATAGTGCAGTTAAATAGACCTTACTATTTATCATACAATACTCCTCCTGTCTTTATTTCTCTGAATTGGCTGTCCACCAGACCTACATTTCACTCCTACTTCTTATCTGCCTCTTAGAATCCTTACTTTCTTTCAAAACTCTATTCAGGGGGCAGCTGGGTAGCTCAGTGGATTGAGAGCCAGGCCTAGAGACGGGAGGTCCTGGGTTCAAATCTGGCCTCAGACACTTCCCAGCCGTGTGACCCTGGACAAGTCACTTGACCCTCATTGCCTACCCTCACCACTCTTCTGCCTTGGAGCCAATACACAGTACTGACTCCAAGACAGAAAGAAAGGGTTTAAAAAAAACTATTCAAAGAATGCTTTCTACATGAAGCTTTTCCTGAACCTTCCAATTCCTAGAACATTCCCCACCTCTAAAATTACTGGGAATCTGTTCTGAATAAACTTACTTTTGCATAAATCATCTACCCCAAATAAAATATAAGTTACTTGAGGACAGAAATTAATTTTTGTTTGTCTAGCATAGTCCTTGACATGAAATACATGCTTAATAAATGCACACTGATTAAGGGATTTGCCCAAGATCACAGAGCTACTACGCATACAAAGTAGACACAATAAATTCAGATTGAATAAAACTAGAATTCAAACTCAGGTTTGAGGCTCATCCATTCTTCTTTTTACTGCATTATTATACTTCCTAAAATGATTTGTAATCTATCTTAGTGGAGGGATTTCCAACACTAAGAGTTTCACATGTTGGTAAAATCATACATTATTCGTGCATACAAATCTCCTAATGATAAAAATTCACATTTCCATACCTCTTTAAAGTTTATAAAACATTTGTTCCACAATGACCATAGGAATGGTAATTAGCATTATTCCTATTTTAGAGGTGAAGAAACTAAGGCTTAAAGGAGTTGAGTTGGCTTGCTCAAGCTCAAACTACTAGAAAATATGTGATGAAATTCTCAAAAATACCTCCCTTGATGCCAAGCCCATTAAACTTTCCACTATAATACATTGTCTCTCCAAAGTCAGCAACTCTTGCTTAGCTAATTGAAGGAAGATTGCCCTTTCTTTCTTTTTATTCCCTCCCTCCATCTCTGTCTTCTATCTATTCATATCCTAGCTAAAATCCCACCTCGTACAAGAAGCCTTAATTCTTAATACGATGCCCCTTAATACTCACCTTTCCACTAATTTTTCAAATATATCCTGTTCATATCTTGATTATACATAGCTCTTTGTATGTTGTCTCCTTCATTAGAGTGTGATCTCCATGAGATCAGGGATTATCTTTTATCATTCTTCATAACTCCAGCACTTAACACAGTTTTGCCAAATAATAGGCATTTAATTAATACATACCAATGAATAAACTGACATAGACAAACAATAAAAATAAAAGGTAATGACGGATGTGGAAGAACAAAGTATCCTGTTTTGGAAATATGTTCCTTGAATAGCCAATTAAAATGGATAATTAAAAAATGCTATGAATAACTCAGGGCACCACATATGTATGTTTGTGTGTGTTTTTTCTAAAATAATGAGTTGACTTAGATTCAGAAACAATTATTACTCCTTTACTCATGTCTAAATAACTAAATGCAACTGGGTTGGCAAATGGTAGCATGAAATAGTATACTATAAGCTTAGGAAAATGGGAATTCAAATACATTATGCTTAAGGCAGGACTTTAAATCAAATTTGCTTTATTTTTGAAGGAAAATGAATTAAATTCCCATAAGAATCTGCTGGCATTTCATTTATCCTTCACTTATTTCTCCCTTTATTCTTGATGTGGGGAAGTAATCTCCTGTCCCCATTGTTTGAAATGGATTTTTCTTGCTCCTTCCAGTCACACATGAGAATGAACCAAATTGAAAGCAAAAATATTAATGATCCTTGTAGTTTTAAAGAATATAATTTAGGCATACACTGTCTGCCTAGACTGATCTGTGATCTTATCTGTGAGGATATTCCCTCAGTTGATTCAGATGTCAACTGCTCATCCCTTCCCATCTGGAACAATTCTCATCCTTGGCCTTCTGTAAATCTCCCTCTTATCATGAGAAAATAGAGACATTTAATTTAGATCATTAAAACGTCCTTGTTGAGAAAAAAAAAGTGTCCTCTACTCCTTGTGTCCTAGCATTTGGTTATCTACATTGGTTTAAGTATCCAGACAAATAATTAACTTTCCATCACATTTAGCAGATTAATATATAGCTAGATTAGTTCAAATAAATGCATTTTAGTTGAAATTTCTTTAACCTGTAAGAATTTAAAATTTAGGTTTAATGCTAAATATGAGAATTCTAAAGTAATACTGTGGTCACCAATTTAAAGATATTATAACAAGTCAAAATGACTTTTAGTAGCTTTATTTACAAAGAGGTAGAAAGAGTGAAAGTGGGAAAATGTAAGAAGGTAGAGAATTATCTAGTCTATCACCCTAAGCACTGCTCTGGTGTGGGGCTCAGCCCCGGATGGGCTCAATAATCTTCAGCCAGAAGACCAGGTGGTGTCTTCAGCAGGGGTTACACCAATTCAGTCTCCTCCAGGAAAGGAAGGCCTCTCCAGAACCAGTCTCTCCAGAAGCCAGGAAAGGAAGGCCAGCTATTCACCCAGATCACCAGTGCAGGATCCAGGGAGAAGCCCAAAAGTAGAAGTCACAAGGCGAAGTCTCAGGAGCAGTCCAAAGGAGAAGATCCAAGCCCAAGATCCAAGCCAAAGGTCCCCTGGACAGGAAGTTCAGGACTTTTTATAGTCCTTTTTCTAAGTCCCTTCTTGTCCCTTCCTTCACTTTATAGGAACCATTTGCAGTCTTTCAATTTGCCTAGCACTGTCCAAAGGGGTTAGGCAGTGGCCTGTGAAGTTGTCACCCACTCTAGCAAGTGATTTGTGACCTCTCTTACTTAGTGTTAAGTAGGGGTGTTTTAGTTTCTGATTGATTAATTTAAAAGTTGCTGATTAATAGACAAAGAAAGTTTGATTCACTCTTCACAAACCCTACTTTCCAGTGTCCATATCTTTAGGGACATATCCAAATGACAAAATAATTAGATGAAAAATTCCATCAATGATTTAATGATTTTCATCAATAATAATAGCTAACATTTGTATGAACACTTTTGTAAAATTATATATATATATATATGAATATACATATATACATATATGTATATATATATATATGTATATATATATATATATAATCTCACTTGATTGCCACAAGAACTCTATGGCAGATGCTATAATTATTTTACGGAAAACTGAGAAGTTGAATGACTTGCCTAAGGTCCCACAAGTAGTATATATCTGATCCAATATTTAGTAACACTGGTCTCCATGTCCTCCAAGTTCAGTATATATCCATTACTCTATCCAGACACCTCTAATCTGGATCATGTAGTAAGGAGCTCTATGGTGCACATATTCATATGTACAGGGTGATTATTTTATTTTATATATATTATGTATATACACATACATATGCATAGATATACATATAATATGCACACATGTGTGTGTTGAGTTCATGCTGGTCTTTAGGAATCTTATACTAGAATAGAGAAGACAGACATAATCAAATATAAAAATGTTATAATTACCAAGATAATGAAAAAGACTAAATTAGGAATTACTACAGTTGTTTAGTTAGTGACTACATAGGAATAGAAATAACTACATTAACTACAGTCTAATCTTTCTATAATTCAGCCTTTTCCTTTCCCCAGACCCTCTCCTTTTGTGTACATCTGTCATATTTTATTCCCTATAACCCCAATACTATGATTAATAAGTTCCTTTTCTTCCTAGAGCTTTGAATACTTGAAGTATTTTTAATAAGACTTAAAACTGACCCACCAATACTACTGTGTCCCCATCCTTATTGCTTTCATCTACTACTTTTCAGACCATACTCTTTCCTTTTCAGGGAGTGCCTCTTCACAGTAATCCCTACCACCATCCTTAGAGACTTCAGTATTAATGCTAATGTCCTATGATCATCATGTTTGAATTCTAACATCTCTCATGATCACCTATATTCCCATTTCTCTGTGTATCAGTCTCTGTTTCTCTGTATCTCACAATCTCTGTCTTTGTGTTTGTCTCTTTCTCTGTGTCTATCTCTGTCTCTCTCTCCTTTTCTTCACCTGTTCTTCTTAACCTCAATTTTCAAGCCCTCCATACTTCCCTGTTTTTCTAGGCATCCCTTTTTTCTATTCATTTCCTCTATATCTAATTAATTCAAATTTAGACATCTCCACCTTTGAATCCTTTCCATTTTTGTTGTTCTGATGTTAATACCATTACCAATTGTCAATGCTAGGTTACTCCTACCATCAGCTTGCTTTTCCTATTTCTATGCAAAACAAGGCCTTAGAAGAAATCATGTATTAGTGCCTACTGGGTCAGCTACATAATCATATTATCTAACTCAAGTTGGACCCTCAGTACAGAACAGAAATCCCTACTTTCCCTGATTGGCTTATCTATTGCTCCTCATAGCTCATATTCTAAAGCTTCTCATTTCTCTTATATCTTCTCTTCCACTTCCTATCTCACCTCTCTGAAGAAAGGGCCATGTGTCTTTATTTCCTAAGAAAAATGAAGCTATCAACCATGAGCTCCTTCCCCTTCCATATTCCACCTCTCAAAACTCTTATACATCATCCTCTCTTATATACCACGTCCTTTTTCCAAATCTCTATTCTCTTCTTCATATAGGTTTAGCATTTGCCCTTTGCCATATACTCTAAAATTCATCTTCATCTGGGCTCAAAACTTACTAACCTTATATTTTAATTAAATTATCTATATAATTTGGCTGTGCAAAATGTAATCGTTTCTGGAACAGCTGATACATATGAACATTTTCCCTCCCTCTGAGCTACTCTCCCCAGTTCATACTCATGCTGGTAAGTTTTGATCACAAGGGTGACTACCCAAGATTCTAGGAGCAATCAATTGGATCTGAATGCCTAACAGAGTAGCTCACAAGCCCCTATTGATATATTTCTCATTAATAATCATACAGTAGATAAAATTCCCTTTCACCCAAGGTATTTACTAAGATGCTACAATCAAAGCCTATATTATGGCAACATAATATACCCCCCCTAAAAAGTAAAGATTGGATACACTAACCCAAAAATATACAGCACATCTATGGAAAGAATGGACATCTATGGAAAGAACAACAGCAAGGTACACATGTAAGAAACATACATGGCAAGGCAACTCACAACTATAAGACCTGGAAGTCTTTACTCTCCTCATGCAGTCTACTCTGTAGCCCAACTCTCAGTTTCCATAACTCTATCTCTCTTATGTCTATTGTTAGCTTTCTTCTCTGCTAACAGGGGTCATACTCCTTGAAGGTGCTTCCTACTTCACTTGACTGTTTCAATATGTTGATGTCACTCTAGAGTATATATGTATCCTTGCTGAAAAACAAATTTATATACTGGCTTATTAGTAATGGAAAACATACCTGTAAGGGCTCATGAACTAACCTGTTAGACATCCAGACACAAAGGATTATTCCTAGACTCTTAGGTAGTCACCTCTATAGTCCCTACTAGGCAGTGTGAGTATGCACTGGAGAAAGTAGGTCAGAAGGAGTACTATGTAATGAAAAATGCTCACATGTATCAACTGGTCCAGAAGCTGTGTATTGTATTTTACATAGGTAAATTGTATAGATGGTTTGATTAAAATATAAGCTCAACATAAGCCAGAAGTGATCATTCATATATTTTATGTATTTCCTCTACAAGTCAAACTAGAATGAATTCTGTCTCCTCCTTGTTCTGCTTTCTAGATCTTAAAGGATCTGTTTAGAGTTGAGGCTTTAGTTAAACCACAAATACTTGTGCAAATTGATCAAATTTAAACTGTTAGTTGGGATATCTCCCCCTAGACAAGTTAAAGGTTGCTACTACATGACTTGCCCAATGAAGAGGAAAAGGATAGAGAAATATTTTTCTCTACCCTACAGAAATCTCCAAGAACTGCTTTGAAGCCTACAGTCACCTAAACCCTCCACAACCTGGCTATTTAATGTTCCCTGGCTATAGCTAAATTGTTTTTTATAGCCAATCTTGTTTTTTTCCTTTGGACTCAATTTGAGAGGTTTTCGTATTTTGTAAAGGAATCACTGAGTGTGGCTGCAGCTTTACAGTTGCTTTAATATGATGTTACTACAGTAAAACCTCATAATCTATTACTATATATGCCAAATTAAAGGGAGAAGAATCACGTCAACCCCATCTTATATTTACTGCCTCTTCTCTAAAGTCTACTTGATTTGTAATGATGGTTCAGGATTCACAGACTAGATTGCAAAAAAAGAACAAGTCATCTTCAATGGCTCTCTTCCTCATATTCCCCCAAGATCAATATACAAGGTCTCTAGCTGGCTCTTTGCCTTTTGTGGCTCACTTAAAGAATTTTTCCCCCAATTGTCTTTTTACAAATTTTACGAACATTAAAAAATGTGAAAATTTTGTCATGTAAAGAATAATAACAATGAGATTATATATGAATCCTTTCATTTCTGTTACATACATACAGCTTGGTTTTTTTAGACATATATTCAATTTAGCATGATAGTTTTAACAATAACCTGCTTGTCTTTCTCTCCCCCTAGGAATTTTCTTGCACTATCTTCTATGTATTTTTGTTTGTTTATTTTAAACCCTTACCTTCTATCTTAAAGTCAACACTAAGTATTATTTCCGAGGCAGATGATAAGTATAAGCTAGACAATTGGGATTAACTGTCTTGCCAATATTAACATAGCTAGGAATTGTCTGAGTCTAAATTTGAATCCAGGACCTCCCATCTCTAGACTTGGTTCTCTATCCACTAAGCCACCTATCTGCCCTCTATGTACTTTTAAAAATGTTTCATGCTCAGAGAACTTTCTGCAAAAATAGTCAAAGTAAAAATTAATAACTTTAGTTCCTTCAATGCTAAAGAAATAAGGGTTAAATTTCCAAGCTTTGTCTGAGAATATGGTTATGTGGAGTTTTGAAACTATTATCTTAATAATAAATGATAACTCCTTGAAGGGAGGACCAAAGGTTATTTAAACTTTGTTCTTCATCCAGGGTTTAGTACAGATCTCTGTATGTCAGTATTGCTGTTCAGCTGAGTCTAACCCTTTATGACCACATTTGGATTTGTTTGGGGGTTTGGGGTTTGTTTTGTTTTGTTTTGTTTGTTTTCTTTGTTTTTGGCAAAGATACTAGAGTAGCTTACCATTTCCTTCTCTAAGTCATTTAATAGAAGAAGAAATGGAGGCAAACAGGGTCAAGTGACTTGCCCAGGGTCACATAGCTAGTAAGTATCGGAGGATCAATTTCAACTCAGCCTTTCCTAACATTATCCACTGCACTAATAGCTGCTCCATTTCAATATGAAGGACTTATAATTTCAAAGGTGTGGGAAGATAAAGTTAGTAACTAGTCTAAATGGTACAACTGAGTGCTAGTGCTAGACTTGGAGCTTGGGAAGGCCTGAATTTACATCCTACTTTAGCACCTTGATGATAACTATGCAGTTCACTTAACCTCTCTTACCCTCAGTTTTCCCATCAGTAAAATGGGAATAATAAGAGTCTGGTGCTTGACTTGGTTGGGGTTTTTTTGTATGACTTGTTAGCTAAGGATGGTTTTTATATTTTAAAATAAATGTTTTATTGTATTTAAATAGTCTTCATGAATTCATTCATATTTTACAAATACTATCAAAACCAATGGTTTTAGAGAGATGGCTAGGTTCAAAAAATTTATTGTTTACCCAGTCACAGCTAATAAATGTTAGAATCAACATCTGACCCTAATAAGTCTCTAATTGATTTTCACCTCATGCCTTTTGCTCTAAACATAATGGGTATTTTGTAAGTATTTGTTGAATGACTAAATGAATGACAGAATGCGTATTGAATGAATTCAAGTTCCAATGAAGTTGAAGGAAAAAGCAAGGAGTTTTTCATCTGAAGAAACTAGTTTGGTTAGTCTTTGTAATCAATTTCCCTGGTGATTGCCTCAAACTTCATTATGCCTAAGCAGACAGGACTAAAGTCAATTACCTGAATAATTTACATTCTTAAAACTTTCCATTTTCCACTGAGGCATTGAAGTAATTTAGATCACTGACTTAAAAACTTTTTTTTTCCAAGTCACTGTATGCTTATCACTATGTCATAAAAAATCTAATTAATTCATTTATTTTTCACCTTTTATTTGTATAAAAATAATAGCCAGCATTTCTATAGTGCTTAATTGTTTGCAAAGTGCTTTATAAAGATTATCTCACTTGATCCTCCTGATGACTATTCCCATTTTATAGATTAAGGAATTGGGGCAAACAGATGCTAAATAACTTGCTCACAGTTATAGTTAGTTAGTGTCTGGGGTTAGATTTGAACACTGATCATTACCCACTACACCATTAGTTACCTATCAGAGAATCATATAGATATAGCTCCATATTTCTACTTTGAATAGAAATATACTTTTGACTGATTTTTTCAGAATAATGTAAAGTAAGTTTTATCGCCTGATTCTTGTCTGATGATGCCACATGATACCACAGAGAAATTCCTTTGGTTGGATAGACAACACCGTTAGGTAGATTTCTTTTCTTCCCATCAAGCTTCCAACTTCACATAACATTGACATTTTGTTTGCACTTCTCATAATATGCTTATCATGTATTATGTCCACTTGTAATTATCTGTGTTGGTGTCTGATCTACCTATTAAATTCCATAAAATCAGGAACTTGGACGAGTCTAAATCCTAGCACAAGGATGAACACTCAGTGTGAATGCTGATATAAATTTCTGCTCAATTGAGTTGAGATCTACCAGCTAATCTTCAAAGTAATATTCCACTTTGTGGGGAAGATTTAGACTGGCCTAAGACTGAAGGATATAGGAATGTGGTCAGTGGTCTTGACTTCCAGAACCTGCACTAAGCATTAGCAAAAATCAATCTCTAGAGATCACCAGGTTGCTCAGTGGATAGAGAGCCAGGCCTGGAGATGAGAGTTCATGGATTCAAATCTGACCTCAGACGTGTCCTAGCTATGTGACCCTGGGCAAGTCACTTAACCCCAATTCCTAGTCCTTGAGACTTTTCTGCCTTGGAACTGAAATTCCATATCGACCTAAAACAGAAGGTTGGAGTTTTTTATCTCTGTTCACAAGGAGCTCACATTCTATAAGATAACATGCAAAGGTTTATTTATAAACAGGATACATACAAGATAAATTGGAGATAATTTAGGTTCAAGTTTTATATCTCCTGTTTAAGAGTTATTTGGTCCTGGGCAAGGCATTTATCCTATTTGAGTCTCCCTTTCTTCATCCATAAAATGAGAATAATAATACACTATACCTCATGGAGTTGTGTGGAAAGCATTTTGTAAAGCTTTAACTGCTATATAAATGTGAGATATTATTGTTATTATTGCAGTAATACTATAATGCGTTGCTTTCTCCACTTTCCAACCATAATCATGCTCTTGGGAAGACTCATAGTTCAGGGAGGGGAAAAAAGCATCATGAGGAATTTCTCTCCCAGGCTTTTCTTCCTAACAAATAATATTTAGCATCTATATGGTGCTTCAGGGTTTGAAAATATATATTATTTCATTTGATCCTCAGAACAACTCTATAGATATGTTGTTCTTATCATCCTTGTATTACAGATGGGGAAACTGGGGCTAAGAAGGGCTGCATGGGTTGTCCAGGGTGATACCCCTAGAGTCAAAGACAAGATTTAAGTTCTTATCTTCCTGATTCCAAGTCTAGCACTCTATCTGCTATGCTTAACAGTTCACACACACTCTCTCTCTCTCTCTCTCTCTCTCTCTCTCTCTCTCTCTCTCTCTCATACACACAGGAGCCAGGGCTAAGATTTTCTCTATTTTTTGTATTCTTCCTTCACAGCAAGCCAGAGTAAGTTTAATCTTTTTCTCCTCATTTTGCCCTCTAATCTTTCATGGAGAAACATGATTCAAGAACTTGTTCAGAATTTACTTTCTATTGTTATAGTCAATCAACAAACATTTGTGCTAAGCAGTGAAAACATAAAAGAAAAGCAAACGCAATACCCTTGCCTTTAAGGAGCTTACATTTCAAATGAATTTCTATGTTTTCTATTTTTAAGATGGTATTGGAGGAGAGGGAAAATGGAAAAGTTATAATACTTCATTTTAACCAGTATACTAGGATTTAGATGAGACAGGGTCCCTGTCTTTAATGGAATATAATAGATTCAACACCAGCACCGACATTAAAAATACTACATGCTAAGCTTATACAAGAATCACAAGCAAAATGGCAATGTTATTATGTAAGGTTGGGAGGTTGTAGCTGTATCAGTCAAATGTCTTGTGATTAGACATCTTTTACTTTACTTTATATTACTTTGCATTTTAAGTCAAAAGGGAATTTCTATTCAACATGATCCTCACCTAATCTCAGTACATGTTCATAATATGGCATTCAACATAAGAAAGGTTTCAATTCACCTCCACAATTATTCATCCTTCCATTCCAACAGAGGACCAATGATATCAAAAGGTGTTATCTTGACTTGAATGTGAATTAGATTTAAGTGAAGCAGAGTTGTGCAAAGTCATCAGCCTCACTCTTTCTTCCAGAGTCATCAATAGCCCCTGGCATGGCAAAAATTAAAGTGTCTAGCAATGATCTGAGATGCAGTGGATGACCTCGGCATCTTTTACACCCGGCCAAATCCAAGTGTTCCACAGCACCTCCTCCGGCCACCTTCCTGGTCCTTGGGATACATTGCTTCATCTACTATTCCACTGGTGGAAATCTTCACATATCCTCTAAATCTCCACCTGTTGGTTACCCTAAGCCTGGGCAAACCTGTCACTAAGAGTTTTACTGAGGTGTGGCCACTGCTCATGCTACAACTTTGGAGAGTCAGGTGAGAGTTGGGTGAAAGTGAGTGAGAGAGAATTGAGGGTGCTATTCTCAGAATGAGCATTCAGCTCAAAAAGACCAGTTTGTTACCCTCTGGGACAAACTTAGGAGGGAAACTGATAGAAGACAGAAAGGGCAATTACCAGCTCTGTTGCTCCCCTTACCTCACCTGAACTGGGTTGGAAGAATCTACAATTCAGTCACAGACATTTTAGATTTTGAGTCAAGATTGGGGGAGGTGGTCAAGTGCACAGAAGGAGGCTTGTGTATATAATGCCTGCTGGCTGCCTAGTCCATTGGCATTTCTTAGCCCATCATTGAAGTGTCCTCTTTCATGATAAATAGTTTTGTTTTGTTTTTTCTGCTATCTTCTGACTCCAGGTTTGTTTATTTGAGTGGGTCATCATTTTTCACTGCTGTAAAATGTATGGGGTGTTTAGGAAAGACTAGCAACTTTGATGCTAGGGTGTCTTGAGCCCTTTTCAGAGTTGCTCATTCACCTTTGATAACTCCTTAGTATCCCTTTATGCACTCTACTTTCCCTTTATGCCTATGCCTGGCTTCAACTCCATGGGACAAGATTCCCTGATGCCCCTGCACCAGGTAGTCCCACTTCTCACTCCCTTTTCAGTCTCCCTGAATCTCCAATAGACTGTAAGCTCCCTGAAGACTAGAACTGTCTTATTATATCCCCAGTGATAAGCACAGGGCATGGCTCAGGCTAGTTAATGAATATTTATTAAATTTCCTGAACTAAATTGTGCTGTCCAGCAAGATCTCTTTGGACTCCATATAGATATAGAGGCACTGATATAGAGGCAACAATAGGTTTATATCCAGTTTTTTCTGGCTATTTGGATTTAATAAGTTAATATATATACTTTTTTAAAAATTATCATTATGTGTTTTTCAACTCTATTAGATAATAGTTTACCATATATACAATAAGGTGTCCCAAAAGTCTTAGTGTAGCTAAAGCTTAGAATTGCATTAAGATTTTGGGGACATGCCATATTTAGAAGGTTGATTATTAAGAGGGATTTACTTTTATTAATTATAGATGATGGAATAAGTGCTGAGTCTACCAAGCCAAGGGGCTTATATTCTTCTTAAAATAAAATTATCTACTATGCTACATGTCAGGTGTCATAGTGTAATACTCTGGGATAGAGATCTAACTTTAAAAAATATGAATAATTGAACTTTCCCCTGAGAATCCCTGTTGAACAGCATTTTGGAGGCAAAAGGTAAAATGGCAATATCTAAGAGGATCATAGAGTCTGCTGGATATTTTAGAAACCTGACATAGGGAACCACCTTGGTGCAACAGAAAGAGTGTTAAATTTAAGGTCAGAGGGCCCAAGTTTGAATCCTGGCTCTGGGATTTAATACTTGAGTGATCTTAGGCAATACATGTAACCTTTTTTATCTCGGTCTCCTCCTCTATAAAATAAGGACAATAATGGTGCCTACCTCATAGGTTTGTTGTAAAACTCAAATGATAATGTGTAAAGCATTTTATAAACCTTAAAGCACTATATCAATGCTTTGTTGTTGTTGTTGTTATCAGTTGGGCAGTCATTTAACCTACATGGATGGGAGTCTTCTCATCTGGAAAATGAGAGCATTGAATCTCATGCCATTTGCAATCCCTTCCAGTTCTAATTCTATGATCCTCTGACTTTTGTTCATATAATTTCCCAAGTCTAGAATCAACCCTTACCCATTCCGTCTCTATCTATTAAAACCTTCCTTCCCCCTTACTTTCCTTCTCAACCCAATGTAAATATAATCTACTCTATAAAAATTTCCTTGACTCTCTCTAGTGAAAGTGACATCTCCCCACTCTCACACTGCTCTCAACATTTTTCCTGGTCATCTCCTTTGCACTTATCACATTCATACATAGCATCGAGGGTGTGCTTTACCTATTATAACTTGCAGGTTCTATTCTCATTGGTTCACTTTTCACATCCAACCACTCCTTATCTTTTTAGACCCAAAATGTTGCTCACAAGTTATTTAGATCTCTGAGGATAGTGACGGGAAAAGAGTTAAAATAGTAAAACCATGAGAATACTAAAGAATTATATCAAAAGCAAGTAGTCCCCATCTGAATGGCTAACATGATAAAAAAGAAAAATGATAAATGCTGAAGGAGGTGTGGAAAAATCAGGACACTAATACGCTGTTGGTGGAGCTGTGAATTGATCCAACCATTCTGCAAGGCGATTTGGAACCATGCCCAGAGAGACATAAAACTGCATACTCTTTGATCCAGCAATACCGCTACTAGGGCTATATCCAAAAGAGACTACAGATGGGAGAGGAGGGTGACCCAACTATACAAAAATATTTATAACAGATCTTTTATTGTGGCAAAGACCTAGAAACTGAAGGGATCTCCGTCAATTGGGAAATGGCTGAACAAATTATAGTTCATGCTCATAATGGAATATTATTGTGCTGTAAGAAATGACAAGATGATCACAAAAAAACCTAGAAAGACTTACTTGAAATAATGAAATGTAAATTGAGCAGAACCAGTAGAAGGCTGTATACAATAACAACAATAATGTGTAAGACCAATTTTGAATGGCTTAACTATTATCATCAAGGAAGGATCTAGGACAATTCCAAGGGACTCATGACAAAAAATGGATTTCCACTGTGATAGAAGAGACAGATGAAGTCCAAATGCAAATTGAAACATACCATTCTTTATTTTTTCCATGACTTTGTCTCTTGTGTAAGCAATATGTGTCTTCTTTCACTGTATGATGAACATGAAAATATATATTATAAGACAATATATGTATAACCTATATCATATTCCCTGCCTTCTTAGGGAGGTAAGAGGAATGGGAGTAAGAGAAATGGCATGGATTGCAAAATAACAGAATATTGAAATACTATATTGACATGTAATCCAGAAAAATTATAAAATTAAATTAAAATTAAAATTTTAAAGCAAGTAGTCTCAACACCCATTCATGGTACTTTGTTTCTTCCCAACCCTGTTCCTTGCTCCCCAGAGAAAGAAAAATCATACATTCATGAATCAACACATGGAAGAAACCCTGGAGGTGATTTAATTCACTAACCTTCTATGATAGATGAGGAAACTAAACTTCAATGAAATTATTGATATACACAAAATCACACAGGGAGAAAATAGCAGAAGCAACATCTGAACCCAAGTCTTTTGAAACCAAATGCAATGTTCATTGTACTATTACTTTCCATCTGCTGTGAGTCCCAGGCTGCTGGAATAGAGGCAGTTAGGTTGTTAGAAGATAGAGTTCTGGGGGGCAGCTGGGTGGCTCAGTGGATTGAAAGCCAGTCCTAGAGACAGGAGGTCCTAGGTTCAAATCTGGCCTCAGACACTTCCTAGCTGTGTGACCCTGGGCAAGTCACTTGACCCCCATTGCCTAGCCCTTACCACTCTTCTGCCTTGGAACCAATACAGAGTATTGATTCCAAGATGGAAGGTAAGGATGAAGAACAAGAACAAGAACAAAGATAGAGTTCTGGGCCTAGAGTCAAAAAGACTTGAGATCAGAATCACACTCAGACAGTTACCAGAGTTATGTGACCCCAGGTAAGTCACTTAATCCCTGTATGCCTCAGTTTCCTCAAATGTAAAATGAAGATAATAATATCAATTTTCTAAGATTGTTTCAGCATCAAATGAGACAATTGTAAAGTACTTAGCATAGTGCTTGGTATATAGTACTAATAAGTGCTTATTTCCTTTCTTTCTTCCTACAGGTTACTCTAAAGAACTTGGAATATTATACGTAGGCCATCAAGTCTCAGGAAAGCCATGACTATTAGACACAGGAACTTTGCCCTCACCTTACAAGTTTTGTCTACCCAGATACTGTATATGGTTGAACTACATGTAGTAGCAAATGGTCACATGGCTGATGTCAGGTTTTTGCTGATCTTTCAGGCTTGACAAAAGGAGAATAAAATATACCTAGAATTCCATATCTCACTGATAGAGGAGAGAAATCTCTATCCCCAAACCAGCCGAATGGGATGTGTTTCATGCTATACCCCCATCCATGGCATCCATGAGCTAGTTTATTCTTTCCCACTTAACCTTAGTGCTTAGTGTCTGAGCATCCCTTGATTCCAAAATTATCCCGGGGGCTGCATCATAACCAGCTGAGCTTTGCTCATTTTTTGGCCATTTTTCCCATCAAGCAGGATCACTGTGGAGATAGATGTAGCTCAGGATCATCAGTGATGCATTCCAACTGGCACATTCAAAACATAGTTATTATTCATGAAAAAGTCTCTCCCCCAATTGTTAGCTTCTTTATAAAAAAGTCCTTACCTTCCATCTTAGAATTAATACCGTATATTGATTCCATGGCAGAAGAGTGATAACAGTTAGGCAGTGGGGGTTAAGTGACTGCACAGGGTCAAACAGCCAGGAAGCATCTAAGGCCAGATTTGAATCCAGAATCTCTAATCTCTGGGTCTTGGGTCTCAATCCAGGGAGCCACCTAACTACTCCCCCCACCATTGTAAGTTTCTTGAGAGTAAGGTCTATATCATGTCTGTCTTTCTATCCCCCTAGAATTCAAAAATTAACTTGAATATAGTAAGCATTCAATAAATATATACTGAATGAATGTCAATGCAGCACTGGTGTCCATAAAAATATTTTTAAAACAAGTGGGAAATCAGTAATATGTGAGATAAATAATCTATAAGATTGATATATGGAGGGAGGAGTGCTGATTAGGAGACCCAGTCCACTTTCAATTCATTAATTTCACAATTATCTTGATGAAATTAGAAGACATATATCTTTATTGGAAGGTCATTTCTCTAGCCTCTTTCAGAGAATGCAAATTGTTCTGATTGGTCTCCAGTGCACTGGACTGCCTCAGGATGATAGTTGCTGAGAGTGTGGATTCTGATGAAAAAGGCTTCTTCCCTATTTATAAAAATGAACTGTGAATTTAAGAAAAGTTGTACAGAAAATTGTTATTACATGTAATGGGAAAAGGTTCACTGTGAAATGACTTTTGGCCCTTTCCTTTGTTCCAATTCTTCCTTGGACTTTCAAACAAAGATGGGGAGGAGAGGGGATTTCTACACACACACACACACACACACACACACACACACACACACACACAGGCAAAAAATGATGACTGGCAGCAGATGCACAGAGAGGAATGGACTTCAATTTCCTATCCACCTTCTCACTCTCTTTTTAATTAACTGTACAAAAGTCAGAGAATAGTATTTCCATTAAAGTTCTAGAGCACCTAATATTGAGTTCCTGAGTTTCAGAGTTCAGGCATTGTTCTCCTAAAGAGAAAAAATCCTTCTGAAAAATTTCCTTGTAGCTGAAGATTTACATCCATAAAATGGTGAGATTGTAGGGAGAGGACACAAGATCTGAAATAGGGTCAACCTTACTATTGCCATGAGCTGTTCAGATATTAAAGGCAGAGGTGAATGATAATCATTCAATAATCTCCCCGGGTATCTTTACCTTCTAGTAGGAATCTGATTAGATATTTGAGGACTTTCTATTTATACTTTTATTCTTGGGCTCTTGAGAGTCATTTAAATCATCTCCATTTTTGATGATAAATGTAATACTATCCCATACCTGATAGCCATATTGTACATTAAGTATATAAGTAAGGGTGGGAACTCTGTCACTCACATTCAGAGAAACCTAGATATAAGCCATACCTAAGGTTAATTCAAGGGCTTTTTAGGGAGAGACTTATCACCTTGGATTTCAGGCCTCCAAGATTTAAGCTGAACTGTGTAGATACAAAATCCCTAGGAAAACAAGTGGAAATTGGTCCATGAGCATTTAAAGAATGTCATGAACAGTTATTGCACTATCATCATCATATTGATGTAGTACTTACTATGTGCTAGGCACTGTGCTAGGCACTTTAAAACTTTCTCCCTCACAACAACCCAGTAAGGAAGATATTCTTATCTTTGTTTTGTAGTTGAAGAAATAGGAGCAAAAATCAGATAAGTGACCTGCCATCGGACACATAGCTAGTTAGTGTCTAAGGCTGGATTTGAACTCTGGTCTTTCTAACTCCAGGATTGTACTCTAGTCACTGCACTGTCTACCTGTGCCAAGAAAAAAGCCCCACAAGATAGAAATAATGATTGTGATATATTCTCACTAAAGACTTAATAGGATGAGACAATTGATCTACTGAAGCCTGAATAAATGTATTTTCCCCAATAATCTGCCCTGAAATTACTCAATTACCTTCTGAAAAAGGACTCTGCTAAAGAAGATCTACCTAAGAAGATCTAAACAGATATCTAGATTACCAAGGTCAGTTGATAACTAGGGAACAAAAAAAGAAGAGAGACTAGACATAAAAGCTGACTAGAACTGTGGGTTGGAGTTGGGAAGCAGATGATTAAGTTTAGATATCAATGAAGGCCATGCTTGGTTACCATCTGGATGTTTCTCTTTTCCTAAAAAGAGCTATTCACTAATCCAATCTCCAGAGAAGGAACAAATGGAAGGAGAAGATACTTATAAGAGAATTCTCTTCAGTGAGCTAAATCTCTAAGATAATTATCTATTTTGACCATCTAAGTATAGATGTGGAGCCAGCCTTATTTTAAATCATTTAATTCTTTCAACATTACAGATGATATGCCCCCGTATCCAAAAAGCTCCCAAACACTTAGGTAAATTGTACAGGAAATAAGTAAAAACTAAGCTCAAAGTAGATTGTTTTCTCTTTCCTTCCCAGGGTGCTGTTGTGGCTTAGACTTAATCAATAATGAAGAATTTGTCTCCTAGCTTAGGTAGAACTATATATGAAACAAATCTGAAAATATAAGTACCTTAGTAACTTCACATTGTCCTTACCAACTTCTTGAACGGGACCCTCCCCCACAGAGAAGTCCACTATGTAATAAGATGCATATATGTAGACACAAATAAACACATTCCTGCAGAACTCCTGTGAACTTAAATTAGGTTTTGCCAATGGGACTGTATGACCTACTTAGAAATTCAATTATATTCTTTTTTATTATATCATAAGGTCTATGAGGTTTTTTTTTAAAACTCCATTCGTGTGGAATATAATAAAGGATTCATGACATGGATTTTTAAAAATACAAACAAAACACATTCAGATATTATTATACAAAATACTGAGTTTAAAGGAAAATTATTAGATGGCAGGGATCTTCCAGGAGTTTTGACACATTTCATCCTCAAGATTTAATTGTGTCTTCAAAGCTTTCCTTATACACTATTGAAAACATCAACCTCTGGTGTTGCAGAATAAAGGACTCTTCACTCTGCCTTTCCTGTGAGCTTCTGGGAAAAGAAATTGAGAGGGCAGGGCTTTGGTTCCCTAACTAAGATATCACTCATGAAAACAACAGATGAATATGATCCCAGAGTAAAAATATGCTAGTTCAAACTGAGTCTGTATTTTAATAGGGAATGAATTGGCATTTTCTTCTGTCGGCTAATGAAACAGTTGGGAAAAATTGGGGGATGAAAAATGGACAATTAAAGGGTTTCTTAGGAAACAAAGAAGATTTGCACCTCTTTTAGTGATGAGTCGGCAGTACCTTTTGTGGAAGGTATGCATTGTGTTCTGCCAGAAAGTGATAATGGGTGGAAGCCTGGTATTCTCCAAGTTATTGGGCTAAAGGGTCTTTGTGTTACTTCTGCAGATTGTAAAGATAGCTGCCAGAGGCTTGGAAGCTTCACTATACCTCAGGGTAACCATTCTCTTTCATATGAGCTCAAGTATATTTCTCTAAAGTATTTGACTTGATGGAGAAGAGGAAAAAGAAAACAGTAAAACTTTCAGCCCTGGCAGCTTGTGAAATGAAATAGAGGAACAAGGCCCCAAGGAACAGACTGACGGTCTTTTGTAGCCAACATCCTGTCTCTAAAGTCAGGTAATTGAATGTGCTTCACAATTCACCAATCAGATTCCCCAGTGTGCCCAAATATGCACCAAATGGGAATGAGGTCTTATGGAGGGCAGAGGTTAGGGAGAAAAAGATACAGGGATTAATTTGTTCCCAAGGGCCTACCTCTAAAGATGAAGAGACCATTAACAAATGGCTTCTTATTCTCCAATTTCAATTTTGGTGATGACAAAGTTTGTTCTTTCCCTTCACTAATAAGGAAATAATTCTGTGACCAAATAAGAAATTATTCTGTCAACTAGGTGTTATAACCATAGATGTTATTATTTTTCTTCAAGTAGCTTAAAAATTCATACCACCAGTTCCAAGTAGCCACTAGAAAATTGAGAAAGGAAGAATTTTTAAAAAAATCTTGTCCTGAGCTACCTCACGCAAAGGACAAGAAAAGATCTTGAGGGGCAACTGGTTAGCTCAGTGGATTGAGAGCAATGTCTAGAGATGGGAGGTCCTAGGTTCAAATCTGGCCTCAGACACTTCCTAGCTGTGTGACCCTGGGCAAGTCACTTGACCCCCATTTCCTAGCATTTACCACTCTTTTGCCTTGGAGCCAATACACAATATTGACTCCAAGATGGGAGGTAAGGATTTAAAAAGAAAAGATCTTGACTTCCCAGTGATTTCTTCATTCTTTTCTTTTTAAATTGATTTATTTAAAAAGAGGGAAACTTGGCATGATAGATAGAGGGTGGCCCTTAGAATCTTAGAGGAAGACATCTGTTCATGTCCTATTTCTTTTTTTTTTTAAACCCTTGTACTTCGGTGTATTGTCTTATAGATGGAAGATTGGTAAGGGTGGGCAATGGGGGTCAAGTGACTTGCCCAGGGTCACACAGCTGGGAAGTGTCTGAGGCCGGGTTTGAACCTAGGACCTCCTGTCTCTAGGCCTGACTCTCACTCCACTGAGCTACCCAGCTGCCCCTCCTATTTCTGATACACATAAACTTCAGAATTATGGGCAACATGCCCCTTGGCACTCCACATAGACAAAGACTATGAGCTGCTGAATTACACAGTTTACACACTAAAAATTCCCTACACCATTTAAATACAGTTCTCGCTCCATATTATTACAGACCTAATATCCATCAACAAAAATACTAAAATAAATATGCAAAACAAGGAGTAAAATCTAACCTTCCATCTACTATCCTTTTAAAGAAATAATTAATCAATAAATAAGAACTGAATATGTTTCCACCATGTTCCAGGCACTGTTTTAAGATGCTGAGAGTAGAAAAACAAAAGTCAGTTTCTGCCCTCAAGAAGCTACGTTTTATGTATGAAGGCAATATACACCTAGATAGACATATTCAAGGCTTTTTCGAAGCAGATATAAGTTAATTACATCTGAGAAGAAAACAAAAGGACTTTGATGACATTTGAGCTAAGTCTTAAAACCAAGGATTATAAGAAATAGAAGTGAATACACAGAGCATTCCAGGCAGAGGGAACAGCAAGTTCAGAGGCATGGAGATCAAAGAGGGAGTATTGCATGTGAGTGTGGCATGTAGACCAGGATGACTGAAACAGAGAAAACATGGATAGAAGTAATGTGTAAAAATCATGGAAAAGCAGGGAGTAAGGGCAATGAGATGGCTAAGTGAGTAGAGGCTGACCTGAAGTCAGGAAGACATGTTTGAAGCTGGCCTTAAACACTTACAACTATGTGGCCTTCGATAAATCTTTTAACCTCTGTTTTCTATAATCCACTGGAGGAAGAAATGGTAAACCACTCCAGTATCTTTGCCAAGAAAACCCTATGAACAGAATCGGTTTGCTGTAGTCCATGGGGTAATGAAGAGCAAGACAAGATTGAATAGCTGAACAATAACAAGGAAGGTGGCAGGCTGTGATGAACTTTAAATGCCAGAGTTTATATTTAATCACACAGGTAATAGGAAATGAATGGAATTTATCCGGCGCGGGGCGGGGAGAAGAGGGATGATATCATCAGAAGGATACTTTAGGAATATCAGCGTGGCAGCTCTGAGAAGAATTTATTGGAGTGGAGAAAAATTTGAGTTAAGGAAACCAATAAGGTGGCCATTGAAGTTATCCAAGTAAGAGCTAATGAGGACCTAAAATTGGAATGTTCCTATGTGAGTGGAGAGAATGGAAGCATATAGGAGAGACGCAGAGTCAGAAATAATATTTGTCAACAGATTGGATATAATGGTGAGTGATAATGAGAAATCCAAGATGACACTGAGGTTGTGAACCTTTAGTAACTGGAAGGATGGTAGTATCCTTGACAGTAATAGGAAAGTTCAGAAAAGGGTGGGTTCTATAGGAAAGATAATGATTTCTGTTTTGGAAATGTTGCATGTAAAATGCTTACAGATCATCAAGTTCAAAATATGTAATAGAGAGTTGATGATGTACAATATTTGCAGCTCAGGGAAGAGATTACCACTGATTATATAGACCGTGGTGTGCCCTGAATAGAAATGATACATGAGATTATGGGAGATATCAAAGTCAGCAAATGAGAAAGTATAGAAGGGGGAAAAAGACATCACTTTGTGGCATGCCCACAGTTAATTGGCATGGATAATAAACCAGACAAGAACAACAGGAAACAGTATCCAACAGAGAGAAGAACCAAGAGACACTTGCACCATAAAATAGCTGGGGTTGGCTATTCTAAATAAATTTCCAAGTTAGGTTAGGGTGACTGAATTCTACTCTTTATCTACTCCTCATCATTCAGTAGACTAAATCTACTCCTACATCCTCTATACCTCATCAGAGTGTGCTTTCCATGTGGCCAATACTTGTCAACTGAATCTTTATTCTTTTTTTGAGGATAAAGTGTTGAATGTCTTTCCATTTGCTATTCTAATTCTTTTTGTGTCTCATAGTGAGTGCTATAGAACCATGCATGTTTCCTTTACACATAATCATTATATACTAGACTAAGGACTCTGTATGGCATCTTAAGGAAAATGATTTAAACACACCAAAAGTAAAATGTTTTCTATCATTCTACTGAAACAATTTAGAGAATAACTAGGTAGACTAAAATGACATCTTAGAAAAAAGTGCTATTCCTCAAGTCAAATGATCTAAATTCATGTCTTGCTTATACGGAAGAGGTTTATGAACATATATACAATTATAGGTAGGTATCACAATAATTGTATGTATATAATATATAACTCCATTTAATATAATTGAATTTCTTTGTAATCCTTTGTATTTTATTTTATAACTTAAAAAACATTATTTTGAGAATTGCTCCATTGGCTTAATCCAAGAAAGCATCCACAGTGACAGACAAAAGGTTAAGAGCCCCTCCTTTATTGCTTGCTCAATGAGTGACCTTGAGCAAGTCATGTCTTTTAATTGGACCTCAGTTTACAAGTTTGTGAAATGAGGGAATTGGACTAGGACATCTTCAAGAGCTATTTTTCATTCTAGTATTCAGTGAAATACTCAGGATCATCTTGAATCAAGGGAATATAGCGGCATAGGATTCAGGATCCATCTTCACTCTTATTCTTAAAACCCAACTATTAACTTTTCTGTCTCAAAGCATATATATATGGCCCTGTGTGTTTATTTAATAATCAAGCTTTGGTTAATTTTAAGTACAACTGAGGTGTAAAACCTTGGTCTAGGCTAAAATGCCAATTAGAAATTATTTCACCCCACTATCAAACATATTCAGCATATCCCAGATGGAGATTATAATGAGACATGTGTCAGATGGCATTATAATGAGTCTCCCAGTCTCTGTGCACAGCAGGACAGAGGTACTATTGCTGATAGGTATATGGCACCCATTGTACTCACACAATATTTTCTGTATTGGGCACAGGAACAGAATATTTAGTAACTGCTTTGTATTTGTTTGTTTGTTGTTGTTTGCAGTGATGGTCTTTGTCAGCATTTACAGCAGCCCAAAATAGAAAGCTCGTGATTTTTTCTTTCTGCTCATGTCCCTTGGACTGAAACTGCCATCGTTTCTGACCTGCTGAGCAAGAACAGCTAACCCCAGCACAATCATCACCCTCTGCACTTGGCTACTACCCCACTCCTGTGCTCCAGTGCCCGACCAATCCCTGCTTCTTCCCTTGATCCCTTGCTTTGAACAAGCAGAGAATCAGATTTATTTTTTTGTTATCAGTTTCCACATCTAGAGTATTTTACAGATGGTTTTCAGTAATCCCATGTAAGTGGAATGAAGAGAAGAAAGGAGGCAAATGGAAGAAAAAATGCCCTCATATCATTGAAATTCCATTCCATTCAATATTTATTAAGCATCTATTGTGTGCAGAGGGCTAAATTAAGTAAGAGAGGTTAAGTTTATGCAGATATAGGCAGATAGATGGACACCTAGGTGGCATAATGGATGGAGCCCTGAATTTGGAATTAAGAATACTTATGTTCATGAGTTCAAATCTAGCCTCAAATATGTACTAGCTTTGTGTACTAGGCAAGCCACTTAACCCTGTTTGCCTCTGTTCCTCATCTGTCAAATGATCCCAGTTGCCCCCACCCTTCACAATGCAGAAAGTATCCATATATATATATATA
>NC_058131.1:251653906-251701987 GCF_016433145.1 Gracilinanus agilis
GAGTATCTAGGAAGCCATAGAGTCAGATGATAAATCTTGGTGGTTCTTCATTCTACAAGAAGGACTAAGGTTAGTCACATCAGCCTTATAGGCCCAGAGAATGGGAAGGAAGGAGAGACTGGAAAGTTCTACATTATCACTATTTGGAAATGGGATAAGTCTAAGGTTACAAGTGAAAAAGGGAATCTCTCCCAGAACTGATAGGGGTCAAACTTGGTAAATATCAGGAAATAATATCAAATATATTATACTTTAATACAAAGACAAGGTATTGACTTGTATGTGAAGGGTCCCTGTACTGGGAAAGTACTGGATATGGTGTCAAAGGACTTGGATTTTAAACCTGACTCTGATATTTACTATGTCTGTTGACTATGTGATTTTGAGCAAATTATTTAAACTCTCTGGAATGTAGTTTCTTGATCTGTAAAATTGAAAGGGGTTAGACTATTTAATTTCTAAGTTTTCCTTAGAATCTTTTATCTAGATGGTATCCTGAAAAGAGTGCCAGATCTGAAGTTCAAATCTGAGTTCAAATCCAACATCAAAAACTCACTAACTATATGACTCTAGCCAAGTCACTTAACCTTTTTATATCTCAGTTTCCTGAACTATAAAATGAGGAAATTAAACCAACCTACTAAACTTGTGGAGAAAACCAAATGAGATAAATATTAACATGACTCCTCACCCTTTAGAAGCCATTTCTAAATTAGATTTAGAATGTAGTTCTAAATCTAGGATTATATGACTGAGTATTTAGTCCTGATTACTGTTCAATACATGTAAACTATGGAGATTAAGTAGTCCATAAGGTATTTTGTCTTCCTTAAAGGTCTGCATTTGGAAAATGAGAAACACTTATCTAAGGGACTCAATAACAAAATAAAACATGGGAAGGTCTGGCCTCCACCATTAAGAGGTTTCTAGTTTGGGCTGTTATTTTCCATTTAGCCTTTCACAGATGTTCAGCCAGCTGTTTGGGTTCATTAGCTGGCCAAAAAGAAAAAGTGATCCTCAGGGGCATGACATGTGGAGCCAGAGCTGAGGCTAATTCTGAAAGGGAAAATACATTTTCAAGTAGATTTTTAAATACAAATGAATAAAGATATAGGCACTGGCCAAAACAAGATTTCTGACAAAGATAAAATAATGGGTAAAATTTATTACCAAAAATAAAAGAAGAGAAAAATTATCAAGGGACATTCAGATTTACTCATAACTAAACAGATAGACATGAGAAATTCTAGTAGGTAAAAAATGTGTTTCCCTACAGAAGTCATGTTCTTTATCACTGATATTAGTGTCAAAGCTAAGATGGTACATGTTAAGAAGTAAAAGTTAAAGAAACAAGAATTTGGCAAGAAATAATCATCTTTAAAAAAATATAAGTGAGAGCAATGAAAAATAGAAGGCAGAATAAGTACACTCAAAAAATTGGAATTCATGAATAAATGTCAGGCTTTTCCTTTGTAACATAATAGAGCTGAAATAAATAAACTCAAATAATCCTTCCAGCTCTAAGTCATATGAACCAAAAAGACTGAGGGCATTTTAGTAGTGGCATCCACAGGGCTCTGTCCTTGAACCTGAAAAAAAAAAGAGAAAAAGAAATAAAAGAAAAAAATAGAAGAAAGGAGAAGAGAGAGGAGGAAAAGAGAGGAGAGAAGAGAAGAGAAGAATAAATCTAGGGAATGAATATCAGTTGAAGAATAGCTGAACAAACTATATTATTGAGTGTAAGGGAATATTATTGTGTAATAAAAACAAAACAACAAACAAGTGGTGAAAGATACAATTTAATAAATCTCAGGTAGTCTGAAACAATATAGATTGAAATAGTAAAATCAAGAGGACAATTTATATGAGGACAACAATATTATAAAGAAAACCGACTTAGAAAGACTTACAAAGTCTTATTAATACAATTATCAATCATATCTCCAGTGGGGCATAGATGTTCTTCATCTCCTGACAGAGAGATGATAGATGTAGAATGAGACAGACATTTCTGAATATGACCACTGTGTAGGTTCATTTTGCTGGTTCTCTGTCTGTCTGTCTGTCTGTCTGTCTGTCTGTCTCTCTCTCTCTCATATAATTTGAGGGTCCAGAGAAAAGAGGATTATTGGAAACTTTTTTTAAAGAAAAGTCAGTTAAGAAGGAAGTATAGTCAAACAGGAGAGTGTTTGAAGAAATGTGTAGAATCTCATATTCATTTTCTTAAAGAAAGCCATAAAATGGAGGTTTATTTTCATATGCTACCTTTTTATTGTATTCTGTTTTACATATGGAAAAGCACTTTATTAGTATTAGCATTAAGACTAATTATTTTTTTAAGAAAAAAAGTCCCAGGGTACAGCCAAGATGGTGGCTTAGTTGTAGCAAAGGCTGAAACTGCTCTGACAATCCTTTAAAATCAATCTTCAAAATGCATGTTAAAATGACAAGAGCCAAAAACAAAGAGTAGGACAGACTGAGGGGACTCTCCCATTGAACTCAAATTGGAAAGTAAGCAGAGAAAGAGTCAATTTGAACAGGATAAGGGGGAACCAGAAGCAAAACTGCACATATAGGAATGCTGATCAACTATTCTTCCAGATATTGCACTGGGTTCCAAGACTGGGCATCAGCCAACTTCAGAATCTGGGGACCCTGGGTACACTAACAATAGAGCACCTCACATCTGTAAGGATGGAGGATGGGACAAAAAGAGCCAAAAGAAGGCCATTGATGACAGTTGGTAACAGTTGGGACCAGAGAGGGATTCTGGGAATTCTCCAGAGGAGGAAGGAGAAGGAGGAACTTCTGGAAGAGGACTGGAGAGAGGGAGGAGGTGGACATCTCAGCTCAGATCCAGTCCTGAGGACTTCCTGAGGATCTTTGGACATTGAAATCCTGATTCCCTGGTCAAAGGCATTCCATTGCTTCTCATTCAGCAAGACTTCACATCCCAGACCTATCACTTGAAGGCCCAGGCCCTGGTACCACCTGCACAATGAGGCCTGGAACTCCATAGCACTAGACCCTTTTAAGCCTGCAATGTGGTAAAGCACCTAGCCCTAAAGCAAAATAGTTCACAGTGCAGAGTCCTTTAAACTAGCAGCAGAAGAGTCATCAGCTTTCAGAATTCTCAGGTCACAGGCAAGAAAAGTAGGGGAAATCAGCAAAGAGAAAAAGAAACACCTCACTCTAGAAAATGTCTATGGAAACTAAGAGTGAAACACAAATTCAATAGGGGTCCATGAGATCCAAGCAGCCACATGCAAAACTTCCCAAAAAAATGGAAATTTGACACAAGTGCTGGAAGAACTCAAAAAGAAAATAAAAAATCAAGACAGGTTGAAGAAAATAGGAAGAAAATGGGGAAAAGAAATGAAAGTAATGCAAAAAGAAAACAGTAGCTTTAAAAGCAAAATTGGTCAAATGGAAAAAGAGACACAAAAATAGAGTTAAGAAAAGAATGTCTTAAAAAATAGAATTTATCTACTGGAAAAAGAGGCACAAAATCCAATAAAGAAAAGAATTCCATGAAAATGAGAATGGGCCAAATAGAAAAGGAGGATCAAAAGGTTATGGAAGAAATTCATTTTTTAAAAATTAGAATTGGGCGAATAGAAGTTAATGATTTCATGAGACATCAAGAAACAATAAAGCAAAATCAAAAGAATGAAAAAATAGAAAAAATATGGAATATCTCATTGAAAAAAATAACTGACACTTCCGGGTTGATGACCCAGAGTAGAAGCAAGGCTCTTCCTCTCCTTTTTATTGACTTATGTAAAGTACCTCAAAAGGACAAAACCAAAATCAAATGAGTGAAGGGGCTCCACTATAGACTCAGCATTGAAGGTAGCAGAGTTTGGGCATTTCTATGCTAAAGGGGGGGGGGGAAATAACTCCCACAAAAGTGTGAGCTCATCAACCCCTCCTCCACCCTACCTACAGCCCCAGAGTCAGATTGAGTGAAGAACCTCTAGGTTCTCTGGGGGGCTGTCTGAGGACACAACAGACTTACCCTAAGAGCAGCAAGACTTGGAATCCCAGGAGGCTAAGGAATGAAGAGCTTGGGCACAGAGACAGAGCAGGGCTTCACACAGCAGGCACTGTTTTGGAGACTTGAAAAATATCCTTAGGGCAAAATCATCTCTGGAGCTCAATACAAAGATTGCTCACCTTCCTCACTCAGACTTCTAACTGGGAAGGAACAAATCAATGGCCACAACACCAAAGAACTGCAATCCACAACTACACAAAAAAAAAAACCAAGAAAGAAACCTTGACCCTAGATAATTTTTATGCAGAAAAATTCCAGGATATAGAGGAGACAGCAAAAGATGACAAAAAAGCAAACACATCCAAATCTTGCAAAAAAAAATGGAAATTGGTCACAATTCTTGAGAAGCTTAGGTTTGAGATGATGAACCAAATTAGAAACAATGAAAAAACTTGGCAAGAAAAGTGGGAAATAGTTCAAAAAGAAAATAACAGTTTAAGACAGAAACTCCCACTTGGAAAAAGAAGCCTAGAAATCAAATGAGATGATAAGCAAATTGGAGACTAGCATTAAAGAGCTGGAAGCCATGAAAGCAGGATAGACCAAACCAAAAAGGAAACTCAAAAGATCATAACTGAAAACCAGGGTTTAAAGACCAGAATTGGGCAAGTAGATGCTAATGAGCTCACAAGACAGCAAGAATTAATAAAACAAAGTCAAAAGAATGTCAAAATAGAAGGAAACATGTAATATGTCACTGAGAAGATGATTGACCTGGAAAACCAGTCTAAAAAAGACAATTTAAAAATCATAGGTCTCCCTGAAAACCTAGAAACAAAAAGAAAACTTGACATCATTCTATAAGAAATTATCCAAGAAAACTGCCCTGATCTTCTTCAATAAGAGGGCAAAATAGACACCGAAAGAATCCATAGATTGCCCATTACATTAAACCCTCAAAAGACAACACCCAGGGATATAATTGTCAAATTCAAGAGCTTCCAAGGTAAGGAGAAAATATTACAAGAACCCAGAAAAAAACAATTCAGATATCAAGGAGCATCAATCAGGATTACACAGGATCTGGTATAAATAATAAAAATGACAATACTACCCAAATTAATGTACATGTTTAGTGCAATACCTATCAAACTACCAAGAAACTTTTGTACTAAATTGGAAAAAACTACAACAAAGTTCATTTGGAAGAACAAAAGATCAAGAATATCAAGGGAAATAAAAAAAAGTGCAGGAAGGTAGCCAAGTAGTACCAGGTATTAAACTATACTATAAAGCATTGGTCATCAAAACAGTATGGTACTGGCAAAGAGACAGAAGGAAGGATCAGTGAAATAGACTGCAGTAAATGACCTCACAAAGACAGTGTATGATAAACTGAAAGAGCCCAGCTTTGGGGACAAAAATCCACTATTTGAAAAAACTGCTGGAAAAATTGGAAAACAGTATGGAAAATATTAGGTTTAAATCAACATCTCAAATGCTATACCAAGATAAATTCAGAATGGGTAAATGACTTGAATAAAAAGAAGGAAACTATAAGTAAATTAGGTGAACATAGAATAACATACCTGTCAAATCTATGGGAAAGGAAAGATTTTTAAGACTGAGGAAGAGTTAGAAAATATTACAAAATGTAAAGAAAATAATTTTGATTACATTAAATTTAAAAGGTTTTGTACAAATAAAAACCAATGCAACCAAAATTAGAAGGGAAGCAACAAATTGGAAAAAAAATCTTTATAAGAAAAACCTCTGACAGAGGTCTAATCACTCAAATTTATAAGGAGCTAAATCAATTGTACAAAAAATCAAGTCATTCCCCAGATGATAAATGGGCAAGGGACATGAATAGGCAATTTTCAGATAAAGAATCAAAACTATCAATAAGCACATGAAAAAGTGTTCTAAATCTCTTATAATTAGAGAAATGCAAGTCAAAACAACTCTGAGGTATCACCTCACACCTAGCAGATTGACTAACGTGACAACAAAGGAAAGTAATAAATGTTGGAGGAGATATGGCAAAATTGAGACACTAATGCATTGCTGGTGGAGTTGTGAATTGATCCAACCATTGTGGATGGTAATTTGTAACTGTGTCATAAGGGTTTTAAAAGTCTGCCCTTTGATCCAGCCAAACCACTGCTGAGTTTATATCCCAAAGAGATCATAAGGAAAAAGACTTTACAAAGAAATTTATAACCATGCTCTTTGTGCTGGCAAAAAACTGGAAAATGAAGAGATGCCCTTGGATTGGGAAATGACTGAACAAATTGTGATATCTGTTGGTGATGGAATACTATTGTGCTAAAAGAAGTAATGAACTGGAGGAATACCATGGGAACTGAAATGACCTGCAGGAATTGATGCAAAGTGAAAGCAGCAGAACCAGGAGAACACAGTACACAGAGTTATCAGGATGGACTTACAGGAAAGAACAGTATCCAAATTCAGAAAAATAACTGTGGGAGTAGAAAACATAGAAGAAAAATAACTGCTTGATCACATGGGTCTAAGAGGATAGGATTGGGGATGTAGACTTTAAATAATCACTGTAATGCATATATTAATAATATGGGAATAGTTCTTGATCAATGACCCATGTAAAACCCAGTGGAATTTCTTGTTGCCTATTGGAGGAAGGTAGGAGGAGGGGAGAGAAGGAACCTGAATCATTTAGCCATGGGAAAATATTCTAAATTAATGAATTAAATAAAAATTTTAAGTAAAAAAAATAACTGATCTGCAAAATAGATCCAAAAGAGACAACCTAAAAATTACTGGATTACCTGAAAGTCACAACCAAAATAAAAACCTAAACACCATATTAAAAAATATTATCAAAGAAAGCTGCCCTGATATTCTTGAACAAGAAGAAGGTAAAAAAGAAATTTAAAAAATCCACAGTTCATGTCCTACAATAAATTCCCAAATGACAAGTCCCAGGAATATTACAGCCAAGTTTAAGAGCTCCAAGGTTAAGGAGAAAATAATATTAGCAGCTAGAAAGAAATAATTCAAATATCATGGAACATCAGTCAGAATTATACAGGATCTGATAACAAGAATCACCTACCCACTAAAAGCTGACTATATTCTTTCAGGGAATTGTATGGTCATTTAATAAAACAGAAGATTTCCAAATATTCCTGAAGAAAAGACCAGACTTAAACAGAAAAATTTATGTTAAATATAAATTTGAAAAGAGGCATAAAAAGGGAAATATAAATAGAAAAAAAAATTAAGGGCTTCGGTAAGGTCAAATTGTTTTTATTCCTTAATGGAAAAATGGTATCTGAAACTCTTAAAAATTATTATCATTTTAATAGTTGTTTGAAGTATACATAGACAGTGGGTGTAGTAGTAAGGTATTTAGGATGTTAAGTAAAAAATAAATCTAGGTGTGAAATGGAGGATGACACTAAGAAATATGAGAAGAGAGAAGTAAAATGTGGTAAATTATATCACATATAGAGGTGCCAGAGGGAGAAAAAAAATAACTATTACAGTGGAGGGGAGAATGAGGGTGGTGACAGGTAATACTTAAACCTTATTCTCATAGGAAATGGATCAGATATGGAAGAACAGCCAGATTCAGTGCAGTATAGAATCCTATTTTACCAATAGAAAAGTAGAAGGGGCATAAGAAAGGGGATGATAGGGAGAGAAGTAATATAAAGGAAGGAAAAGTTTGGGTGGGAGGGTGATTAAAGGATCCTATTGAGAAGTAGGAGGGTAATAATAAGGTTGGTGGTGGGAAGGGGAATAATGAAATGGAATGGGAATGGGAGGAGTGATTAAAAGCAAAACACTGGTGTGGAGGGAAAGAGTGAAAGGAGAAAGGACAGGGTTAAATGAGGAAATCAAGATGGAAGGGAGTATATAGATGGCAATAAATGTGAATGTAAATGGGAGGAACTCACCCATAAAATAGAGGCAGAGAGCAGAGAGGATTAAAAAACAGAATCCTACCATATGTTGTTTACAAGAAAAGGTATTTGAGGCAGGTGTTACATTTAAGGCAGGCAGACACACACAGAGTAAAAGTAAGAGGCTAGAGCAGAATCTATTGGGTTTCAACTAAGACAAAAAAAAAAAAGCAGAAATAGCCATCATGATCTCAGACAAAGCTAAAGTAAAAATAGATCTGAATACAAGAGATAAGGAAGATAATTACATCTTGAAAAAAGATAGTATAGACAATGAAGTAATATGAGTATTTAAAAAATATGCACCAATGGTATAACATCCACATTTTTAAAGGAGAAAGTAAAGAAGCTTAAGGAGGAAATAATCAATTAATCTATATTAGTGGGGGACCTTGATCTTCCCCTATCAGAACTAGATAAATCTAACCAAAAAAATTTAAGAAAGAAGTATAGAAAGTGAATGAAATTTTAGAAAAGTTAGAACTAATAGATCTTTAGAGAGAATTGAATGACAATAGAGAGGAATATACATTCTTTTCTATAGCACATGGTATATATACAAAAATTGACCATGTACTAGGGCATAAAATATCACAAGAAAATGCAGAAAAGCAGAAATAATAAATGCAACTTTTTCAGGTCATAGTACAATAAAATTATAATAAATATTCACGGAGGAACAAATTAAAAACTAATTAGAAACTAACTAATCTAATTCTTCAAAACAGGTGAGTCAAAGAACAAATTATAGAACCAGTCACTAATTTCATTGAAGAGAATGACATTGAGGAGAAAACATAACAAAATTTATGGGACAGAGTCAAAACTATACGCAGGGGAAAATTTATATCCCTGAGCACATATGTCAATAAAATAGAGAAAAAACAAATCAATGAATTGGATATGCAATTAAAAAACTAGAAAAAGAACAAATTTAAAATCCCCAGTTAAAGACTAAATTGGAAATCCTGAAAACCAAAGGAGAAATTAATAAAATTGAAAATAAAAGAGCTATTGAACTAATAAATAAGACTAGGAGCTAGTTCTATCTTAAAAAATAAATAAAAGAGATAATTGGTTAATTTGATTTACAAAAAGAATGTAGGGAATCAAATTACCAGTATCAAAAATGAAAAGGGTGATTTCATCTCTAATGAAGAGGAGATTAAAGCAATATTTGGAGCTATTTTGCTCATTTATATGACAATAAATCTGATAATCTAGGTAAAATGGAAGAATATTTACAAAATACAAATTGCCTAGATTAACAAAAGAGGAAATAGAATACTTAAGTAATCCCAACTCATAAAAAAATTTGAACAAGACATTAATGAATTCCCCAGGAAAAACTATCCAGGGTCAGATGAATTAATAAATGAAATCTATGGAACATTTAAAGAACAATTAATCCCAATGTGATACAAACTATTTGGCAAAATAAGCAAAGAAAGAGTCCTACCAAATTTTCTTTATGACACAAAATATGGTGCTGATACCTAAGTCAGGAAAACCAGAAACAAAGAAAATTACAAACCAGTTTCCGTAATGAACATTGAAGCAAAAATCTTAAATAAAATTTAAAATAAAACAATCAAACTAATAGAAATCACATGATTATCTCAATATATGCAGAAAAAGCCTTTGACAAACTACAACATCCATTCCTTTTGAAAACACTAGAAAGCATAGTAATAAAAGGTCCTTTCCTTAAAATAATTAGTATTTATCTAAAATCATCAGCAAATGTCATCAGTGATGGAGACAAGTTAGAAGCAGAAGCCTTCCCAATAAAATCATGAGTGAGGCAAGGAGGCCCATTATCACCACTATTATTTAATATTGTACTAGAAATGCTAACTTTAGCAATTAGATAAAAAAGAAATTGAAGGGGGCAGCTGGGTAGCTCAGTGGAGTGAGAGTCAGGCCTAGAGACAGGAGGTCCTAGATTCAAACCCGGCCTCAGCCACTTCCCAGCTGTGTGACCCTGGGCAAGTCACTTGACCCCCATTGCCCACCCTTACCAATCTTCCACCTATGAGACAAAACACCGAAGTACAAAGGTTTAAAAAAAAAAAGAAATTGAAGGAATTATTGTAGGCAATAAGGAAACAAAACTATCACTCTTTGTAAATGATATGAAGGCTTACTTAGAGAATTCTAGAAAATCAACTAAAAAACCAGTTGAAATAATTAACAATTATCACAAAATTGCAGGATACAAAAGAAACCTACATAAATTATCAGCATTTCTATATATTTCTAACCAAACTCAGCAGAGTTAGAAAGAGAAACTCCATTTAAAATCACTCGACAATATAAAATATGTGGGAGTCTGTTTGCCAAGACAAACTCAGAAATTATATGAACACAATTACAAAATGGTTTTCACACAAATAAAGTTAAATTTAAAATAATTGGATAAACATTAATTGCCCATGAGTAAGCTGAGCTAATATAATAAAAATGGCAATCCAATCTAAATTAATTTATTTATTCAGTGCCATACCAAACTACCAAAAAAAGTATTTTATAGAACTAGAAAAAATAACAAAATTCATCTAGAACAAAAGTTCAAGAATATCAAAATAACAAATAAAAAAATGTGAAGGATGATAGCCTAGCAATACCAGATCTTAAACTGTACTATAAAGTAATAATCATCAAAACAATTTTGGAGCCAGGCCTGGAGATAGAAGGACTAGTGTCAAAATCTGGTGTCATACACTTCTTAGCTGTGTGACTCTAGGCAAGTCACTTAACCCCCATTGTCTGGCCCATATCACTCTTCTGACTTGGAACCAATACACTCTATTGATTCTAAGACTGAAGGTAAGGGATTTTTAAAAAAACACAATTCAGTGTTGGCTAAGAAATAACAGGGTGAATCAATGGAATATATTAGGGGTAAACAGTAATCTAGTGTTTAATAAACCCAAAGACCCAGCTCTTCGGATAAGAACTCATAATTTGACAAAATCCTCTGGGAAAATTGGAAAACAGTATGGAAAAAATTGGTTTAGACCAATAAATCACATCCTAAACCAAGATAAGTTAAAAATGGGCATATAACTTAAACATAGAGTGATATTATAAGTAAATTGGGTGAAAATGGAATAATATACCTGTCATTTCTATGGAGAAGGGAAGAATTTAAGGCCAAGCAAGAGATAGAGAACATCACAAGATGTAAAATACATGACTTTGATTATATTAAATTAATGAATATCTTGTACAAAAAAAAAAAAAAAACAACGCAACCAAGATTAGAAGAGAAGCAACAAACTGGGGGAAAAATTGTTATAACAAATTTCTCTGATAAATGTCTCATTTCTCAAATATATAAAGAATTAAGTCAATTTTGTAAGAATCCAAGTCATTTCCCAACTGATAAATGATCAAAGATTATGAATAGGCAGTTTTCAGATAAAAAAAATCAGAACTATTAATAATCATATAAAAATCTTTTAAATCCCTCTTGATTAGAGAAATGCAAATGAAAACAACTCTGAAGTACCACCACATCTATCAGATTGGCCAATATGAGAATAAAGGAAAATGATTAATGTTGGAGGGAATGCGGCAAAATTGGGACATATGTATTATTGGTGAAGTCGTGTACTGATCCAACCTTTCTGGAACGCAATTTGGAATTATACCCAAATGGCTATAAAAGAATGTATCCCTTCTGATCTAGTAATACCACTACTAGGTCTATTTCCAAAAGAGTTTTTAAAATGGGAAAGGACCTGCTTGTACAAAAACATTTATAGCTACTCTTTTTGTGGTGGCAAAGAATTGGAAACTAAAGAGACGTCCCTCAATTAGGGAATGGCTGAACAAATTGTGGTATATGACGGTGATGGAATACTATTCTGCTTGTAAGGAATGATGAAAAGGATGATTTCAGAGAGATCTGGAAAGACCTATGTGAACTGATGCAGAGTGAAATAAGCAGAACCAGGAGAAAATTATATATAGTAATTGAAATATTGTAGACCAATCAAATGTGATAGACTTTACTACTAACAGCAATACAATGATCCAGGACAATTCTGAAGAATTTATTTTTCAAAATAATTAATTAATTAATTTAGAATATTTTTCCATGGTTACATGACTCATGCTCTTTCCTTCACCTCCTCCCTCCCACCTCCCTGAGCAATTCCACTGGGTTTTGTTCAAAATCTATTTCTACATTATTCATATATACAATAGAATGATCATTTAAAGTCAAAATCCCCAATCATATACCCATCTAACCAAGTGATCGATTATATATTTTTCTTCTGCATTTCTACTCTCACAGTTCTTTCTCTGGATGTGGATAGCATTCTTTCTCATAAGTTCCTCAGGATTGTTCTGGATCATTGTATTGCTGCTAGTAGAAAAGTCTACTACATTTTATTGTGCCACAGTGTGTCAGTCTCTGTGTATAAGGTTCATCTGGTTCTACTCCTTTCATTCTGCATCAATTCCTGGGAGTTGTTACAGTTCACATAGAAATCCTCCTGTTCATCATTACTTTCAGCACAATAGTATTCCATCCTCATCAGATACCACAATTTGTCCAGTCATTGGCACCCCTTCATTTTCCAATTGTTTGCCACTACGAAGAGCATGACTATAAATATTTTTGTACATGTGTTTTTCCATATTATCTCTTTGGGGTACAAACTCAGCAGTGGTATAACTGGATCAAAGGGCAGGCAATCTTTTAAAGCCCTTTGGGCATAGTTCCAAATTGCCTTCCAGAATTGTTGGATCAATTCACAACTCCACCAGCAGTGTATTAGTGTCCCAATTTTGCCACATCCCCTCCAACATTTATTATTTTCCTTACTGTCATATTAGCCAATCTTCTAGGTGTGAAGTGGTGCCTCAGAGTTGTTTTGATTTGCATTTCTCTAATTAAAAGAGCTTTAGAACACTTTTTCATGTGTTTACTGATAATTTTAATCCATTTATCTGAAAATTGCCTACAAAAGGATATGAATCAAAATCAATCATTTTCAAAATTTTGAAAGTTTGTCATGTGGAAGAGTGGCTAAAATATAGCACAGTACAAAAAACATGAACTGAAATCAAGGTATCTGGGTTTAAATTCTGTACCTGACGTTTCCTAATTATGTGAACTTGGGAAAGTCATTTTAAAATAACATTCCAAACATATAGCATTTTATTCTTATTTTACTAAAATATAATAGTAATCATCTGAGGTTAAATCTGAATTCAGGTCTTTCTGATTGCAGATCCAGCATTCTAATCACTATATCATCTATTTGCCATACTTACCTTTTTATTCCTGGGTTTGTTTTCTCATTTGTTAAATGAGTAAGTAGGATTTGTTTAGCCTCTCCCGTGCATTCTAAATCTATATCTATGATCCTGTGACTTACTTTGTGTATGTTCACTTCAATTCCAATAAATATTCATTAAACACCTACTAAGTGCAAAGCTCTGTGCTAAATAATGGAAACAGACAAAATTTAAAAGAGTAGTTCCAATAAAAAGAGTTTGCATTCAGTAGAATTTAAGATTTCAAAAGGTAAAATGAGGGCCAATAGGTGGAAATCATAGTGGCAGATTTCTCTTCTATTTTTAATAGATTAAATCTAAGGAACAGCCTTTCAGAAGTTAGTACTGTTCAATAGTGAAACTGACTTTTTATGCAGAATATTCTTTCTTCAGGAAGTGGTCAAGTAGACCACTTATCAATGATATTCTCAAGGATGTTCCTTCATGAGATGAGAGTTTGGATTTGAGATGTTCACTAATTTTGAAATTCTTTCCTTCCTCTTACATAGACCAAGTAGTAAATTTCCCCAGCTCATTAATAATGTCTCTAAGGAAGGAAACATTCATTTTCAGTAGGGGCTACCAGTTGAAACCACCCAACTTTGCAAATTTTGTGACCTTGTTCCTTTTATCTACTTGCCAACTTCACAAGGAGACAGCCCTTGTCTCTTTTAACTGACTCCTTTCTCTACTGAGGATAGGATCTTTATCTAATTCACTGCCAGCTCTATAGAGAGTAGGCTTCTTGCCTTTTGCCAACTGTGCTGGTTGGCATAAAGCTTCCCAAGCTGTGAAACCATACACACACATCAAAAGAGCTGTCCAGAGGATTTGTGCCCAAGTGTGGAATAGAGGTGCAATTGAAATTCAAGCTGAGAATGCCCAGATCTAAAATGAGCCTTTGTGATTGAAGATTAATAATCTCACAATGGCACTTGGGTCTCTCCCAGTGGCACAGATGCCAAAATGTAGCTAAATTTGTTGTGTGAATTTCACTCTTTCTAAAGTCTAGGGTAGAATAATACATTTCACTTAACCGAGACTGAAGATTCCTCTTTGTTTATAATCTCCACTGTACTTCAAGAACAAACTGGCAGAAATCCAGACTTAATCTAAATTAGAATCCTGTCAAATGGTATTTTCCATTTCCACCGAGAGTCCGACATGCAAAAACCACCATTTTGTTTAAAAAAGAATTTACATAAATATTAATCAATCCACCAGCAAGCATTTATTAAACAAAACCTTTATTCCTGACACTAGAGATACAAATCCAAAAGTGAGAGAATACTCACTTTTGGCACCTAGGTGGCAGGATACAGTGCTAGGTCTGAAGTAAAGAGGACCTGAGTTTAAATCTGGCCCCAGATACATATTAGCTGTGTGGCTCTGCACAAGTCACTTAACCCTGTTTGCCTCAGTTTCTTCATTGTATAAAATGAACAGGAAATTGGCAAACTACTTCAGTATTTTTGCCAAGAAAACCCCAGAGTCACAAAGAATTAAACATAACTTAAGTGACTGGGCAATACTTGTTTCAAAATGCTTTAAAGATCAGTTATTTTGTCAGTATGGGTACTTCTTCCATCACTGGAGATCACAGTTTGTCTACACTTTGGGAGATGGTCTTCAAGAGTATCTGTGACCCCAAAAAATCATTACCTGATACCCCAACAGGTAAATTGTATTTTTGAGCTTACCTAATCTACCCTTAGTCAAGAGACACATAAACCATCACCAGGCCCCTATCTGAAAGCTTTCTGTCTTGAAATGACTAACCTGCTGTTCCACGAGCATAACCACAGAGAAACCAGGATCATTGCCATACTATAGTGAAGCATCAGAGAAAAATTTTAGTACGGGAATATTATGAATTATTCTGTTAATATTACTATCATAGATATGGAAATAGGTATGACTTTAGCAGTCATTTCAATTTTACAATGAGAAAACTGAGGCATAGGGGAGGGAGGTGAGTTGTACAAGGATAACTAGCAGATAAAAAGGTAATACGGAGAACTGAGATTCAAATCCAAGGCTTTTAACTAGACTTTGTCAGCAAGCATTTACAAAGGGACTACTATATATAATTCATATATTAAATATATTCATACTATATATAATTCATATATTAAATATATTCATACAAATATGTGTAAGAATATATATATATATATATATATAAACTTACATATATTTGTAAGATAAATATAGAGAAAAGATTAAGAGAGATCTCTAATTCTGGTATGCTTTCCACTATTGAACTTTGATAGCTTCTTCCTTGCCTTCCAAGATGTCTCCATCACATTCTTTCCCTTCTTTTTAAATCTAATTTATGACACCAAATAATTGGTTTAACTTACATTTTATAGCACTCTATATTTTAAATGTCATACCAACTCTGTGAAGTAAGAGAAGTATCATTATGACCATTTTATAAATTTTGTATAAATATACATTTATAATTTTATAATATAATATAATTTTATAGATAAAGAAACTAAGGTTCACAGAAGCAAAATGAATTGCTCAAAGCTATTCAACTCACAAGAGTCAGAAACAAGACTCCATTTAGATCTTCTGATTTCCAGGAAACTAAGTNATATATATATATATAAACTTACATATATTTGTAAGATAAATATAGAGAAAAGATTAAGAGAGATCTCTAATTCTGGTATGCTTTCCACTATTGAACTTTGATAGCTTCTTCCTTGCCTTCCAAGATGTCTCCATCACATTCTTTCCCTTCTTTTTAAATCTAATTTATGACACCAAATAATTGGTTTAACTTACATTTTATAGCACTCTATATTTTAAATGTCATACCAACTCTGTGAAGTAAGAGAAGTATCATTATGACCATTTTATAAATTTTGTATAAATATACATTTATAATTTTATAATATAATATAATTTTATAGATAAAGAAACTAAGGTTCACAGAAGCAAAATGAATTGCTCAAAGCTATTCAACTCACAAGAGTCAGAAACAAGACTCCATTTAGATCTTCTGATTTCCAGGAAACTAAGTGGTACAATGGAGAGAGGGCTGAACCTGGATTCAAGAAGACCTTAGTTCAAATTCGACCTCAGTCACTTTACCATTGTGTGATCCTAGGCAAGTCACTTAATCTCTGTTTATCTAAGTGTTTTCATTTGTATAATGGACCTAATAATAATATCTACCTTCTGAGGTCAATGTAAAGATGAAATTAGATAATACTTTTAAAGTAGTTTGCATACTTTGAAGTGATCTATAAATGCTGACAGTAATGATTACTCTTAAGTCTAATCTCAGGGTTTTCCATAACTTTTCACTTTCACTCACCCTAATTTTGGAGCACTTGCCAAATATTACCATTTCTACCTCTACAATATCTCTCGAATTCATTCTTTCTCTTCTATTCACACAACTACCAACTTAGTTTAAATCTTCACTATGTCTTGCCTAGATTTTTGAAACAACCTCCTAATTGTCCTCCATGCCTCAAGTTTCTTTCTCCTCTATTTCATTCCTCACACTGAGAAGTAAAAAAAAGTAATTTTCCTAAAACCAAAATGTATTTCTGTTGCTCCCTACTTAATCATGACAAGTGACTCCCTATACTATAGCCTGAAGAATAAATTAAAAACTCCTCTATTTATCTTTTATGCCCTTCACAACCTTCTCCAATTTATTTTTCCATTGGACATTACTCCTCCTCCTATACACTGTAATCTTACCAAAACTAAGCTTTTCCTTATCTATTATTCAAGATACTCTATTTCCAGTCTCTATGATTTTGCTCTGTCCATCCTCCATTCCTGGAATGTACTCCTACTTCAACTGTACTTCATAGATCCCTTCCTTCCCTCAGGATGAAATTCAAGGTTTACCTTCCGCACGAAGTCTTCTTTTTTTAACAGCTTCTTTTTTTAAAAATTACCCAATTACATGTAATAATACTTTTCAAACATGTTTTTCCAAATTATAAGATTCAAACCCTCTCCCTCCTTCCCATCCATCTTCCCACTCAGAGATGTTAAGTTACTTGATCTGGGTCATATACATATTATCATACAAAACACTTCCATATTGGTCATTGTTTTTGAGAATAAAACCAAAAACCTCAACATAAAACCATAAATACACAGATGCGAAAGACAGTATGCTTTGATCTGCATCCATCCATTCTTTCTCTGGAGGTTGACAGCATTCCCTGTCATAAGTCCTTCAGATTGTTCGAGTTCATTGCATTGCTGAGAGTAGTCAAGATTTTTTGTTTTTTTTTTAAACCTTGTACTTCGGTATATTGTCTCATAGGTGGAAGATTGGTAAGGGTGGGCAATGGGGGTCAAGTGACCTGCCCAGGGTCACACAGCTGGGAAGTGGCTGAGGCCGGGTTTGAACCTAGGACCTCCTGTCTCTAGGCCTGACTCTCACTCCACTGAGCTACCCAGCTGCCCCCTAGTCAAGTTTTCACAGTTGATACAGGAAGACTTTTCTGATGCCACTCCACCAAATGTTAGTATCTTCTCTTTTGAATTGTCTTGACCATAAATAATATGTATTCCTTCATAGTTATTTTGTAATATTTGTGTACTTATTGTAAGTAGGTGGCATTGTGGACAGTGTACTGAGCTTAAAATCAGAAAGACCTGAGATCAAATTCTGCCTTGGACACTCATTAGTTATATGACCCTGTATGACTCAGTATTTTTATCTGTAAAGGTTGGATAATAATATTTCCTTCTGAGATTATGATGAGAATAAAATAAGAGAATATATGTGAAACTTTTTTCCAAATCTTAAAGTGTTATAAAAATTCTGGCTATTATTATTACTATTGTAATTCTCTATTAGAATGTAAACACCTTCCAAGTAGAGATGATTTTATTCTTTGTATTCACCTCCTGGAACACAGCAAGTATCTAATAAGTACTTGTTGATTGACTGTGTGATAATTCTCTATGGAAATAGCAGATGTTTCATAACACTGCAATAAAAGGTGGCCATAGAAGCTAAAAATTAGTCCTATGCAAATAGGAATCACAAACCTAGTAAAAAGGTTGAGAGTTGAAGAAAACTAAGCACTAATTAATGGTATGACCTTGGAAAAGTCATCTCATTTCTATATGAAATATAAAACGGGGATAATGATATTTGTGCTGTCTGCTTCATAGGGCTTCTTGTGAGGAAAGCCCTTCATAAGCTTCAAATGTTTTCATTTGTATAGGGAACTTCCAAGGGAAGAAACTCTCTTTACTGATACAAGGAAGCACCCTTTCTACAATTTATAATATTAAAGAGTTGTTCAAGGTGCTGAAAGATTGTGTTTTGCTATTGTTGTTGTTTTTTAACCAAAGGTCATATAGCCAGTGTATGTCAGAAGCAAGGCTTGAGATGTGTTCCCATCTTCTCGGCTTGAGGCTGACACTCTAGCCATTACACCATATTCTATAACCATAATTTTAAAACTGTTGTCTTAGAAAAATGTTCATCTTGAAATGTAAGAAACTCATTCTATATCTTTCCTAAAACAAAATAGACTATTCATAAGACTTGTGAGATAGAGCTGCTATTATGTTATAGTTCCTCTCATTCCCCTTATTGTTTGTCATCTCAGCCCTGCAAAAATGCAGCTTCTGTATTTTAGTTCTCATTGTTTGTGAAATTACATTAAACTCTTCCTTCTTTTCCATCCAGTGCATGGGATCATGGGATTAGGAACTAGACGGGACCTTAGAGATCATCTAATCCAACCTCTTCGTTTTGTACATGAGGAGATGAGATCTTACCCAACAAAGCATTTGAAATTGTCATCTGACCATAAGAACAATGGCATTCCCACTGACGGGGCGTCCAGAGACCTCAAACAATAAAAAATATTCCTCTTACACACACATAACTAGTCTATGAGGGATACTACAAAACTATTTGAGGCAAAATTCAAGAATATGGAGCTGTCTATATCAAAATTAGCAGACATGAATCTTACATTGAGTCAATTGCCCCTTCTCTGTTATCATAGTAGAAATGAAAAGCATTTCTCCCGTGGAAATTCATATTTTCAATCCTTAAAATATCTTCCAGGACTTTTCTGTGTCATAATTTATTGCAAGCTCTTCGGGGTTGGGGTGGGGGGAGATGGAGAATGAACAACATCTGGGCAAAGAGGCAGCCAATGTAAGTTCAAGTAGAAGCTCTGTCACTAATGAGCAATGGATGGATTTCACAAAAGTAGTTTTGGGGACCAGGAGAACATTCTACACAGTACAATTATCAACTGTGAAAACTTGGCTACTCTTAGCAATGGGGCAACCCTGAAAGACTTATGATGACAAATGCTATCTACCTCCAGAGAAAGAACAGTTGGAGTCAGTTGGATGTGGATCAAAGCATACTATCTTCCATATCATTGTGATTACTGTATTATTTGTGGAGTTGGGTTTTGTATGAGTGTGCTTTTATAACAATGACCAAAAAGAACCCAACAATGACCAATATGGAAGTGTGTTTTGCACAATAATATACATATGGCCCAGATCAAATTGCTTACCTTCTCTGAGTCGGCGGGGGGAAGGGAGGAGGGAAGGAACATTTGGATCTTATAATTTGGAAAACACATGTCAAAATTATTATTATATGTAATTAGGAAAATAAAAAAATATCTTTGAATTTAAAAAGAGGGAAAAAAGAAGTAGTTTCTGAAGTTTCATTCTGTGAGCCCTTATTTTCTTATCACTTACCACATGCTCCTTGTCCTTGTCTGTAAGTATTTTTCCCCTTGCCCAAGCCTCCACTTCATATTCCTTTTGGCCTCTCTCTTTCTTCCTCTTCTCTGTTTCTTTCTACCTGGCTATGGTTTGAGGTGATGAGAGGCTTCCTTTGGCAGTGATTTGTCCTCATCAGACATTTTCAGACTTAATAAAGCTTCTGAATTGTATGAAGGTATGATCACTCCTAAGGAGAAATGGTTCCTTTTCTTTTCTTTTTAATAGTATTGATAGGGCAGCTAGGTGTCTTAGAAGATTGAGAGCAAGATCCAGATATGGGAGGTCCTGAGTTTGAATCTGATATCAGATACTTCCTAGCTATGTGACCCTGAGCAAGTCACTTAATCCCCATTGCCTCGCCCTTAACACTTTTTTTGCCTTGGAACCACTATACATTATTAGTTTTACGATGGAAGATAAAGATTTTTTAAAGGTTATTGAGGGGGCAACTGGGTGGTTCAGTGGATTGAGAGCCAGGTCTAGAAAGGGGAGGTCCTAGGTTCAAATCTGGTCTCAGGTATTTCTTAGCTGTGTGACCCTGGGCAGGTCACATAACCCCCATTACATAACTCTTACCACTCTTCTGCCTTGGAACCAATACACAATATTGATTCTAAGATGGAAGGTAAGGGTTTTTTAAAAAAAAGTTTATTAATAATTTTTGTTTTCACATTACATAATTTCTAGATATATCATCTTTGGTAGGAATATCAACAAAAACAGCACATAAATTAGTCAATTTTACATAAACTAAGATCACTGACACATAGGTAAGGCTTGTTTTTCCTCTAAAAAGGCAATGACATAATCTTTACAATGTAATTAGCCCAAAAGAGCTCAAACTATTTGATATAGCTTCCCATTTGCCTAAAAATAAAAAAAAAAGCTTAATATTTGGGCTCCTCAGGCTTAAAGGTACAATTTTGATCAGGTATTCATAGGTGAAGAGAGCTATGTCCAGTTGAACTAATACTCTAACTCTGCTAAACATCCTTCCAATTGCTAGGTAAACTTGTTAAATATTTTATATCCTAAAAGTGTATCATTCCATTCTAATTCCAAGCTCCTACCATCAGATTGTTCAGAATCAGACTTGCCCCAGAATAGAACATGACAGAACCCCCAGCCTCTTTCCCCATCCAAGCCCCAACAGCTATGTTGTGACCTTTTCCAGCAAGGAAAGAGTTAAGCAAACCCAACCTAGAAAGTGATTAACTCCGTATGTAGTACTCTCCATCCAAAGATGTCTGTCTCTACAAGGAGGAAGAATAATACATTTCTTCTCTTATTGTGGTCTGAAAGGAGTTAAATCACCCAGGAGAATGCTGGGTCTGGAATCAGGAAGACTCCTGTGCCCATGGATCCTTACTAGCTATGTGATCCTAGGCAAGTCACGTAATACTCTTTGCTTCAGTTTCCTCATCTGTAAAATGAGCTGGTGAAATAAATAGTACCACTCCAGCATCTTTGCCAAGAAAATGCTAAATTGGGCCTTAAAGAGTCAAAAACAACTAATAAATGATTAAACAACAAATTTTACAAACTAAAATTGGTAAAATAGTATTCTGTTTTGCCTTATTACTAATTCATATTATTGTGATCATTGCTTGAATCCTTTCCATGTATCTGTGTTTATTTCCTTCACATTCATCATTTATTCAAATTTCACAACTCTTTCAAACATCCTACATTATTTCCATATTTTAATTTTTTTAAACCTTTACTTTCCATCTAATTGATACTAAGTATCAATTCCAAGGCAGAAGAATGGTAAGGGCTAGTCAATTGAGGTTAAGTAATTTGTCCAGAAATCACAAAACTAGAACATGTTTCCACATTTTTACTACCACTTACAATGTTTCATGAATATTTTAGGATCTATGAAACTTTTCATTCTTTGACCTCTTGGAGCACATGATCTATGGATTATAGGATATGTAGAAACTGATGATTTTTCTTGCATGGCTTCTAATTATTTTACAATTAGGAATGCTTGTAGGAGTTTCATTGCTTTTGTTGTTCAGTGGTTTCAGGCAGGTTTGACTTATCATGATCCCATTTTGGGTTATTTTAAAAGAGATATTAGGTTGGTTTGCCATTTTCTTCTCCAGATCATTTCACAAATGATGAAATGAGTCAGGCAAACAATTTTAAGTGACTTGCCCAGGGTTACACAGCTAGTCAGTGTCTGAGGTGAGATTTGAACTCATGAAGATGTCTTCCTCACTTCAAGCCTGACACTCCATCCACTGGGCTACCTATCTGCCTCCCCTGTAGAAGTTTACAATCCCACTAAGAGTATTTTAGTATGACTATCTTTTCATATTCCTTCTAAACATTGTCTTTCTATCTTTTATTGTTTTGCCATTTTGCTATTGTCCTAATTCACACTTTTCTTATTACTAGTAACATTGAATAATCCATCATTTGACTGTTTCTGTGCAATTCACCTTTTGAAAACTATTTCCTCATATCTCATCTCAGATACTTCCTAATGTTTTGAGTCTGGCCAAGTCACAACTTCTAACACTCAGTTTCCTCATTTGTAAAATGACAATCATAATAGGACTACCTTAGAGGGAGGATTATCTTAAAGATCAAATGAGACCATGTATTTAAAGCATTCTGCCAACCCTAAATTACTATTAAATGTGAGTTATCATTATTAGTAGTACTAGAAGTTGGATTATAGTCTTTGAATGGAGTTATTTCCTATATTTTTCCAGAACCTTAAATCTTGAAAATGGAAAATGAGTGGGGGAAAATGAGTATTTCAGATAAAAGTTTAAAAATCTCTGTGATGTGACTGAATAACTTCTTCATTTCTACTTATCCAAAATTTAATTTAGCCCTTGCTGAAGATGGAGCAGACAAACTCTGCATTCAAGTGTGACACACCAATCATCATGAGAAACCGGATTACAGGCTTCACAAAAGTGAGGGGGCAGAAATATTTTAATTTTGTTTTTAATTATACACTAACAAAAGCTATTACAAATGAAGGAAGAATACCTTAAAATTAATTATCAGGTTGAATGCAATCTTCAGAAAGGCCTTTCAAAGCTTAATCAAGATAAAATAAAAAGAACACAAAATTAAATAAAAAATTGCTTCTAAAAGATGAAATAATCCATGGAAAAGCATATAAAATCCTCCTGGGAGAATTAAACACTGCTTTTTTGAAATTGGTTGTAAATATCTATTTGGCTATGGATATAGTCTGAAATTACATACCAACAGAAGATGTGTATAGCACTATTATAACCTCCAGTTGTTCCTCTACTTCACATTTCTTAAACTAAGTATTATAAAGCCAATTCCAACCTATTAGTAGTGAAGTAAAGCAAGATTTTTTTCTCAGTCTTACTTCCTTCTTATTTCCAATCCAATACGGTCTATTCCAATGCAATCTGCTTTGGTCCAGAAAGCATTTATTATGCACCCACTACAAGAAGGGAAGTGTGCTAAGTGCTAGGGAAATAAAGAGAATTCAAAAAAACATTCCTTGCCATGGAAGAAACAGTCTGTTTTACAGATTGAATGCAGATTGAAACATACCATTCTTCATTTTATTTTGTCTATGAATTTTTCTCTGGTTGAAATATTTTTTGCTTCACATGATGAACAGGGAAATATGTATTATATGATAATATATGTACAACCGATATCATATTGCCTGCCTTCTTGGGGTGGGGAAAAGGGGTAGTTAGGGATTTGGGGAAAGAATAAAACAGAATTTTGAATAGTTTATCTGAGAATGCATTTCTCTTGGATTAGCATATTTATTATAATTTATTACATATTTATAACAAATCATGTATATTATCATGATTTCACAGACCAAGAAACTGAGGTTTAAATGTTGTGCCAAAGGACATATCACTCATCCATGATTATACCTGAGCTTGATCTTAAGGTCCTGACTCTATGGTTAGTAATTTTTCCTCTATCATATTGCTTCTCCTGATACCATGGCTTCTATCTTTAATTCTTCACTACTTTAAGACTCTATAATTATGTCTTCTGAGTATTTCCTCCTTCAACAGACATCACAATCTCTCTATGACTTAATAGATTGTCTTCAAGAGTTGCTACAGTCAAAAAATTCATGTTCTTTCTTCAGTTCTCTTTTTCCATAGCCAATATGAAGAAAAGTCTCTTCAGACTTAACTTGATTAGCCTTTAAATGACAGTCTTGTAGTCAATCAATGGGCCTATAACAATTAAAAGTATGCCAACTAGCAACTGTTTTTGTACTGTCCCTAAGCTAAGAATGGTTTTTACCTTGTTAAATATAATAAAATATTGTAAAATGAAAAGCCATTCTTAGCTCCACAGCCATGCCATAAGGTTCCTTACAAGTCTACATCCTAGGAATCAGGTAGGACCAGTTATTATCTTCTGCTACAGTCAATCTACTCCTTCACTATTTCTTTTATATTTCTCCACTGATTTAACACACTGTCTGATTGATCCAGACCCTCCTCCTCCTTGAAGAAACAGTTTAACTCTACTTCTAAGAAGTCTTAAGAATCTAACTCCAACTCTGGTTTATCTCTCCTTTTCCTAAATTCATGCTGCCCTGACAGTTTCCACTTAGCATTTGATTTGTTCTGTTTTCCACAGATCATTCTGTGTATATGTGTGTTAGTCTACTTCTGGAAATCTGTAAGGGTGTGTAATGAAGCAAGACTGTACCCGATTCACAGTGCATGCATGTATTCTGGGACTATTTCTCATTGTAAGGAAAAGTCTTTTAAATGGCTCCTCAACCAGAACTTTTTGTGAATACAAAAAGCACAAGTTCATTAGCATTCTCATTCTCTCTCTCTCTCTCTCTCTCTCTCTCTCTCTCTCTCTCTCTCTCTCTCTCTCTCTCTCTCTCCATCTCTGCCTCTGACTCTGTGTCTGTCTCTGACTCTGTCTCTGTCTTATTCTGTCTCTCAATCTCATTCTCACTCTCTAGCTTGTGTCTGTCTCTTTCTCTCACTCTTTCTTTCCCTCATTTTGTATGAAATGAAAACTGGAAAGAGAGAAGCAACCAAATGTCTCTTAAGATATGTTTTGAAATTGACAAACCATTCTCCTCAAACATTCCTCAAAGAGAGTAGAAATAAGTAGTATTACATAGTCCACTTTGCCATGTATCTATGAAAGCATGGCATTCCCATTTTGTCTCCATGTTTATTTTTCTCTGTTCTAAGGAATCTGAGTATCAGAGACTAAATGGACCAGAGACATATATTATTTTATTTGAGCCTTACAACAAATTATAATATAGATGTTAAAGGTTTTATTATACACATTTTAATCCATTCTTCATTCAACTTCCAAAGTCATTTTCCAAAGTGCAGGTCTGATCAATTTACCCCCCTCTTCAGCAAACTCCAGTGGCTCTCTGCTACCTACAGAGTCCTCTGTTTGGCATTTAAAACACTTTGCTTTTGGCCCTTGGGTTCATCATATCTTTGTAATTTTCTTATATTTTATTACCCTCTACACACTCTAGAAATGAGATAATAATTAATAATAAGTAGTGTTTATATGGTACGTGAAATTTTAAAAATATTTTATGAAGATTATTCCATATTTCTCTCTCAACAACTCTGGGAAGTAGGTGCTATCATTTTCCTCATTTTACTGATGAGGAAATTGAGGCAGATACAGGTTAAGTCACATAGATAGTATGTCTGAGTTCAGACTCAAGTTCAGGTCTTCCAGAGTCCAGATCCAACATTCTAAGCTTGATGAAATCCCATCGTCTGCAGAAAGCCTTTCCCACCCACCCACCCATCCACACATCCAGTACCCCAGTACCTTTCCCTTTAATATTACCCCCTATATACTCTCTCTTTATCTTATATGTACCTAGTTATTGACATACTATTTCCAACACTAGATTGTAAGGTCCTTGAGGACAGGGAAAATATTTTGGCTATCTTTGTATCCCAGCTCTTAGCACAGCCCTAGCATGTCATAAGTATGTAATATATGTTAACTGACTGACCCATTTCACAGATTACTTCCCTGTCGTCCGACAGCTAATAGGAGTCTAAAATGGGGATGCAAACTCAGGCCTAGTCTTACTTCCCCAATAGGGAAGACTATAAGCATCTTAAGGGCAGAGAATATGAATTTACTTCTTTTGATCCCTCAAGGCACTTAGAATTATACCTGTTACAGAACCAATGCTGCATGGATGTTGATGGATTAAGTTTTCTCTTGCTTCTGTTGCCTACATTAAACATTGTAAGACTTTTGCAATATATTATTTCAGAATAAATACTCCAGTCTTTTTCTTGTAAAATTAAGAGTAGAACAAGGTGTAAAACACCTCAATACCAAAAGAGATATTGGGAAGCCACAAATACTTTATTATTTTGTCCTTTGACTGACAGGCAACAAACATGTAATTTCCAATACTTAGTCTCCCCACCCCTTCCCACTCCTATTCTATAATTGAACTCTGAGTCTGCTTTTGGCAAAACTAACAGCTAGGCAAAGCTTATTTATACAATCATAGGGGTTTTTTTTTGATGTTGAATTCTAAGGCACTGCAGTGATATTTTATTAATATTAGCCTTTCTTTGTGTGGAAACTAGCAGGGCTTCATAGACTCAAAGTATTAAAAAATAACCATATTTATCCCTTCCTGTCACTATAGGTGAGTCAAACTCTTGGCAAGAGATACGAACAGATCCGCAGTTAATGATTTAGAGAAACAACGTTTGTTTTGTTTCGTTTTTAAACACAGTTCAGATATATCTATTGACCAATGTACTTTTGAAAACTGGCACAGATGAGGATGTCATTACTTTAAGACACAGTTCACTTCCCCCTTATCACACCATCAAGCAACAAGAAAAGGCAAAAGAGGTGACAAAAGAGATAATTTAACTACAGCGACAGCAAGGAAATCCATAGAAGGCAGCAGATAAAGGAGAAAAGTCAGCCTCAGGATTTCTATTCAAAATTTCTCGATAAATGCAAAGAAAAGGATGCAACTGCTACAATAAAAAGTCCTGATGGTAGGGGACCACTAATGTGGGGTCCAGAGAGGTAGTACTTGGTACTTGCCAGTGATGTGATCCTGAGCAAGTCAGTTAACCTATCTGTATCTTAGTATCCTCATCTATAAAATGAAGGGAAAGCTTTTAAATCTATGATCCTGGAATCAGTATCTGCCCATTCTCCATTGTTCTAATTGATATGTGGCTAAATTGGAGGTGGGGGGGGGACCATATACTAATGAGTTTTATCCAAAGATATGGTCCAGGTGATTGAGTCTTGACATGAATTAAGGAAAAAGGAACAAAGCTGCTGCTAAATGAGCTCCAGTGTATACCAGCTTTGTCTTCCAAGTGGGCTAGGGTACATTCCATGAGGCTCACATAGATTGTCTTACACTATCAGCCTTCTCCAAAAACAAGCACTAAAAGCCTTAGGCAAAATACAAGGCAGCAAATCTTGCTGGCTCAACCTCTGTACTTTCATATTTGAGGTTGCTAAACTTCTAAGTTTCCCATATCTCTACCTTTGCTTTGGTCTTTCAAGTCTTTTAACTGTTAAGGAGACAACGCATTTATCTCACTGTCCAAAACTATGCTGTGGGGTGTTTATGCATATGTATATGTGTGTTTAACATGTGAATATGTGATCAGAATTCATAGCCAACAACTGTGTCTCATTTTGGATATAGTCTACACCCCAATAAAAAGAACCATGAAGGAAGATAGAAATCCCTGTTCTCTTCCAATTCCCTTTATCTATTCCCTTTTTTGATACAGCTCACACTTAAGTTTCAAGTTATTCCTTTTTCTTCTGTACTAGAGAAGGAATTGCTTTAGGATATGATCAAGCCATCTACTCATCTGGCATTATTGTTCATATCATACATTGAAACCGTGGTTACTGAGCCTGTTAATAAGAAATGTGTGAAAGCTGCTTATAAAAATTGCATGATGGGAACTAGAAGCTCATCAAAACATGAAGACGAAGAATTAGCTCCAAACAAAACACATTGCAAAATGTTGGCCAAATATGATGATGAGCTGTAAATGTCTTATTAAATATGTGAACTAGGAAATCTATGCCTCAAGTTTCACATAATTGCATTAGATTATAATTATATGGGTTGTATAGGAAGTACAAAATATGTACAGATTATTTTGACTGAGAATCATTGCTTATTTGGCATAGTTCCTCAGAAAGTAGCACAGAAATGATTCATTCAGTGAACAAGCCTTTATTAAATGCCTAATAAATGCAATACACTGAGGCAGGCCTTGGATGGTACAAAGATAAATTGTCCTAATGAAGCTTATAGAGGATAAGATACATAGAAAAATTAATATGCTAATTTAAATGTGATGAATGCATAGGGAAGTATTAAGTAATAGAAGATTAGAAGATAATAGTAATGGTTATGGGTTCGATTTGCTTTTCAAATACTATTACACATTATAAAATACAATATAATTATATATTATAATAGTATATAATGATATATATTAAATTATTTCTTATATATACACCTTTCCATTCTTTGAATTTATATTTGAATATTCAGTACCATGAGCACAATAAATGCTATGTTTATTCTTCTACTAAATTATTACATTGTATATATATATATATAAGCTTATAAAGATATATAAGTATATAACTGTATATTACATATGCAATGTTATACATATATAATTCAGTATTTCAAATGCCCATTATATCAAGTATAAGTATTTCCTTCACAGACATAAATCATAACTCTTAAATGTCCTGGTAATTGTTTTCTGAGAGTTACTCTAACCCCAAAATTCATTATTCTGTGGTCAAATTTAACTATGCTGGCCCTTGCACAATAAACATTAATACGTGTAAAGAGCATAAATTAATTCAACCAATTTTCCCTGAGTAGCTATGATAGCTAAGACCTTAGTTTTACTAAACTATCTAATCCATTATAAATGTATTAAATAAATACTATGTGCAAGATGATGTGAGAGGAACTGGTGATACAGAAAACAAAATTGAAACTAGTCCTTGACCTCAAGGAGTTTACAACCTAATGAAAGGATACACTGTGTAAATAGACAAAGGTATAAATGCTGTCGAGATCAGACAGACAGACAGACAGAGAGCGAAAGAAAGAGAGAGGGAGAAGGAGAGGGAGGAAGATATGGAATAAAAGAGAAGGAGAGGGAGCAGGAAAGAGAGGGAGAGGAGAGAGAAAGGGAAGGAGAGAGAGAGGGAGGGAGGAAGATAGGGAGGAGACAGGGAGAGAGAGAAACAGTGAGAGGGAGAGAGGGAGAGAGAAAGAGAGAGTAAGAGTGAGAGAGAGAGAGAAAGAGAGATAATGAAGGAATGCATTTCAGACATGGGTTGGGGAATGGCATGCGATAGGAATATCAAATAGGCTGCTTTGAAAGGAATCTAGAGTATATGAATGGAAGCAATGTCAAATACACCTATAAATGTAGTCTGAAGCAAGATTGTGAAAGTCTCCAAAGGAAATCTCCAGTCTTCAAAGGAATAGGTGATTTTTTGCTTAGAAGTAATAGGGATCTACTTAAGGTGCTTGAGCAAGAGAATGCCACAGAAAGATGATTTTGGCAGGATGAATAAAAGCATGGTCATAGAGGAGAGATATTAGAAGCCTAGAGTCTGATTAGGATTTTTATTTCATTGCTCAGATGACAGTTGAAAGCATCTAAATGTAGTAGTAAAAAGGAATAGATACAAAGGCTCAATACTGGAGGAGAGGAAGGCATAGCAAAGAGTCAACGTTGACTAAGATAGAGAACCTGGGTAGCTAAAAGAATAATAGTGTCCTCAAGAGAAAAAGGAAAGTTTAAAAAAGAAGTGGTGGCTCTAAGAGCAAGAAAATGCATCCTTTTAGACAGAGTTTAGAATTGGAGGTGCCAGAAGGAGATACAGTTTTTAATAGATACAGGATATTTCGAATAGGCATGGGTGAAATGGATGGTATCCTATGGACACAAAACTCATAAAATAGATTAAGGATGGATTTATAGATTTGGCATAATCTCCATAGAAATAACAAAGTAACAATTACGTAGCACTTTGAAGTCTGCAATGCACTTTGCATATATTATCTCATTTGATCTTCACAATGACCCTCTGACTTAGTGCTAATAGTGTCCCCCTTTTGCATATGGATTACAATTAAAGAAAAGAGAGGTTCAGTAAATCTCTCTGGTTCGTGCAACTATGAAGTATCCAAGACAAGATTTCAACAAAAATTTTCCTGACTATAAGATTAGCACTTTATCTACACTGCCATCTACTGCCTATAGTCAAGTGAAGTCAACAAGCAATTATTACCCTTTGACCTTGTAATACCACTATTAGATCTGTATCCCATAGATATCAGATAAGAGAAAAGGACCTACTGGTACAAAAATATTTATAGCAATTTTTTTTTGTTTTGGCAAAGGATTGGAAACTGAATGGAAGTCCATCAATTGAGGAATGGTTATATAAGTTGTGATATATAATTGTAATGGAATACTATTGTGCCATAAGAAATGATGGACATGATGTTCACCCACAGGAAAAAAAAAACCTAGAAAGACTTAAATGAAGTGATGCAAAGTATATTGAACAGAGACAGGAGAATATTGTATATAGTATCAGCAAATACTGTACAATGTTCACCTTTGAATGACTCAACTATTTTCGGCAATGCAAGGATCCAAGAAAACTTCGATGGACTCATGGTAGAAAAGGCTATCCACAAACAGAGAAGGGACTGATGCAATCTGAATGCAGATTGAAGCCTATCTTTTTTGTTTTGTTTCCTTTAAGAGTTTTTTCTTATATAAGTGATATGGGTCTTCTTTCACAAATGGTGAACATGGAAATATGTATTACATGATAGTATAAGCATAACCTATATCATATTGCCTGCCATCTCAGAAAATGAGGGGAGAGGGAAAGAGGAAGAAAACATGGATGGCAAAATGTGAGAAAATAGTTATTAAAAATTGTATTTTTAGTACAGTAAAAAAATGAGCATTTATTAAACTTCTACTACATTTCAGGCACTATTCAAAGAGCCTGTAATGAAACTAAATAACAATTTAACCCTTTGGAGCTAGCATGGGATCATAAAGATTGCAGAGAGAGAAAAGAAAAAAGCATAGAGATCCCTATAATTGGGTGTGGAGAAAGATGGATAATAGTATAGAAAACAACTAGGAAGAATTAATCAGACAGGAGAACTAGAAAACATAAGTTTCATAAAAATCCAGAAAACTACAGGAACAACGACAGATGCTTCACAGAGGTCAAGAAGGATAGAGTTTGAGAAAAGGCCATTGGATTTAGCAATTAAAATATTATTGGCAACCACAGAGAAAGCAGCTTCATTTGAATAAGGTCAAAAGTTACATTGAAAAAGGCTGCAAAGTAAGTGGAAAAGAAGCAGGCACTGATCATAGGTCCCTTTGGACATTTGGCTTTGAGAGAAGGATGATAATGTAAAAGGTTGCTAGGGTCAAACAGAAGTTTTTTTTTGTTTTTTGTTTTTCAAGTAGAGGTCTGAGCATGTTTGTATCAAAGAGGGAAACAGTAAAAGATAAGAAGAGAGGAAAATTAGAAAGGAAGGGATGAAGGGGATGATCAAAGGAAAAGCTCCTGGAGAAGATAGGAGTGCTTGCATTCGAGACTGATCCTAAGTAGTGAAGGAACAGATTCTCATCTGTAAATAGAACCAAAAATAAAAGAATTGAGGAGGACACTGAGGGTTATGGAGTGTAGAATAAATGATAAGAGAAATTCACAACAGATCATCTCTATTTTCTCAGTAAAGTAGGAGGCAAAGTGTTCTGTTAAATTACAAAAATTCTCTAGAATCCCCTAATCCATTTCATTCTAAACCCAATAATTATGTTCCTGCTCTTCTCCACAGGTTCCTATAATTGTCAAAATGATAAGGGAAAGGTAACATCTACAAGAAATCTTTTCCAGTCCTCCTTAACCTTAGTGCCTTCCTCTTAGATTATCCCTGATTTATTCTGTATATAATTTGTTGTATATAGCTGTTTGCATGTTGTCCTCCCCATTAGTTCTTTGAGCTAATTTGTGAGCTCTTTGAGAACAGGGATTACTTTTTGTCTTTTTTTGTTTCTTTAACCACAATTCCTGATGCATAAAAAGTGTTAAAAATGGTTGAACAGCTAGGTGGAACAGTGGGTAGAGTGGTGGATCTGGACTTGGAAAACTCATATTCCACAGTTTGAATCCTGATCAGACACTCACCAGTTGGGTGACACTGGGCAAGTCAAACATTGTTTGCCTTAGTTTCTTCATCTATAAAATGAACTTGAGATGGAAATAGCAAGCCACTCCAGTATCTTTGCCAATAAAACCTTAAATGGGATCACAAAGAGTTGTACATGACTAAAAAATGTCTGAAAAAAAGTAACTACTTGTTGATTGACTGTTGAAAGAGAAAAGGAAAGAGATGTGTTAGAGCCTTAATAAAAGGAAAAAAAATAAGTTAGGAAAAATATTAGGAGAGTTGCCATGGGGAGTAATTAGTGAGTTATTAAAGAAATAGGAGGACTACCTGCAGCAGTGTGAAACTAGTCAAGATTAGAAAAAGTGAATTTGTAGTGATCAAATCAGCACCATGGTATGATTTTCTCCATTGTTATCAGTAATACATGTAGGAGTAAAAATCAACTGAAGGTTGCATTTAGTAAGTCATGTGCATTGAAAGAATAAGCAAGCAAGAAATTCAGGAGCAGAGGACAATATAGTCAAAATGATTGACTGAAGGTTCAATATTGCCAGGAGAGGAAAAAGGAGTCAAAGACTGATGGATGAGGAGAACAAAGAGATGTGAAATGACTGGAGTCCGGGATAAGTTCAAAGAATACCTTTAAGAGAATGGAAACATGAGGAAAGACGGAAAGACAAATAATGAGGCGCATTCAAAAATAAGACAATGTTTGCTCAAAGTCTAGAAAGAGAAATAAGACATGGACAAAAATGACTAACTAGGAATACTCAGATACTCAGAGCAGAAGACCACAGAAAGGAATGAAGATGAAGATACAAGTAATACATTATTTTATCACACATGGAACCAAAAGAATGAGTTTTCTTTCCAAGTATCAGCAATTCTTAATTCAATATTTTCTTTTGCAAACACATCATTGTTTGTCAAAGTACACAAAATCCATCACTGCCCTTTTCATTGTAATTTTTAATTCTAAACTTCACAGATACCTACAAACATGAACATTTCTATATAAAAAAGAACAGAAAAACAGGATTGCAAATGAAATACCATATGCATTATATACTACTTGCATTTCTTTTCACTTATATAGCAAATTCGAAACAGTTTCAAAGCTATCCATTTTTCATTTCCTTTTGAACCCCCTACTGTTCTCTTAGGTTTATTAGTCTTCTCCTGTAGAATTCCAGCATGAACTCTGACTCTATGTTGTTCTAAGTTAGGCCTAAGACTCTGAGACAGTATTCCTCGTTCCATCCTTAGGCACTAATCTCTTTTAATTAACCCCAATTCTATAATATTCCCAATAGGTTGGTGTTTTCTAAGTGTTAGAATGAACCTTTTTTCTTTTTCTTTTATTTATTCCTTCTTTTTCTTTCCTTTCTCTTTTTCTCTCTTTTTTGATGTGATTTCATCTCTAACCTTCTTCATACCAAATCCAAACTTTCATTTAAAAAATCTTGTACGAATAAACATATTCAAGCAAAACAAATCTACACATTAAAAATATCCAAAAATGCATCTCCCAATCTGTAATTTAAGTCAGTAGAGGAACATATTTATCATCCATTCTCTGGTCTGGTCATGGATTGCTTCCATTTTGTTTGTTTATGTTTACAATGTTGAAGCTATTATAAATTCTTTTCCTGGTTCTGTTCACTTACTATGAATTTGTTCATGTAAGTTGTCCCAATTGTTTTGAATCCATTCTTTGTATTGTTGGTGGCAAAATAATATTTTATTACATGTATATACCATAATTTATTTAGCCATTCCCAATTGATGGATATCCACTGTCTCCAATTCTTGCTACAATAAAGATGCTATTATTAATGTTAATATGTGTATATATGCACATATACATGTATATATATACATATACATATATATATATATATATCCTTTTCCTCTTTCTTTGATCTCTTTATGATATAAGCCTAATAGTGATATCACTAGGTCAAAGTATGTATGTACAACTTAGTGACATTTGAGATATTCCTCCAAATGTCTTTCTAGAGTCATTATCTTTAACTAAGAAAATATAAGTTCATGTATTCAGTGCTATGAGACTGAAGTAATCTCTCATTCTGATATCATCTATGCCATTTGGTAATGTAACAATGAGAGGGAGAGGGAGAGAGTTCTTAATGACACAGCCGATGACAGGAAGATCTGTTTGGAAATGGTAGTGGGACGCATGTAGAGTATCTCCCTGACCAAAACAAACTGGGATGGGACAAGGGGACTTTTGCTATAGGTTACTCAAGTTTAGAGGGCATGAAAATTTTTACATACTCTCCTTCAGCAAAAATAACTGAGTTTAACATCTAGTTAGCAAGAATAAATGAGACAGAAAGCCACCAATGATGATAACTAATTCCTTCATCCACTAAAATTAATTTATCTTAATTACTTCTTGTATTACAAATGAAGAGTTGGTTTGAAAATCTCTGGGATGTTACTTGCACCAGATGGGTTTTCTGTTGCTTAATCAGGTACCAAAATTGATAATTATAATTCTCACTGGTCATGGTCCATAGATGGCCAAGTTATAGGCTTTTGCCTGGTTACTTCCTCTAGCACCCTAGAAAACTTCAGAGTGAGACAAAAATTTTGCAGCTTCCACAATGTCCCTTTGCTCTACCCTCACAGACAACTCCTCAGTTCAGTTTCTTATTACCTGGACTATTCCAGTAGGCTCCCATCTGATCTCCAGCCTCAAGTCACTCTCCTTTTCAGTCCATTCAATCAATAAGTGTGATAGTCCTAAAGCAGAATGTTGAACTTATCAACTCCTTGCTTTAAAAGTTCCAATGAATTTATATTATCTTTAGAATAAATACAAACTCCTCTTTTGTCAGGTTAAATCCCTTTGCAATCTAGCTCCATTCTACCTTCCCAGGTTTATTACACATTTCCCCCCTTCATATAGCCTATGTTGTAATCAAATTGGCTCATTTGCTGTTATCAGCTACAACATTCTATTTCCCACCTCTGGGACTTTTTTTAGAACAATGTTGGCAAACCTATGGCACACATACCAGAGAGGGCTGCTCCCTTCCCCCTCTCCTGAGGACATTTCTCCTGTCACCCATGCCTCTGCCCAACAGCCCAAAGGAGTTGCTCCTCCCTCTCCTCTCTGGAGTAAGGCAGGGGGCTCACATGCAGAAAGAGAGCTGCAGTTTGGGCACTCAGTCTCTAAAACGTTCACCAAAGGCATAGACCAGTGGTTCCCAAACTTTTTTGGCCTCCCGGCCCCTTTCCAGAAAAAAATATTACTTAGCTCCCTGGAAATTAATTTTTTTTTAATTTTAATAGCAACTAAGGGGAAAGATAAATGCACTTGTGGCCACCACTGCCTCCCTAGATCTCTGCAGCACCCACCAGGGGGCAGTAGCGCCCACTTTGGCAATTACTGGTATAAACTATCTCCCATGCCTGCAATTCATTACCCCATCACCTCTGATTCTTCAAATTCCTTTTTGTTGTTCAGTTATTTTTCAGTCATGTCTGACTTTTCATGATCATATTTGGAGTTTTCTTCGCAAAGATACTGTAGTATATTGACATTTTCTTCTCTAGCTTATTTTACAGATAAGGAAACTGAAGCAAAATTGTTAAGCATCTTGCCCAGGGTCGCACAACTAGGAATCATCTGAGGCTAGATTTGAAAACACAGAAAGGGGAGTCTTCCTGATTTCACTGAGCCTCATCTGTTCACTGTGCCTTGAATTTCTAGCTTCCTTCGAAGTTCAGCTCAAATTAATATTTCTTAAATGTGGCCTTCCTTAATCTGCCTATGCAACTGCTAGTAGTCCCTGCCAAAATTACTTTGTATTTACTGAGAGGTTTTTAAGTTATTTCACCTGCCCTCAGGGAGCTTATATTCTAACATAAGCTCCCTGAGGGTAGGAACATTTGGGATTTGTTTTTGTATCCCTAGCATGTATCACAACCTTTAGCACACAGGTGCTTAATACTTAATCATTGACTGAGTGATTGTGAAATTATAGGATAAAACTCATTTTTTTATCTTGACAGCATTCCTGTGACTTAGAAACCATTGGTCAGTTCAGTTAGGTCACTGAAAAAATGAGAGGCACAAAAGGTTCTTTACCCAAGCTAAAGTCCTTTGTTAAATGGAATAACACATTTTAAATGACTGGATAATGCACATTACCTTTGGTCCTTTTGTGAATAATTATTAGAGAAAGATTAGGTTCCAGTTAAGCTGTTCATTTAGGAATCAGTGTTGAAAAATGGCTATTTATTCATTGAGTAAATGAATGAGAATGAACGACAAGAAGATTCAGGAAAGAGAAGCATGATATGAAAAAGTAATCTATAGAAATATAATTCTTTAAAAATTATAAACTAATCCTCTAATCTAAACCTTCTCCCCAATACACAGTCATCATATCAACTTTAAAGCATAGAAACCAAGATGCATATTTCCAGTATTACCATTATTACTATTTCAGCTATTATGTGTGTAGAATTTTAGCATGTGCTTTACAAATGCTAAATGTGTATATATATGAGTATATAATATATTATATATGTGTGTATAAAGTTTCATTTCATCTTCCCAATAACCTTATCAGCTAGGCTATTGCAAATATCATTATCCCCATTTTACAGAGTGAAAACTTGTAATTTGGGTGCTCAGTGTCACAGAGAGAGTAAGAGACAAAGCTAAACTGGAGTTCAGTCAATTTTCATAATGAACTTTTCCCCCAGAAAAAGATGTGACATTTTTTGTAACTGTTCAATAATATCTCAACAAATTGGAGGTGAATGAGAAAGGGATAGAATAGATAGTAGGGTCTAAAACTAGAGGGATCTTTGGGATTATCTCATTCAACCCTTTCATCTTTAAGGTGAGGAAACTAAGGCCCCAAAATGGATAAATTACTTTCCCTGTATTATACAGGTAATAAGAGTATCTGAGCTAGAATTCACATGCAGGTCTTCAAACTCTAAATCTAGGGCACTTGACACACAAATATTTTAATGGACAAACTGGCTAAGATATTATATGCTTATATAGTTTGCTCTTAGACTGTACTCTCATTTTATTTACAATTTCAATTAAATCTGCTCTTTTTTATTTTACATGGTATATACAAGTATAATTTTATATAAATATTTCTTAGGGAAATGTATAAAAATGTCTTTGATAACTGATATTACAATTCAAAATGTAGAGTCACTGCTTGACAACCAGTTGCAATTTCTGATCTGAATAGTAAAAGACCCTCACATTTATATTTACTAGTGTTTAATTATCTCATTATCCATAGTTCTTTGGACCTGTGATTTACGAATATGGGAGATCTTTGGAGCAATATATTTGAAGTTACTGGATAATTTCCATTCATCTTGGGTTTGAAACTTTGATTCCTTTACAAAAAAAAGAAGAAAAGAAAGAATGATTAGGAAAGAAAGATGAGATCTTGGCTTTACTCTCTTGCCACTAACTGATACTGTGACCACCATACATCAATCTAAGTGAAGCTATGCTTAGTGATAAAGTTTAAAAACACACCAAGTGCTGGGAATCTCATATTTAACCCTTGCTCATTGAAAATAAATGCACAAAAAAACTGACATGTCAAGCATAAAGTTTCCTGTATTTCTCTGTAATTTACAGTAACCAAAGAGAATCATCTTCAACAGCAGGAGTTCTAAATGTATTGCAGCCAGCTCAAACTGAAGATAAATCATCTCATGAGAGTCTTTCTGACAATGTAGCAGGACAAGTCTATCAACAGCCAATCTTTTGCATTTCATACATTTACATGTTTTTATAACCTTAATAATAACCTCTGAGAGCCCTTGGATATGGAGGTTCAGGAGAAATTTTTGCCTTGTCAGTTTGCTTAGATTTCTTGACTCTTCTGGTAGCCCAGAGTCTTTAAAATCTGCAAACCTCATGTCTTTGATTTTTGTCACAATCTCAGTTCCTGATTCCCAATTGGGAATCAATCCCCAATTAAGAGCAAGAGGGGGTATTGACTTGCTCCCAAAGTGAACAATAGTTTTTACCTAAAGGGACTCCTAACCTGTGATCTTTTAATGTCTAAGAAGTATTGAATGATCATCTTGATCCTATAGGATAGATGATGAAACACAGTTCATTCCTCCTGGTAAACATGAGGAAGAGTTGAAATGGTGCATAGTCATTTTGTCAGTTTTGTTTAATTGTTTTGTTGTTATTAAATGGGAGGGTTCAATGGGGTGATAGTATTTCAGCAACTGATTACATTATAAATAAACAAAAGGCATCACCAAAATTTAAGTGATGTTGTAGGAATCATAGAAGAGAAACCACAATTCAATTTAGTTGGGGAGGAAATGAGTCAAAAATATTATTTGTAAAAGGGTGACTGTTCTCTTTTCATATTTTCACTATGTTTTTGAGATACATATGGTACATCCTGATGAAGATTTTATAGAGATGAGAAAAGTAGGCATCTGAATGTTTTATAGTTGTTTTTTTTCAGTCATTTGATGATGATGGACTTCAAGAAATTTTATTACCACACATAATATTTCTCATTCTTTTGGAATCTCTTTCTCTCCCTTTAAGATATCCTGAAAATCAATGCCTTTTTTTAAATTTAAATGTTTTATTTAGAATATTTTCACATACTTACATGTTTCATGTTCTTTCTCTCTCCCCCAAATCCCCCAGCCCCTGTAGCCAATGTACAATTCCACTGGGTTTTATATGTATCATTGATAAGACCTAATTCCATATTAATGATAGTTAGACTAGAGTTATCACTTAGTGTCTGGGTCCCCAATAATATCCCCATCAGCCCATGTGTTCAAACAGTTGTTTTTCCTCTGTGTTTCTACTCGCAATTATTCCTCTGAATGTGTCTGTTTTTTTTTCTCAAAAGTCCCTCAGCATTGCTCTGGATCCTTGTATTACTGCTACTAGAGAAGTCTGTTATGTCTGATTGTACCACAGTATATCAGTCTCTGTGAACAGTGTTCTCCTGGATCTACTCCTTTTACTCTGCATCAATTCCTGGAGGTCATTCCAGTTCATGTGGAATTCCTCCAGGTCATTATTCCTTTGAGCACAACAGTATTCCATCACCAGCAGATACCACAATTTGTTTAACCATTCCCCAATCAAAGGACATTCCCTCATTTTCCAAATTTTTGCCACCACAAACAATGCAGTTATAAATATTTTTGTACAAATCTTTTTCTTTATTATCTCTTTGGGGTATACCAAGCAGTGCTATGGCTGGATCAAAAGGCAGATAGTCTTTTAAAGTCCTTTGAGCATAGTTCCAAATTGCCATCCAGAATTATTTCGTCAGTTCACAACTCTACCAGCAATGCATTAATGTCCCAATTTTGCCACATCCCCTCCAAAATTTATTATTTTCCTTTACTTTCATATTAGCCAATCTGCTAGATGTGAAGTGGTACCTCAGGGTTGTTTTGATTACCATTTCTCTAATTATAAGAGATTTAGAACACTTTCTCATGAGCTTATTGATAGTTTTGATTTCTTTATCTGAAAATTACCTATTCATGTCCCTTGCCCATTTATCAACTGGGGAATGGATTGGTTTTTTGTACAATTGATTTAGCTCCTTATAAATTTGAGTAATTAGACCTTTGTCTGAGTTTTTTGTTATAAAGATTTTTTCTCAATTTGTTGCTTCCCTTCTAATTTTGACAGCATTGGTTTTGTTTGTACAAAACCTTTTTAGTTTAATGTAATCAAAATTATTTATTTTACATTTTGTATTTTTTTATAACTCTTGCCTGGTTTTAAAATCTTTCCTTTCCCAGAAATCTGACAAGTGTATTATTCTGTGCTCACCTAATTTACTTACAGTTTCTTCCTTTATATTCAAGTCATTCACCCATTTTGAATTTATCCAGGTATAGGGTGTGAGATGTTGATCTAGACACAATCTCTCCCATATCGTTTTCCAATTTTCCCAGCAATCTTTGTCAAATAGTGGATTTTTCTCCCAAAAGTTGGGCTCTTTGGGTTTATCATAGACTGTCTTGCTGATTTCACTTATCCAAAGTCTATTCCACTGATCCTCCCTTCTGTCTCTTAGCTAGTACCATATTATTTGTTATAGTTTTTTCTAATTCAGTAAAAATGTTTTTTGGTAATTTGATAGGTATGGCACTAAATAAGTAAATTAATTTGGGTAGAATGGTTATTTTTATTATGTTAGCTCATCTTACCCATGAGCAATCAATGTTTTTCCAATTGTTTAGATCTAGGTTTAATTGTTTGGAGACTATTTTGTAGTTGTGTTCATATAATTCCTGTCTTTGTTTTGGTAGATAGATTCCTAAGTATTTTATATTTTCTAGAGTGATTTTGAATGGTATTTCTCTTTGTAACTCTTGCTGCTGAGATGTATTGGAAATATATAGAAATGCTGATGATTTATGTGCATTTATTTTGTATCCTACAACTTTATTAAAGTTGTTGATTATTTCCACTAGTTTTTTAGTTGATTCTCTAGGATTTGTTAAGTACACCATCATATCATCTGCAAAGAGTAATAGCTTGGTCTCCTCATTGCCTATTTTAATACCTTCAATTTGTTTTTCTTCTCTGATTGCAATTGCTAGTCTTTCTAGTACAATGTTAAATAATAGAGGTGATAATGGGCGTCCTTTGTTTCAATCCTAATCTTATTGGGAATGCTTCTAATTTGTCCCAATTGCATATGATGCTTGTTGATGGTTTTAGATATATACTGTTTATTATTTTTAGGAAAGGCCCTTCTATTCCTATACTTTCTAGTGTTTTCAGGAGGAATGTGTGTTGTATTTTGTCAAAGGCTTTTTCAGCACCTATTTAGATAATCATGTGATTTTTGTTCCTTAGCTTGTTGATGTGATCAATTATGTGGATGGTTTTCCTAATATTGAACCATACTTGCATTCCTGGTATAAATCTCACCTGATCATAATAATAATGCTCATGATCACTTGCTGGAGTCTTTTTGCTAGTATTCTATTTAAGATTTTTGCATCTATGTTTATAAAGGAGATTGTTCTGTAGTTTCCTTTCTCTGTTTCTGATCTACCTGGCTTTGGGACCAATAGCATATTTGAGTCATAAAAGGATTTTGGTAGGAAACCTCTGCTTATTATGTCAAATAATTTGGATAGTATTGGGATTAGTTGTTCTTTTAATGTATGATAGAATTCACTTATGAATCCATCTGGTCCTGGGGATTTTTTCTTAGGGAGTTCTTTGAAGGTTTGTTCAATCTCTTTTTTCTTATATGGGATTATTTAACTAGTCTATTTCTTCTGCTGTTAATCTAGGCAATTTATATTTTTGTAAATATTCATCCATATCACCTTGATTGCTTTATTTGTTGCCATGTAATTGGGCAAAATAGTTTTTAGTGATTGTCTTCATTTCCTCTTCATTAGACGTAAGGTATTCCTTTTCATCTTTGATGTTGTTAATTTGTTTTTTTTTCCTTTTTTTATTACATTGACCAGTACTTTGTTAATTTCATTTATTTTTTCAAAGTACCAGGTTCTGGTCTTATTTATAAATTCAATAGTTCTTTTACATTCAATTTTATTAATTTCTCCTTTAATTTTCATAATCTCTAATTTAATTTTCATCTGGGGATTTTTAATTTGTTCGCTTTCTAGTTTTTTGATTTGCATGCCCAATTCATTCATCTCTGCCCTCCCTTATCTGTTAGTATATGTTCCCAAAGGATATAAATTTCCCTTTGGTTATATCCCACAGGTTTTGGTAGGATGTCTCGTCATTGTCATTCTCTGCAATGAAATTATTGTTTCTATGATTTCTTCTTTAATTAACTGATTTTGGAGAATCATATTATTCAATTTCCAATTAGTTTTTTATGTGCCTTTCCATATGCTCTTTCTAATTATTTTATTGCATTATGATCTGAAAGGGTTGCGTTTATTATTTCTGCTCTTTTGTACATTTCTATGTCCTAGTGCATGGTCAGTCTTTGAGAATGTACCATGTGCTGCTGAAAAGAAAGTATATTCATTTTTGTCCCTATTCATTTTTCTCCACATATCTATTAACTTTAATTTTCTAGGATTTCATTCACCTCTCTTACCTCTTTCTTATTTAATTTTTGGTTTAATTTATCTAGATTTGATAGGGGAAGTTCAGGTCTCTTACTAATATTGCTTTACTATCTATTTCCTCCTTGACCTCTGATAATTTCTCCTTTAAAAATCTGGTTGCTATACCATTTTGTGCACACATATTAAATACTGATATTTCCTAATTGTCTATACTGCTTTTTATCTGGATGTAATTACCTTCTGTAAGGATGGGATTTGTGGGGGAGGCTTGTGTGAACCCTTCCCTTATCCAGAATAGGATTGGGGTACCACATACCTCATCTTATAGGGAAGCCCAGCCCCAACTCCGTGGGGTGGCACAAGCATCCAGGTCACCCAGTTTCAGGGTGACACCCCCTCAAAGTCTCCCAGTGTATATTCAGCAAGAGGGGAGAGCTGGAAGAGAGACTTACCACATAGACTCTCTCTTTCTCCCCTTCAGTCAAACATCCAGGACTGCTCTCTTTTATTATTACAGTTCCCTATCTCTTTTGATCAGATCTATTTTTACTTTGGCTTTGTCAGACATCAAGATTGCAACTCCTGCCTTCTTTTCCTCAGTTGAAACCCAATAGATTTTGCTCCATCCTTTCACCTTCACTTTGTGTGTTTGTCTATCTGCCTCATGTGTGTTTCTTGTAGACAACATATGGTAGGCTTTTGGTTTCTAATCCACCCCACTATTTCCTTCTCTTTTATGGGAGAGTTCATCCCATTCACATTCAGAGTTATGATTGGGATCTATGTATTCCTCAACATTTTGAAATCCTCTCCTAATTCTGCCTTATCTTCTTTTGCTATTTCCTTTTAAACCAGTGGTTTGCTTTTAATTAGCCTAATTCCCACCCTTATTTTACTTCCCTTTCTGCCCCCTCCCTTTTTGTTCCCCTCTTGTTATTTTTTTAGTGTCAATTAGATTCCCTTCCCCCCTCTTTCCCTCTCTTTATGTATTCCCTGCCCCACTCCCCCCTTGGTTTTTCCCTTCTGTTTTCTCTGTAGTGTAAAATAGAATTTGTTACCCCATTGGATCTAGCTGATCTTCCCCCACAGAATTGATTCCTCTGAGAATAAGGTTTAAGTATTACCTATTAACACTTTCTTCCTCTCTTTCTTATAATAGTATTCTTGCCCACCCCTTCCCACATGCCTCTTTGTGTGGTATAGATTATCCTATTTTTCTTATTCCTTTCTCTTTGTGCCATCTTCTATTCCCCCACCCCTTTTCTTTTGTGTGTGTGTGTGTGTATCATCTTAGGTCAATTAGTTCCCCAACCTTTCCCTATGTATAGTTCTTCTACTTACTATAATAGTGAATACAATTTTTGAGAGTTACAAATAATATTATTTTTCCATGTAGGAATATAAGTAATTTGATCTTATTTAAGCCCTTAAAGAAGAACCTTTAATTTTTTTTTCTTTCCCCTCTCTTTATTTACATTTTCATGTTTCTCTTGGTTTTTGTGGTTAGATATCAAACTTTCTGTTTAGTCCTGGTCTTTTCTTTGCAAATAATTGGAAATCTTCTATTTATTGAATGCCCATACTTTCCCCTGGAAGTATATAGTAAGTTTAATAGGTAAGTGATCCTTGGTTGTAGACCCAATTCTCTTGCCTTTCTGAATATCATATTCCAAGCCTTGCAGTCTTATAGTGTGGAGGCTGCCAGATTCTGTGTAATCCTGGTTGGTATTCCTTGATATCTGAATTGTCTCTTTCTGGCTTATGATAATATTTTCTCCTTAACTTGGAATCTTTTGAATTTGGCTATTACATTTCTGGGGGTTGTCTTTTGAGGATTTAGTGTAGAGGGTGTTCTATGGTCTCTTTCAATGTCTATTCTGCCCTTTTATTCAAGGATATCAGGGCACTTTTCTTGGACAATTTTTTGTAGTATGATATCTATATTTCTGTTTGTCTCTGATTTTTCCAGAAGACCAATAATTCTCAAGTTGTCTCTTCTAGACCTGTTTTCTTGATCTGTCATCTTCTCATTGAGATACTTTATGTTTCCTTCTATTTTGTCAGTCTTTTGACTTTGCTTTATTAATTCTTCTGTCTTGTGAGATCTTTGGCTTCTACTTGCCCAATTCTAGCCTTTAAAGACTGGTTTTCAGTTATAATCTTTTGGTTTTCCTTTTCTGTCTGGTCTATCAGGCTCTTCATGGCTTCCAGCTGATCATTTCTGGTCTTCAATTTGCTTATCATTTCATTTGATTTCTGAACCTTAATTTCCAATTGCAAAATTCTGCCTTTTAAACTGTTATTTTCTTTTTGAACTATTTCCCACTTTTTTTGCCTAATCTTTCTCATGATTTTGGATTTGAACTCTTCAAGAGCTTATGATCAATTTTCATTTTTTGGTAGGGTTTCAACGTGTTTATATGTTTGTCCTCCTCTGCTGTCTGATCTGTGGTCTGGATTTTTTCTATATAAAAATTATCTAGAGTTAGTGGATTTTTCTTGCTTCTTTTGTTGGTTGGTTTTTCTTGAGCCTTGCTAGCCATTACTCTGCTATTTCTTGCTTCCCTCAGAAGTCTGGGTAAAGAGGGCAGGTTCTCTGTGTATGGAGCTATGAAGCGGTTTTGCCTGAGGCTACTTTTTGAGTATGCGTACAGTTTCTGCTTTATGCAGCCCTAGCCCCACTCCCCTCTCCACACCCAATGTGCACACTCTACAGCCTCCTGGGGTTTCATGTCTAGCTGCTCTCAAGAGTGCTCTTGATCCATTGCCAAGAACTTAGAGGTTGTTCCCAACTGTTTTAATTAACATTGTGGTAATTCTGTAGTCACTAATGATAGGTTAAATGACTACGGAAGTGTTGGCAGTTCTGTTGCATTTTACATCTATTTGTTGTTCTTCTTCCAATTTCATCTATCAATGCGATTGGAATAATAGAACTTATTTGGGTCAAATGTAAGACTTTACTTTTCCACTGGCTTTTCTTTTCTCCTTGTTTTTGTGAGATGATATTATGCATAGTCTTCTACCTTGCTTTAGTATTGTGTTTTATAATTTTTCTTTTATGGTATGTCAAAGAAAATTAGGCACATAAAGTACCTAGCAACAAAAAATGCACTAAAATTTCATCATATGTTTTATATCATTTAGTTCATATCTGTAATTTCTAGTTAGTACTGAAATAACAATCATCCTTTCCATTAATCAGACTATAGAAGCTAAGTGGGGCATAACATTAAGATTTAATTAACTTAAGATAATGAACTTGTATCTTCAGGTTTGAAGGACAAGGTCTCTAGAAAACAGGAGATTTTCCTAAGAAAGTAAAATGTTTCTTTCCACCCAAATTGATTGAGTTTAATTGAGTTTACTAACATATTTCTTACTTATCCCTTACTCTTTAGAGAAGGATATGTCAATGTGGTTTGAAAATGACTAAACCAAGAGCTGTATCCTGAAAGGATTTGGGAAATCAATGTAATCTAGTAGAAAAGAAACTGCATTTTGAAGTCATAGGACCTAGGTTAGAATCCTGGCTTTTCTGCTTACTACCTGTGTGTCCTGGGGCAAGTCATTTAATCTTTTTGGGCTTCCAGTCCCTTACCTATTAAGTGAAAAAATTAGATGAGCTCTAAGGCCCTTCCTAGCACTAAGACTATGATCAGGTGAACTTTTATACATAGTCACTTAGTTATAGTCAAAGTATTGTGGTATAATGGAAAGAATGCTAGACTTGGCTTGATATAGAAATATGCATTTCATCCTGCCTCTGGCATTTAATGATTATTTAAACATGAGTAAATCATTTAACCTCTCACACCTATAAAATGAGGATAATAATACCTGTGATACCTACCTTGCAAGACTATTGGGAGGAGGTAATATAAGTGAACTACTTGGAAAATCTTAAAGTACTATGTAAATGTCAAACATTTTTATTAACTTTCTTCAAGCTTCTGGGCTCTGTTACTTGGACTGAAGAAAGAGAGGGTATGTTTATCCAATTTATGGATGACTGAAATCTTATAAGGTTGGCTGAAATTTAAAATTAGCTTACTAGGCTAAACTGATGGATTTGATTAAATAAAATTAAATCTGCTAGGGATAAAATGCAAAATCCTATATATTAAACAGCAACCACCCAAATCTAAGTTAGAATGGACAGGATAAGACAATTTCAAACAGTATTGAGGGTTTTAGTGGACTTCAAGCTCAATAATAGTCAAAAGCAAAATATGTCATCCAAAAAATAAAAACTTATAGAATCTTAAATTATACTAGTAGAAGTCTAGTATTGAGGATGAAAAAAATAGTAATCCTGACAAACATTCTCTGCTCCTATAGGACCCTACCATATACACTCTAAGTGCTTTATTTTAGGAAGGACATTAAGGAAAATTAAATTAATATAGAAAGGAGAGTGAAAAAGATAGTCAAAGGACTAGAAACTATGAAATACAATGACCTGTTGAAGAAACTAGGAAAAAAAAACAAATATTAAGGTTTCATGAGCACTGTCTCCAAATATTTGAAGGGCTTTCATATGAAACAGAAATTAGATTTTTTTTTCTTTGCCTCCAAAGAAGGAAGGATACAATCATTTACTAAGTGCCCACTATGTGCCAATGATTGGGCTAAATGCTTTACAAATATTATCTCATTTGATCCTCACAACAAAGGTAAAATGGCCTTCTAGATGTTCCTAATACACCCCATGCTATATCCCATCTCTGTGTCATTCCATAATCTGCTCCCCATACCTTCCTGACTTCCACTTCTTAGAAGCCCTAATGATATGTGTTCAGTCATTCAATCATGTCCAATTTTTCCTGACCCAATAGACCATATGGTCAATAGGATTTTCTTGGCAAAGATAGTGGAGTAGTTTGCCATTTTCTTCTTCAATGTATCAAATGTAAGGGTTAAATTTCACTTGTGAACTCAAAGAGAACCAAGAATTGCCTTTCACACAAGGCAAATAGAAATTAAGTGACTTTCCTGAGTTACCCAGCTAGGAAATGTCTGGGGGCAGATTTGAACTCAGATCTTCTTGCTTCCAGCCCCAATACCCACTAAGCCACCTAGCTGTCTCCTAAAATGATTCCCTAATTTCCCTCAAAGCTCAGCTCAAGCTCTAGCTTCTTCAGGAATGAATTGAATGAAGGGGGGGAAATCATATAGTAAGTATTTACTATGTATCAACTATTGCAGTAGGTTCTTCGGATTCAAATTTAAAAAGCATTGTATAATATACTTTTATGATACTATGATAACAAAGGAAATAATCCTTTCCCTCAAAGAGTTTACATTCTTAAAGGGGGGACATATACAACAGAATTTGGTGAATAGGGAGAAGCATGATGTTGGAAAATTTACAGGGGATGATGAGGAGTGGCTATAACTAGATATAGAACCATACACCCATTCTAGGAACAGGGGTATAATCTATTTGATCATGGCTCCAAACCCAGCTAAAGTATAGGCAACTAGGGTTTTTCTGAAACAATGGTCCCAAAGAGACAGTCACTAATCAAGGCAGCAAAAATCCCTCAGCAGACCTTTCTTCAAGACAACAATAAGTTGATGAGATGATAAAAGAATAGGAAGTGAAGTGAGACCTTTCCTACCCATCCCCCATCCCTTTACTTTAAATTTTGCTCTCTCTCTCTCTCTCTCTCTCTCTCTCTCTCTCTCTCTCTCTCTCTCTCTCTCTCTCTCTCAATAGC
>NC_058131.1:251711987-251731390 GCF_016433145.1 Gracilinanus agilis
GTACCTTCCACGCTGTGCCCTGTTGTGGGGTTCCTCCGTTCGTCTGGACTTGTTTTTATGTCCCCTTGAGGAGTTTTGTGTGTTTCAGTCAGGAGAGGTTAAGATCTGCTTCTTACTCTGCCACCATCTTAACACGGAACCCTTGTCACACTTTTAATAATTTCATGTAGGCATTTCCATTTTTAAAAAATTAACCTGTTTGTCATTTCTTACCACAAAATATGGGGCAGCTCGGTAGCTTAGTGGATTGAGAGTCAGACCTAGAGATGGGAGGTCCTAGGTTCAAATCTGGCCTCAGACACTTCCCAGCTGTGTGACTCTGGGCAAGTTACTTGACCCCCATTGCCCACCCTTACCACTGTTCCACCAAGGAATACACAGAAGTTAGGGGTTTTTTAAAAATCACACTCTTACCACAGAGTAGCATTCTATCACAATCTTATGTCACAACATATTTAGCCATTCTCTTATTGTAGGGTATCCCCTCAATTTCTAGATATTTGCCACAAAGAGATACCAGAAATATTTTATTTTTAAAGAATATTTTGTTCCCCCAACCAATTACATGGGAAAACAATTTTGTCATTCTTTTTTTAGTTTCGAGTTCCAAATTCTCTCTTCTTCTGACTATCTCTTCCTTCCTCCTTGGCCTTATCTCCCCCAGAGAGTAACCAATCTAATAGATATTTTACATGCATAATCATGTAAAACATTTTTCTATATTAGTAATTTTGCAGAAGAGATCTCAAAATTTAAAAGCAGAAAGAAAATGAAATATAGCATGTTTTCAATCTGCATCCAGACTCCAACAGTTCTTTCTCAAAGGGCAGATGGCATTTTTCATCATGAGTCTCTAGTATTGTCTTGGATCACTGTATTGCTGAGAATAACTAGGTCATTCACAGTTGTTCATCAGGAATGGAATATTTCCAACATTGATCTGTATTTTTGTGCCTTCCTCTCATTGCTTCTAGTTCTGCTTCCTGGAATCAAGTAAAGTCTTATGTCTTTTCCACATGATAACCTTTCAAATACTTCTTCACATGTCACCAGAGTCAAAAATATCTCCAGGATCTGTTTTCAGTAATGAGTATGGGCTGGAGTCTGAAAGGCAAAATGCTTCAGAAAGTACCCCTAGACTGGATTTACCATATTCCTGAGACTAGGAACTCTTCAGGGATAGTAATTATTTCTTCTACTTTTTTGTATTACCCAACATATTTGTCAAGGGCCTCATGTTCAGCTGGTATACCAATCAACAAGCATTTCTAAGTGCTTATTATTTGCCAGAAATCACACCATATGAGAATTGAATGAAGGAAGATGGGACATTTCATCTAGAACAGTGATTCCCAAAGTGGGAGCTACCACCCCTTGGTGGGTGCTGCAGAGATCCAAGGAGGTGGTGATGGCCACAGGTGCATTTATCCTCCCAAGGAGGTCCTAGGAAAGGATATACTATAGCAGGCGATACCAAATGTATACAGATAAGTGAATATAGTCAAATTTAAGGAGGGAGTAAGCACTAAGAACTGGGGAAGGGGTGAAATCAGAAAAGATTTCCTATATGAGAGTATACCTAAGGTAGGATTTAAAGAAAGCTAATGATTCTAAGTATTGCTGAGATAAGAGCAGAAGAAGAAAGTTATCCAAATTATCTGTGATTTATCCAAAGTCAACAGAGTAACCATAGATCTTAATTTATGACCTCTTAAATCAAATCTAATGAATGTTCTTTCCACTGTACCACTTTGAGAAGGCACATGGATTAGTGTACAGAGAAGTTGCTCTTGAAGACAGAAAGAACTGGGTTCAAGTGTTGCCTCTAACACACACTGGCTGTGTGACTTCAAGCAAATCATTGAATCTCTCATTGCTCTAAGCAAGTCTTTAATTCTATAAATTTCAGAGAATGTACTGGCCTGAATTTGTGGAAGAAGTTCCTATACCTGAGAATTCCCTATATCAATAAAATCATAATATGTTCCCTAATCCATGACATTGTGGTTAGTATTATTAGCCTTGGCAGCTAGGTGGCACAGAGGATAGAGTGCTAGGCCTGGAATCCAGAAGATTCCTCTTCCTGAGCTCAAATATGACCTCAGAAACTTACAAGTTATATGATCCTGGAAAAGTCACTTAAACCCGTTTGTCTAGGTTTTTTCATCTGTAAAAATTAGCTGGAGAAAGAAATGGCAAAGTACTCCAGCACTGTTGCCAAGGAAATCCTAAATGGGTGCAGGGGGTACAAAACCACGATAGTGGAGGAGGTATAGGGACCCATCTGATTTCTATTAAGTTACCCTACGAAAAAGCAATGATATTACATCTCAAAATAATTTCTGGAGCAGAAAAAAAAATTTGGACCCATAAAAAAAGACAAGGTGAATTTATTTTTCAGCCCAAAATAACTCAGAAGGCCAGCATGGGGGATCTAGTGCACTGAGGAGCTCAGTGTGCCAGCCCAGGGCCCACCAAGGCACCAAGCTTCCAAGACTCTTAGCTACAAATGGTAAGGGGGAATCAAACTGCTCAAAATAAGATTACAAAGGTCTCTTTGTTGATTCTGGATGCAAGATTCTCAAACCATTGCCCATAAACAGAACCCAGTTGCCATCCTGGGTGCAATTGCAGATTGAGGAGGAGCGCCATCAAACACTTGCAGCCATAGAGGATCAAGGACCATGGTCACAGTTCTGAGGGGTAAAAGAGTATTTGGGTTACTAACAGACCAGAACACAGACCAGAAGAATATTAAACACACTTCTCCTTATATCATATCACCTTGGAAAAACTTGAAGCAGATAAGCTAGTGCCAGCTCTGAAGGCAGCTGCACAAAAACTTGAGATCCTTTCACCACAGTTACAGAGTCCAACTTTCACGATTATTTAAACTAAAAGAAAAGAAGATGGAAAGAAAATGAGCAAACATCAAAAAAGGAAACTAGGGGGCAGCTGGGTAGCTCTGTGGATTGAGAGCCAAGCCTAGAGATGGGAGGTCCTAGGTTCAAATCTGACCTCAGACACTTCTCAGCTGTGTGACTCTTGGCAAGTCACTTGACCCCCATTACCTACCCTTACCACTCTTCTGGCTTAGAACCAATGCACACTATTGACTCTAAGACAGAAGGTAAGGGTTTTTTTAAAAAAAAAGAAACAACGTAAAGAGTTATTTTGGTGTCAGGGTAGACTCAAACTCAAAAGAAGACAACAAAGTCAATATTGCTACATCCAAAGCTGCCAAGAAAATTATTCATTGCACTCAAGCTCAAAAATAATTAATGGAGGAGCACAAAAAGGGTTTTAGAAATCAAATAAGAGAGGTAGGAGAAAGATTGGGGACACAAATGAGAATTATATAGGAAAATCATGAAAAAAGAGTTAATAGCTTGACAAAGGAAGCACACAAAAATTACTGAAGAAATTAATACCTCAAGAAACAGAAGAGGCCACTTGATTAAAAAAAAAAGGTACACAAATCCAAAGCAGAATTGGCCAAATGGAAAAAGATATTGAAAAAAGATATTAAAAAAAAACTTCTTGAAAAACAGAATAGGCCCTTTGGGAAAAGAGGTACAAAAATTCAACAAGGAAAAAAAACTCTTTAAAAAGTATAATTGGCCAAGTAGAAAAGGAGAGTCTAAAACTTACTCAAGAAAATAATTTCTTAAAAATTAGAATTGGGCAAATGAAAGCTAATGATTCTATGAGACATCAAAAAACAATTAAATAATGTGAAAAGAATGAAAAAATTAGAAGAAAATGTGAAATGTCTCATGGTTAAAACAACTGACCAGGAAAATAAATACAGGAGAGATCATTTAAGAATTTTTTGACTACCTGCAAGCTATGATAAAAAAAAAAGAGCTTAGATATCATCTTTCAAAAAATCATCAAGGAAAACTGTCCTGATATTCTAGAACCAGAAGACAAAATAGAAATGGAAAGGAGCCACCAATCACCTCCTGAAAGAGATCCTGAAAAGATAACTCCAAGGAATGCCATAGTCAAATTCCAAAACACCCAGATGAAAGAAAAATATTGCAAGCAGTCAAAAAGAAACAATTCGAATATCATGGAGCCACCATCAGAAGACTTGTAACTTCTTTATTAAAATATAGGAGTGCATAGAAGATGATAATCTGGAAGGCAAAGGAGCTGGGACTGCATCCAAGAATCATTTACCCAGAAAAACTGAGCATAATCCTTCAAGGGGAACAAATGAGTATTCAATGAAACCAAATACTTTCAAATATTCCTAATGAAAAGACAAGAGGTGAATGGAAAATTTAACTTCCAAATATAAGACTCAAGAGAAACATAAAAAGGTTAACAGGAAAGATAATCAAAAGACATTTAGTAAAGTTAAATTTTGTACATCCCTACATGGGATTCTTGTAATGCTAAAACTTTGTCATTATTAGGGAAGTTAGAAAGAGTATACATGAACAGAGGATGAACGTGTAGTTCAATATCATGTAATGTATAAAAAATTAAATTAAATTAAGGCATGAGAAAGAAGAATTCATTGGAACAAAGAGGAAGGGGAAAACAGAATAAGGTAAATTATTGCACACAAAAGAGCCATAAAAAAGCATTCACAGTGGAAGTGAAGATGGGGGAGTTGAGGAGGAGAGCATATGAAACTTACTCTCATCAGAATTGGCTCAATAAGGGAAGAACATACACAATCAATTGGGTATAGAAAGTTATTTTACCTTACAGGAAAATAGGAGGAGAAGGGAAATAAGAGAAGGGGTGGAGCTGAGAAACAAACCTGGGATAAATAGGATGGAAAGTAAAACACAGTAATCATAATGGTACAATTTTTTTCAAGTCTCTCTAATAAAGGTCTCATTTCTCAAGTACATAGAAAAATTAGTTGAATATATAAAAATACAAGTCATCCCTAGTTAGTCAATTGGTCAAAGGATATGAATACGCAGTTCTCAAAGTAATTAAAGTTCTCTATATTTGTGCAAAAATGCTCTAAATCACTATTAATTCAAGAAATGCAAATTAAGACAACTCTGAGATACCACATCACATCTATCAGATAGACTATCATGAGAGAAAAGGGAAATGAAAAAACATAGAGGGAAATGGGAAAGCTGTGACAAGAATGTATTGTTGGAGGAGTTGTGAACTGACTCAGTCATTCAGGAGAATAATTTGGACCTATGCCCAAAGGGCTATAAAACATCACATAACCTTTGACTCTGCAATATCATTACTTGGTTTCTATCCAAAAAAAGTAAAAAATGGTGGGGGATGAGGGGGGAGAAGGACCTATATGTACAAAAATATTTAAGGCAGCTCTTTTTAGGAAGGCAAAGATTTGGAAATTGAGGGGGATATCCATCAATTGGGGAATGATTTAGTAAGGTACAGTATATGGTTATAATGTAATATTATTGTGTTGTAAGAAATGATAGACAGTAGGAGTTCAGAAAAACTTGGAAAAACTTAAAAGAACTAATGTAGAGTGAGATTAGCAGACTCAGAAGAACACTGAACAAAAATGACTGGAATATTTTTCAATGAACACCTATGAATAAGAGCTTTTCTCAGAAATACAATGATCCAAAACTATTCCAAAGGTCTTATGATAAAAAATGGTGTTTACATGATTGCACATGTAAAATCTATATTAGATTGCTTACCATCTCAAAGTGGGAGTGAAAGGTTGGATGGGGAGGGAAGGAGAAAGAGAATCCAAAACAATTTTAAAAATAGTCTTTGAAAAATGTTAGAATCTGTTTTTACTTGTAATTGGGAGGGGGTGTGGAGAAAAGAAAAAGAAAGCCCTAAATGGGGTCACAAAGAGCCAGACACAACTGAAAAATGACTGAACAACAACAAAAATTATTAGGTTCTAGTGGACCATTGCAGAAAAACAATCTAGAGCTTATCTGATGTTCTGAATGAAACCACCCTCTTCTACACATGATTTGGTTTCAGAAATTCACATGTAAAAATGGATTTCTACTGACAGGAAAGATAGTGAAATTTCCTTGATAACATCCTATGGATGATTTCTTCTATCTTTATCCTCATTCTCTAGTTCTACCTGCCTCTATCTTAGAGAAACAAGCCATTTTTTTCTTTCCTTTATTATTCTGTGCTGCTGAACTGTTGGGGCCTAATAGCATGACATTCTACTTTTGAGAAGGGACTCTTGTTGCCAGTATAGGTTTGTCTCAACAAATTATTTAAGACATGAAAAGGAAACTCCATTTCCAAATGCAATTAGACCAAAATATCTTCACAAATTATTCTCAGCTTCTTTGTCTATTTCAGATGTGAGAAGGTATGTACATTGCTTTGTGAACTGTAAAGCATTATCTGAATGTCAGCTACAATTATGGCTCACATTAAGGTTTACATAGCAGTGTCATCAGAACTAGCTTGTGAAGTAGGTAGCGCAAATATTATTACTCCCATTTCACAGATGAGAAAACTGAAGATCAGAGAGGTTACATTACTCCACAAAGATCACATAGTACATATCTTAGTATCAATTAGTAAATATCAAAACCAGGATTCAAACACAAGTCTCCTTCCTTCAAGACTACCACTCTTTCTAATATGCCGCTTTGCCTTCATATTATCTTTGAAATATGTCAAATTATGCCATAAATTATATTCAACAAGCATTTTTTGTTAAATGCCTACTAAGTTAAAGGTATCATGCTTTCTCCAGAGTTGACATAAAGAAAAGAAAATGGTATGTATAGTCTTGCCTTCAAAAATGTTATAATTACATAAGAGATATATGACATGTCCATGGATAAGTATATTAAAAAGTAAGAGTGAACTGCTTTTAATTAATGAGAGTCTAAAACAGTGAAAGAAATAATTTGCTACTTCCATTAGCAAGGGGGTGGTGGTATTATGAGCGTCTGTTGATTCACAAAGCAAGTGCTTCTTTGAAGTTGTGGAAAATCGTATGGTGGTCTAGAAACTCCATTGGCCATTTTTCTCACTTTTACTCTTCTGCCTTCATCTCCACTAGACTTTCCTTTCCAAATTCCTGCTTTTGAGGCTTTAGCTAAGGCCATGAAATTTATTGGATAATTGTATTCCTTCCAAGGACACAATTCATGCTTTAAAAAAGACATCAAGACATCAGAAAATCTAAACTGGTTCCAAATCCGCATGATTTCCAGTTGTCCTTTTCCAACTGTGCTTTAAGATGACTAGGGGCCTCCTTAAAATATAAACAATCTTAAATGGTATTTAAAAGGCACAAAATGGGAGGTAATGTAGTATAGTGGAAATAACACTGGTTCAGGTATCAATGAACTAATTGATGTTCTAATCCTGCCACTAATATGTACTTAACTGGGTAATTTTGGGCAAATTACTTAAACTCTCTTGACCCATTTCTCCATCTGTAAAATAAAATGAGAAGGTTGGACTAGATAGCCTCTGAGATCCCTTCCAACTATCCTTCCAAAATCTTGTAATAAGGGGAAAGGAAATATTTTTCAAGGCATTTTGTAAAATTTGTAAAAGATATCATATCCAGTTAGGAATAGGGGAAGGAGGGAATCAAGGAATATATCTTGGAGAAAGTGGTATGTGATCTAATCTTTGAAGAAAAAAAAAGCATTTCCTCAGTTTGACTAGAGGGATGTGTGAATTCTAGGCATAGATAAACGCATCACAGGTTTAGATAATGCAACTCTAACTTGTTCTAATCAGCCACTTATCCTCACAACTTGATAGAAGTTTTATTGAAATTGTGATACACATAGAAAGTGATTCCTGATGAACTGCAAATAGTAATATTAAGGGCAATTAGTGCAGAAGTTCTACAATTTGGTGAAAGTTATCCAAACAAATGGGAATTTTTGCTACCTCTCTGTCGATGTTCAAATACACTTATCAAATTTATGGTAGCACTAATCAAGCTACTACTTAAATGAGATACAGATCAAACAGTTCTTGTCAAATACTCACTCAGCTAAGCACAAGCACTCAGTGAAATCATCTTTAATGAATTGCAGGGCACTCTAACCTTTGGAGTTCTGAGTAAGAGATTTTTTTGTATAGGCTACAGAGAGATCTTCAAGCTTTAAGGCTGAAGTTGAGAAACCTTTTTACTGTGCGTGTCACATCTAATGAGTCTATGATGAATAATGACTTTGGCAGGGAACAGCAGTTAGTGAAATTAATGAATTCAGCTTCTGTTTATATTCCTTTCATTTGATATTAACCATTAACTTATGTTAAGTAGAGTATTCTAACATTTCTTCAATAAATTCCTGCCATCATTGTGGCAGCCCTTGGTTTCTGGAAGACAATGTCAGTGCAAGCTCAAGGAGGGTTTACCTGATTGAACAAATTTCAAATAAGAACCAGAAAGATATTCACTATGGTAATAAGTTCCTGTGGCAAACTATGGTCAGGCCTGAGTATATTACCTGGGTTTGAGCATGACTTGTGACATAGAGTAAAGTTAAAGAAATAAGTTTTTAGTCTGTAAAGGAGGTAAGATTATAAACTGCATGGAGATTATAGTAAGGCATCTGTCCTCTAGGTATGACAGAATGCTTTTCTGTGATAAACTATATCCTGGCATTCTCTGATCATCTAAGGAAGTAGCTTCCTGCCTTCTCACAGCTAATAGATGATTCATTCCATGCTACCACTCAGCTGTCCTCTCTATGGAAAAAGGAAAACAAGGGAAGGTCTTGGGACTCATTGGAATTCAGCTGAACCAAAACCCAAACTGCCAGTATAACCTTGCCCTTTGTTCAATAATATCTTTACATACCTTCTTTTATAAACTTTCCTTTATATCCCTAACCTGTATTGTCTAAATAATCCCCACTATTAGGACAGCTATCATCAGTCATTCAGTAGCGTTCCCCATCTCTAGGGAACTTACAGTGGCTGAATGATCACTTTTGTGGTATGTTAAAGCAACTTTTCTTACTTAAGTATGAATTGAGTTAGATGAACTCCCACTCAGCTCTGAGATTCTGTGTCTGACATTCAAGGAGTAGCTAAGCCAATTTCAAAAAGCTCCTTACTAGAAAAATGGTCAGTCAATATTAATTGATTGATTGATTGATTGGACCATGGAAATTCATAAAGATTTACATTTGTATACTCAGAATTTAGCACACTACCTAGCAAATAGTAAGCGTTTAATGAATGCCTATTGTGTGTCTTGCTAGGAAGACTTTTCTATTAAGACTTGGCAGAAAGAGAAAGGAGAAAAGTTAAAGGGCATTGTGATCTACATTGAAAGAAGAAGAACCCATAGATACTTTCCAACATATTGAAGTGCTTTTGGTAATTTATTTATTTAAGTTATATGTTGTCCCCTACAAAAATAAAAATATGTTTGACTTTCACCAGTATATGTGAATTTCACATATTTTATTATATAAAGTGGAATCAACTGATACTCTCATTTTGAGACACCTGTAATTAAGTAATTTTAAAAAATGATTGCGAACTCGAAGTAGAACTCCACACAGATTTCTGACTGATAAGCTTGCTAATTAGTCTTCCTGATGATAGTGTCAATAACTTAGTCATAGCACAGTGATTGAACCTTTTAGAGATGGAGTGCTGGGCCCTGCCCTCACCCCACTTCCCAAGACCGAGTGTCATACCAGCCCTCCCCAAGAGATTATATGTCATGCCCTCCCAGTTACCCCACACAGAGAAGGGATAAAACACTTCCATTGGACTGCTAGGTGGAAGGGCAGGTGAAGTAAGGAATGTCTTCAGTAAGTATAGAAAAGGTAAGGGAACATCCCAAGCACTCTGCTCCCCTTCAGTTCTGCCACCTGTGAGCCTTCCATTGTACACTCTGTGTGTTTCCATTTGGCAGAGGAGTGGGGGATGTGAAAAGATGCCATCAGGTACAATGGAGCAAGGGAGAGGAGCAGCTCTACTCGAGTCCCTCTGCCTTTGGGGCACTGGATTTGGGGTGAGGGTGGCCAAGTGTCCACAGAGAGTGGTCTGCATACCATCTTTGGCACCCATGCCATAGGTTCACCTTTGATGTCATAGCATATAATCACTTAGAGCCCTTCCAGATCTAACACTATCTCTATATTGTATGTTCTATAATCTCTTCCAACTCTAATATTCTGTGTTATGTTATAAGTTCTCTTCCAGTTTTTACCTTCTGCAGAGAAGTGGTGCAGTGGATAGTGTGGTAAACCTGGAGTCAGGAAGATTTTCCCTTCCTATGTTCAAACCTGGCCTCAGATATTTCCTAACTTACTTGGTGTCAAATAGGGGTACTTTAAATTCTTGATTTGATTAGCTAAAAATAGGCAAGGGGAAAGTTAACCCTATCTTCACACTGTGTAATGCTGGGCAAGTCTCTTAACCCCATTTGCCTCAGTTTCCTCATCTGTAAATAATCTAGAGAAGGAAACGTCAGACTAAGATATAGTTTTATATACATATATATCTTTTTTGTTAAATAATGCCTTCTCTAATGGGGGAGGAGAGAAAAGGGGGAATTAACTGGTTCTTTGAATGTAAGAAACAAATAAATAAATTTAAATTCTGAATAAATAAATAAAAAGAAAGCCCCAAATGGGGTCATAGAGAGTTAAACACAACTGAAAAGAATTGAATAACAGCCTTTTATATTCTATGACCATAGTGATAAACTATGCCTTGCAGGCCAGAGCAGGCACTCAGGCCTCTCCATGGGCACAAACACTGTTGCCCTAGCACAGTGTTTGCCAGAGTTTATTACTAGAAAGCCAGAAGGAAGCAAGGCTGGGCTGCTCCCCACCCCTCTCCATGTGTGCCTGAGGACATTTCTCATATCACTCTCTCCTCTTAAAGATTCACCATCACTCTTAGAGTATAGGGGCAGTATGCCCTAGCTGTACTGGCAAACCTATGGCACATGTTCCAAGAGGGTTACTCCACTCCCCCTCTCTACCCCCACCTAAGGATATTTTTCATATGACTCACCCCTCTGCCCAGCAGCCTAATAGGAGTGCTTCTTCCTTCCCCTGTCTAAGGTAACGCAGTGGTTATCATGCAGCATGAAAGTTTCAGTTTGGGCATTCAGTCTCTAAAAGTTTCACCATCACTGTTATAAGGTCTCTTCCAGCTCTAAAATTGTGGTGATCTATATACTTATTAATACTTCTAGATGACCTCAACAATAAGGTCCTATCCTAGAGTTAAGAGAAAAAGCAATATTTAAAAATAGACCATATGAGCTTTTTACTTCTGATACATAGTGGCTATGTGATCTGGATAAGTCAATTAACCTGTTAGTGCTCTAGAAAATTCTCTAAGACTACAAATTAAAAGCACTGATCTTCATTAGTAGAGGGTGTTTCTTTACAGGGAATTCTCTATAGTTTAGGCAGGACAGGTCTAGTTCTTTTACCTGTCTTTCCTTGTACACTGAAGAAATGGACATATCTAAAATTCACTTTATTTCAAGGGATTGTCATTACTAAATATTTGTTTATTGCCTTTTTAAAAAAAAGAATTAAATTTTCACATCAAAATTAAACAGTAAGCCTTCTCACCATTAACTTTTTTTTTTATTTTAAACCCTTAACTTCTGTGTATTGACTTATAGGTGGAAGAGTGGTAAGGGTAGGCAATGGGGGTCAAGTGACCTGCCCAGGGTCACACAGCTGGGAAGTGTCTGAGGCTGGATTTGAACCCAGGACCTCCCGTCTCTAGGCCTGGCTCTCAATCCACTGAGCTACCCAGCTGCCGCCTCACCATTAACTTTTAAATCAAAGACATGCTTTCCCTTTTAGTCATTAAAGTGCTAGGAAAAGAAAAATAGAATGGACTATATTCCTCCTGGAATAGATGGATATCCTGGAATCCCAGGCTTTTCCTTTCTAACTTCACTGAATTTTAGTCTTATACCTTACAGCATTTCCTCACATCATTTGTCTAGAAAAATCTTGGACTTTTTTTTTAATTGACCAAATCCCATTTGAGAGAGAAAGGTTTTAAGTAAGTGTCTTCAGGGAATAACCCTATTTGCCAGTCACTCAACAAACAGTTTTTAAGCACTAGTTATAGCTAAGTGTTAGAGATGCAAAGAAAAGCAAAACTACAGCATATGCCTTTAAGGAGGAAGTACATATTCAATGGGGGTGCAAAATGTAAACAACTGTGTACAGACAATATATATTGGTAGGTCCTCTCAGAGGAAAGGAATGTAGCAAAAGGAGAGAGACTGGGAAAGGCCTTTTGCAAAGGATGGCATTTGAGATGAGTCTAGAAGAAAATAGAAAGGCCAGCAAATGGAGGGTAGCATTTAAGACATGGAGGATATCAAATGAAAAGGCATGAAATTTGAAGGTGTAAAGATGTGTAGGAGGAATGGAAAGTAGGCCAGCATTGGGGATTGCAAAGTATATGGAGCTCAATAAAATATGCAAAGATTGGAAAGGTAGGAAGGGCTTAGATTAAAAGACAAACAGCTTTGCTTTTTTTTTTAATATTTGGGTCAGGAAGTAATAGGGAGCCGCAGAACTTAGTAAGTTGTATGTATGGGGAGGGCAGGCAAAAGTGACATGGCCATACCTGCATTTTAGGGAGTTCACTTTGACAATTGAGTGAAGGATTGACTGGAATGAGGAGGAATTTGAGTCAAGAAGATGAAGCAGCAGGCTTTTGTAATAATCCAGGTGTGATCTGATGACAGTTTCTTTTGCCAGGATGGTGGCTGAGTGGACAAAAAGGAATATTCTCCATGTAAATATATCTATAGATATATACTAAGGAAGGAAGGAAGGAAAGGAAGGAAGAAATATGAAGGCAGAAACAAGATTTGACAACAGATTAGCTTTACAGGGCCTATACAAATGATGAGTAAAGGATGATACTAACATTATGAGCCTGAGTGACTGACAGTGGTATCTCCAATGCTAATAGGGAAATTGGGGAAAATGATGAGGAAAGAGAGAAAAGATAGTGAGTCTTCTTCTGGATATGCTGAGTTTGAGGTATGTACTAGATATCTAGTTCAAGATGTTCACTACATAGTGATGCAAGACTGAAGGTCAGGAGATTGATTAGTGTTGGATAAATAGATTCAACTACATAGAAATTATAATTGAATACACTGGAGTTTATGAGATTAACAACTGAGAGTATAGAAGGAAAAAATCAAGACAATCCAGGAAAGTCTTAAGGAACACATCCTCCATGATCTGGAAAAGGTAGAAAAGGAAACAAAAAAAGTGTGGTCAGATAAATAAAGAAGAATGACAGAATAATGTCACAAAAACCTAGAGAAAAGAGAGCATTTAGAAGGATTCTCAGAGCAATTTCAGCTTTTGCTGCTACTAAGCCACCATCTTGGCTCTGCCCCCAAAAGAGAGCAGTTAGGATAAGAATGTGATTGAGTGTCAAATGCTGCAGAGAGGGCAAGAAGGATAAGGATTGCATTAGATGAAATACAGCTATACAAGGGCTGGAATCATTGAGAGTCCCAGTTCTCTGGGAGAGAAAAAAAATAAAGATAAGACCTTTTACTTAGATTTCTGTGGAATTACCCAAATCTTTTTTAAAAAAGTTTCTCACTAATGTCTGCTGTCATGGAACATGACTAGTTTCAGAAAGGAAGACTGGCCTTTCCTGTTTGCCCAGTCAATCTCTTTTGTTAAAGTAAAGTGCACATAGAAGGAAGCTATTTATTTAAACACAAGAAAGAGAATGTAATATATAAATTATTTCTACTCAGTGCCACTGTAATTTAAAAGTAGAAAATATGATATTATAAATTCAATGGCTGCTAAGTTGCCCAAGACATTCCATTTTAGCCTTGGAATCATCTCCTTCCACAGTGTTATTTTTCAAGTACAGAGAATCAGCCACATTCAAACAAATAGATCCAAAGCATGTTTCTCCTAGACTACTGAGTGATTGGAGACTTTGGTATTATTCATGCAAAAACAAATCACAAATCAGAAGATTTTAAAGTTGGACAGAACTATAGATTTCATACAAATCTTTTGGTGTTCAAGATGGACTCACACCTCTTTGCCAAGCCTTTTTCAGGACTGCTCATCCATCTTTGAGTGTATACATGAGGAGGTGAGACAGAAGTCAGATGCTCATACCTGTACTTTAGGAAGATCATTTGAGTCACCCAACCCTTGCCTATAGCTCTAAGAAGTAGCATGAGCAGCAGCCACATTCTGATAAAAACATGTTGGCAAACAGACTAACAACAGAACTCAAACCTATCCATGGGCGGGGGGGGGGGGGGGCTACTTCAAACATGTGAAGATTTTCCTCAATAGAATGGGAGGATGAGAACAATTTCTTCCAATGGCCAAGAAGGTGGCTGAAGAAGCAGGTGCTATGGAGTACTTAGAGCTTGGTCAGATATCAAAGATGCCAACGTCATCCACTGCATCGTAGGCCATCACAAGTCATCTTGACTTTTGTCTGCCAGTGGACATTCATGACTCTGAAAGAGATAGTAAAACTAATAACTTTACACAACTCTGCCTTACTTTCCAGTTTGTGCACAAATCAAAACTTTACCCATAATGTCATTGGTCCTCTGAAAACCAAGGATGAATAAATACAAGAAAACCAAGGCAAAAAGCAGCTCTGTGATGACCTCATCTGCTTCCATGAATTTGATTATTACTTCCCCCCATCATCAAGTCCCTCCCCTACCTTGCCCAGAGAGAGAGAGAGGCAGTACAAAGACATGGAGATGATAGAATGTGAGGAGTTTGACTGGATTGTAGAGTACAGGAAGGGAAGTAATGTCCAATGAGACTGGAAAAGCACACTAAAATGAGGTTGTAAAGAATTTTAAAAGATAAACAGAGGAATTTGTATTTGATCCTAAAGGCAACAGAAGCCACTGGAGTTGATTAAGTGAAGGAATCACTTAGTCAGATCTGCACCTCAAGAAAATTCCTTTGGCAGCACAATAAGGGATAGACTAGAATAAGGAGAGTTTTGAAGCAGGGAGACCAATTAGAGAGGCTCTTGAAATGCTCTAGATGAGAGATGATGAGGGCCTGAGTGAAAATGGTAATTGTGTGAGTAGAGAAAAGAGTGAAGATGTCAGAGATTGCTGTGAAATTAGAAATGGCAAGATTTGGCTACTGACTGAATTAGGTGGAGTAAAGGAGAGAGAGGAACTAAGGATAAGAAAAATATTATGAATATTGGCAACTAGAAGGATAATGATACCTTTGATAGGAATAGGAAATTTAGAAGAGGGGAGGGTTTCTAGTGAAAGAGACTAAATTCAGTATTATATGTAGTAAGTTTTAGAGATCTCCAGAAAATCCAGTTGGAAATATCCAGTAGACTGCTCCAAGACACACATAGTTAAACACATGCACATACGCATGCATGCACACACTTTATTTTCCTATAACTTACCAAGGTTATACACAGGAGACAAGGATTTGAACCCAGATCTCATTCCAATTCAATATAATTTATTTAATGATCTTTAATCTATTTCATATATAAGTAGTTTTCTTTTGACCCAGAGATATGATCTCAGCCCTATAAGAAACTCTCCACTAGGCAACACTACCCTTTAAGAATTTATGGCTTTAAATGCTATTTCTGTTCATTAATTTGTTGTGAAAATTTGTTTTGACTGTCATGGAAATAGATAGCTCTCACGGTTTTGATCAACGTGAATGATTTGATGGCCCCTTTAAGAAATACTTATAATGGCACAAATTTTATCTTCATAGAGAATAAAAAGAAGAGGAGGAATTTTTACTTTATCTAATGCAGCTTACTCATTCCTCCCTGGACATCCCTGGGTATTTTCACTGCTGCCCTGTGGGGCATGGAGAGCTTGAATGGTCAGACTGATTTAATTAAACCTGCCTGTTTGTGCAAACTGACGATCTGTCTGCTTAATCAATTGCTTCACTGCCATCACACATGCATCTCATATTCATGGCAAAGGAGTTTTGTATTCCAGACAATGCTTTGTGGTATCTTGAGACTGTAAAACTTTCTTAGTCAGTCCACATAAAACATACACAATTTGATGGTTGAAATGGGATGCCGATCACATTGCTTCTAAAAGGAAAGAGGCATGCTGACTTTACTTTTTTCCCCACATTTCTAAAAATCTTCTCTTGCTACTGTTCTGGGTTTCTTAGCCAGTGCTAATCAGCAATGTCTTATTGACTGAAAATTTAATTCATTCTCTTAGGAAGCTAGGTTTCACAGTGGTTAGAGTATAGTATTGGACTTTGAGTCAGAAAGAGCCCAATTCAAATCCTTCCTCAGACACTTCCAAGCTATATGAACTTTGGCAACTTTTATCCTCAGTTTCTTTATCGGTAAAATGGGATAATAATAGCATCTACCTCCCAGGACTGTTGGTAAGGATCAAAAGAGAAAATATAAGCAAAGTGCTTTGTAGACTTTAAAGTAATGCATAAATGCTAGCTATTATTATTTCTTTTTTTTTAACCCTTGTACTTCGGTGTATTGTCTCATAGGTGGAAGATTGGTAAGGGTGGGCAATGGGGGTCAAGTGACTTGCCCAGGGTCACACAGCTGGGAAGTGGCTGAGGCCGGGTTTGAACCTAGGACCTCCTGTCTCTAGGCCTGACTCTCACTCCACTGAGCTACCCAGCTGCCCCACTATTATTATTAATAATCCAATTCAATAAACTCCTTAAAAGCCCCTATTCCATGCAAGGCATTGAAAATCTAATGAAAGATATGATGCAGATCCTAATCTCAAGAAGCTTACAATATAATTGTACACACCAGTTATCTGATGTATTAATCTCTGCATTCATTTAGCATAAGGACTTACAGTATAAAAGTCCTTTAGGTATGTGCTGGACTGGATGCACAGTTCTAAATAATTATAATAATAATAATAATAACATGATAATATTTCTGTAGCACTTACTATGTGCCAGACACTAAGCTAAAGTGATTTCCAATATCTCATTTGATCCTCACAACAACCCTGGGAGGGAATAATATAACCACCATTTTATAGAAAAGGAAATTGAATACACAGGTCTTAAGTGATTTGCTCAGGTTCATTTGGCGAGTGTCTAAGGTGGGATTTGAACTCAGATCTTCCTGACTCCAGGCCTAGTTCTCTATCTACTGTACCACCTAGCTGCCCTCTAGGGGTTTGCAAAAGGGGATTTAAGATATATGTGTCTACAGCACACCACAGTATATGAAAAATGCCATCTAAAACATAGAATATAAATGCTTTAGGAGTATAGAGCAAAGGATTCCTTTTAGCTGGAATGACCTACGAAAGTGTCTTAGAGGAAGCTGTACATGGTTTCCAGAGGCAGGGGAAAGGGTCTGGAAATGAGAAAGAGCAATGAACGTTCAGGGAATGGCTAATAATTCAAGTTGGCTGGAATGACAAGGTGCACCTGGGTGCGTATATGCAATTAGGCTGTACAGGCATTGGGGCCAGATTGTAGATGACTGTGACTACCCAGCTAAAGAGTTTGAACTTCATTAAATCAGCATTACTGGGGGCAGGAGGTAGGTGATGGGGAGCCACTGTGAGTTTCTGAGATCGAGTGGAGTGATAATAAGTATGCTTTCAGGAGATTAACCTAACAGTGGTATACAGGATGGCAGGGGAGACTACAGGCAAGGAGGCTGATTAGGAAGCCATGGCAATAACAGTACAGCCATGAAGTGACAGGGGACTAAACTAGGATTATGTCCACAGGAATCAAAGGGAGGAAATAAATTAGTGAGTCCTAAAAGGCAGGTCTTAAGGTTTCCAGCTTATATCTTTCTGCCCCGTAAGAAAATATTTTCCTTTCTTCCTTTAGCATGAGCTCCCTCCCAAATCTCCTATATTGCATTAGAAGCTGGCTAGGTTTATAATTAAGCCGTGGTACAGTCCTCTTCTGCAACATGAAAAATGTTCTGAAATGCTATTTTACTGATAGTAAGTTGGGGATTCAGAACAGAGAGCATTAAGGTTAATTACCTAATAATTTACTACTCCAAATGCATCTGTAGACACTTTGATTTTCACTAATTGTGGTGTTGAACAAAGTAAACAACCATTTATTCATATTCCTGCAATGGGAGTCTGGCAGGCGAAACCTTTCAATGATTTGTGATCCCTTCTTTTGCCCTTGAGCATGATGGCTCTTGAAGGGAGGTTGAAAAGACCAACAGTGCTAGAGTCCCGGCAGATTGGTTTAGTAACGATTCCCCTTAATGAGATTGCAACCAACTACCTTTTGCTGCATCACCAAATATGGCATGAACTTCAATCATGCTATAACAAAACTAATAGGATTTGATATTTCTCTATCCTGTGATTTAGAATACATAGGGGCCAAACAGTCCCTACCCTTTAAGGAAGAGATGAAGTCGGCCTTCTCCATGACCTAGTAACAGAATTAATGTAATTCTTTTTCTTTTTAAAAATTGTGTCAGAGGGCTTGTAACACTTTCAACCGATGCTTATAAGTATCCCTTTTGTTTAAAGACATAGTTATATTCTCAACAAAAATAAATAAATGGAATATGGAGCAAATCTACAAATTGAATCCTTTAAATTTAGACTACACTTGAATTTAAAGAATCATAATAAAGCAATGTATACACTAGAACAGAGTAAGAATACTATTGATGCATTTGTTCTGTATCTCCTCCAAATCTCTCTGTGGACTTAAGTTTTGTGAGTTTCCCTTTTCATCCGTCCACAGTAAATGTGTGCTTTCTACTCTGCTGACCTCATTTTGGATCTTTACAGTTAAATCTTTCTATAGCTTTTTAAGCACTTCATATTTGTTATTTTGGTAGCACAGAAGTTTTCAATGGCATTGATATTACTCAATTTCGTTTAATTTAATCTAATAAAGTCAACTCATTTCAACATAGATTTACTAAGGATGAGCCTTCAACTAGGTGTAGTAGATAGGAAAACAATTCCTGCCCTCAATACATTATATTTTTCTGAGAGATTCACCACACAAATAAGTAAAAGCAAGATAATATGAGATGGAGATAAAGCATTAATGACTGAAGGAAATAAGAAAGCATTTCTGAGTAAGGTGATTCCTGAGAGCTGAGCCACAGAGGAAAATAGATATTCTAAAAGGTAGAAGAGAAGAGGGAGTCATTCCAAGAACTGGGGACAGATAAGTTCAGGGAACAGCTAGTAGGCCAGTTTGACCAGAACACTGAAAGGATAAGGGACAGTGACATGAGTTGGAGTCAGGATGGAAGTTTATTTTTATCCCAGAAAAAAATAAGGAATTATAGATGTTTGAATAGGGCAGTGACATGGTGATGTTTATGCCTTAAAGTACTTATTTAGAGGAAGGAAGGAAGGAAGGAAGGAAGGAAGGAAGGAAGGAAGGAAGGAAGGAAGGAAGGAAGGAAGGAAGGAAGGAAGGAAGGAAGGAAGGAAG
>NC_058131.1:251731555-251811058 GCF_016433145.1 Gracilinanus agilis
AGGGAGGGAGGAAGGAAGGTGGGTAGAGGGAAGAAGAGGTAGTGTGGCCTAAATGTGGATAGGAAACAAAGTAGTAATTCTAAGTCAGGTTAAATGTGGTGAATTCTCACCAGTCAGTAGCTCAAGGCCTCAGACAGGAGCTAGAATGTCAGGTTGGAAGTAAAGGGTAGAGTAAAGAAGGATAGCAAGAAGATGACCAGGATGCATGGTGATCTGGAGTGGATTGGAAATTTGTCATATTTAACTCAGGGAAGCCAATTAGGAGTCTATAACAATAGTCCAGGAGACAGGAAATGCAAGCCTGGACAAGGGTAGGGATCATGTGAATGGAGAGCAAAGGATGGATGTGAGAGGTTTTGTGGAAGTAGAATCAATAAACGATTAACCAGGGAATGAGACAGAGGATATAGTCTGGGGTGACTCCAAGGTTATGAACTTGGGTCACTAGAAAAACAGAAATAAGGAAATTGAGGAATTTGAAATGCTAGTGGAATGTCCAAGTAGAGATATTCACTGACATTTGCCCAGGAAAGACTGGGGTTTGAGAAAGAAATGAGTGTTGTAAGTATTTTTATGTCCAAGGTTCGCATATTCTGTGATTAATAAGAGACAAATGGGAATATTTTCCTTATATACAAAGAGTTTGAAAAATTGTGAAACATTTCAAATTAATTCAATCCTACACCAAATTTTTGGAGCATTACAGTCACAGATTTAGTGGACCCCCTCTTTTGGTGATTACAAGAACCATTTGGATTTTTTTCACCGTGAATTATTTGAGAAAGAACTTTCTCAACTTGATTCTTATAATTATAAAATATTGTTTGTTTGAGAGCTTTGCAGCTTTTCAAATTTTTTCAGGTTTACTCAAGCCCCTTATTTTGCAGGTGAGGAAAGAGAAACTCATAGAAAGAGGTTAGCTGACCAAGATCACACAGATAGGTATTCTCTAGGCCTGAAATCAAAGTTTTTTCCATCTTGGTAGGATTTAGCAGAGCTTCCAAGACTGCTGGCTTGGGTTTTGAAGACAAAGAATCGCCTCAGTACCCAACAAGGCATTGAAAGGAGACCTTGAGTAGAAAGAGTTCCTATTGCTGGAAAATTCTCAGCAGCACACTCTCTCAATTCTTTTTTTTTTCACAGTAAAGCTGATTTTTTTCCTCCAAAGAATCAACTAAATCTATCTGCATTTCTATTTCCAGATCCAATAAAAGTCAGACATCTACAAAAGATCCTTCAAGAGGGAAGTTAATGAGAGGAAATTTATCCACCACCACAGACTAATGACACTCTGCAATTCACATCACAAAAGAAGCTTCCTGCTCTGCCCACTTAACCAATCCAACCCAATAAGCATTTATTGCCTACTGATACAAAGCACTGTGCCAGACTTCAGGGAAACAAAGACAAAAAAGAAAACTGTCTCTGACCTCAAGAACCTTACATTCAACTGGGGAATACAACATGTGAGAAAAGAAAGACGATACATGGTTATTTGTGAAGGGAGAGAGTATTTACCACTAAGGAGATCAGGAAAAGTTCCTAAAAGAGATGGCACATAAATTGAGACAGAAGCTAGGAATGAATACAAATAGATGAACATGAGGAGAGAATTCATTGAAGGATGGGGAGAGCTCTGCAAAGACAGAAAAGTGGGAGATGGTACATCGAGTTCAGAAACTAACAAGCAGGGCAGTTTGATTATAGTATAGTATGCAGGCTACCTTCTACATGAAGTACATGAAATTTTGAAGAGTAAAATAAGCAGATCCAAGAGAAAATTATACGCAGCAACAGAAATAAGATTTGATTAATGACTTGTATATGTCCACCTCTGGAGAAAGAACTGAAGAATCAAAATTAGTAAGACATAGTTTATATATGCATATATATATGCATATATATATATATATATGTTTGTCAAATGATGCCTACCTTAATAGGGGAGGGTAGAGGGGAAAAGGAAGTTAACTGCGCATTGTAATGTAAAAAAAGTAATTATTTTTTTTAAAAGAATGAAGGGAATTAATGTAAAATAAGCTAGGAAAATAGACTGGAACTAGAATCTGAAGGTTTTTAAATGACAATCTGAGGATATATGTAATAATATTAATTAAAAGAATACTCTGCATGCAATTTCTCTGAACTCATTTCTTCTGCTTAAAAACAGCTATCTCTAACTTATTCAACCATTCTGGAGGACAATTTGGAACTAATCCCAAAGGGCCATACCATTATTAGGTCTGCACCTCAAAGAGATCTTTTTCAAAGGGCAAATGATCCACTTGTATAAAAATATTTGTAGTAGACCTTTTGTGGTGTCAAAGAATTGGGAATTAAGGGGATGTCCATCAATTGGGGAATGACTGAACAAACTGTGGTATATGATGGTGATAGAAGACTACTGCACTATAAGAAATGATGAACAAGATGATTTCAGAAAAATCTGGAAAGATGTACATGAACTGATACAGAGTGAAATAAGCAGAACCAGAGGAAGATATAGTAACAGCAATACTAAGGAATGACTAGTGTGAAAGAATGAGCTATTCTCAGAAATACAATGATCCAGGATAGTTTTGAAGGATTTATGACAAAAAATGCTGTTCACTTCCAGAGAAAGAACTATTGGAGTCAGGACACAGATCAAAGCATACTATTTTTTGCTTTAGCTTATTTGGGTTTTTATTTGGGGGGTTTGCTCTTATAGAGTATTCTTTTGTAACAATAACCAATATGGAAGCATGTTTTACATAATAATACATGTATAATCCAGAACAAATTGCTCACCATCTCTGGGAAGTGAGAGGGAAGGGAAGAAAGGAGGCAATTTGAAGCATATAATTTCAGAAAATGTAGGTGGAAAGTTAATATTACATGTAATTGGTAAAATAATATATCTTTACCAAAAAATAGCTATAACTAAAGAAAATGCCTTTCTTAAGTCAACAGGACATTGCAAGGATCAAATAAGATTACATATATACCATTTCTCATTCTATTTCACAGTTACATTCCCAGGAATGAAGTATAATTTAAATATTTCATGGTGTAATTACTTCATACAGCTTTTTATTTTATTATATATGATTGTTATTTTTTAATTTTATTTTTAGATACATTTTTTCCATAGTTATATGATTCATGTTCTTACTCTTCCCTCCCCCCCCATCTCTCCCCTCTACCACCCTGTAATGGACAGGCATTTCCACTGGTTTCTTCATGTGTCAATGATCAAGACCTTTTTCCATATTATTGATAATTGCTCTAGGGTGGTCATTTAGAGTCTACATCCCCAATCATGGCTGCATCAATCCATGTGTTCAAGCAGTGGTTTTTCTTCTGTGTTTCCACTCTTGTAGTTCTTCCTCTCAATGTGGGTAGCATTCTTTTCCATAAATCTCTCAGAATTGTTCTGGATCATTGCAATGCTGCTAGTACAGAAGTCCATTACATTCAATTTGACCACAGTGTGTCAGTATCTGTGTACAATGTTCTCCTGGTTCTGCTCCTTTCACTCTGCATCAGTTCCTAGAGATCATGCCATTTCACATGGAATTCCTCCAGTTTATTATTTCTTTGAGCACAGTAGTATTCTATCACCAGCATATACCACAATTTGTTCAGCCATTCCCCAATTGAAGGTCATACCCTTGTTTTCCAGTTTTTTGCCACCACAAAGAGCGCGGCTATAAATATTTTTGTACATGTCTTTTTCCCTATGATCTCTTTGGGGTACAAACCCAGCAATGATATGGCTGGATCAAAGAAACATAAAGGAAGGTGACCTAGCAGTACCAGATATTAAACTATAATATGAAGCAGTGGTCATCAAAACAATATGGTACTGGCTAAGAGACAGAAGGGAGGATCAATGGAATAGACTTGGGTTAAGTGACGTCAGCAAGACAGTGTATGATAAACCCAAATAGCCCAATGTTTGGGGAAAAAATCCACTATTTGACAAAAACTGTTAGGAAAATGGAAAATAATATGGGAGAGATTAGGTTTAGATCAACATCTCACACCCTACCCCAAGATAAATTCAGAGTGGGTGAAAGACATGAATATAAAGAAGGAAACTATAAGTAAATTAGGCAAACACAAATTAGTATACTTGTCAGATCTCTGGGAAAGGAAAGATTTTAAAACCAACAAGAGTTAGAAAAAATTACAAAATATAAAATAAATAATTTTGATTACATTATATTAAAAACTTTTTGTATAAACAAAAACAATGCAACCAAAATCAGAAGGGAAACAACAAACTGGGAAAAAATTTTTACAACAAAAAACTCTGACAAAGGTCTAATTACTCAAGTATACAAGGACCTAAACCAATTGTACAAAAAAATCAAGCCATTCCCCAATCAATATTGGGCAAGGGACATGAATAGGCAATTCTCAGATAAAGAAATCAAAACTATCATTAAGCACATGAAAAAGTGTTCTAAATCTCTAATAATTAGAGAAATGCAAATCAGAACAACTCTGAGGTACCACCTCACACCTAGCAGATTAGCTAACATGACAGTAGGGGAGAGTAATGAATATTGGAGGGGATCTGGCAAAATTGGGGCATTAATGCAATGCTGGTAGAGTTGTGAACTGATCCAACCATTCTGGATAGCAATTTGGAACTATGCCCAGAGTGGTAAAAGATTGCCTTCCCTTTGATTCATATAGCTTTTTTCAACATTCATCGTGTGGGCTCACTTAAGGGAGAGATGAGGGTCTGATCCAAGTCCAATTCATCATTTTTTTTACAAAGAGCAAAAGACATCAAATACTACCCTCAAATATGTATAGGTGCCCCTCCCCTTTTTCTTTCCTCTACCTCTACACTTATCCTAGTTAATTCCCTGACAGATTCAGTTCTGTTTACAGAGATCAAGACCAAATTCCTTTGCAAAGCCAGATACTGGTTGTATATTAGTTATGTCCTTATAATATACATTGTCTTCCACAGATTCAGTCAAGATTAAGTTTTCCTCAAAACATGTAATTCTTATTCAATTAGTGTTAAATATTGCCTTTATTTGTTATATTTCCCATTTGTAAGGGTTAAAAATGTAAAGGTTGTATTAAATATATTAAAATGTGGTCACCAAAATTATTACTCAAGTCAGAATGACTTTATAGCAATTTATTTATATAATAAAGGGAAAGAGTGAAAGTAGAAAAATGAGAAAGAGGGCAGAATAAGAAATCTAGCTTAACGAACTATACTATTTGCTCTGGCCCTGGCTCTACCCTGGCAGGGCTCCAGAAGCCCCAACCACAGGGCCTAGGGGTCAATTAAACAAGGGCTCAAGTCACTGGGCCTCCTCCTCCAAGATGGGGGAGGGAGCCTCTCTGGACACTAATCCCTTCAGGAGTCAGGAAGGAGTCAGCATTTTTCACTCACCCATGTGGTAGTCCTAAAATAAAATGGAAGAGCAGTGTGAAGTCCCCAGCCAGAGCTCTTCCAGGGTCAAGTTCGAAGGCAAAAAAGCTTGTCACAGAAGTTCTTGCCACTTTTAAAGAACATTCCTTTCATCACTTCCTGTGCCTCCCTTCCACTTTACATGGACCAATTGCAGCTATAGCTTTACTTAGGACTGTCCAGGGGCAGTTAGTCATTTCTCATTTGTCACCCACTATCACACCTGTGGGTCACAGACCTCCCCATACTTAAAGATAAGTGAGATGTATACACTTCTGATAATTAAATCTAAAAATGGGCAGGGGAGAGTTAATTCCATTTTCACACATTGCTACAAGGGTTGGAGGCAGAGAAGCTACAGTACTGTGTGTCCAATAAAGGTCATAGTCCAGATTTTATATCAATAATGATCATAGAATATGAAAATCAATACCTATGTGAGGCAACATTATTATTATTGTTATAATTTCTCAGATTAACTAGAGTCAACATTGTTAAATAGTTCTCTGTCTTCCATACATTCAGCTCCCAAGTTCACCCACTTCTTTCTCTACAATGCAGGTCAAATAGATCCATTTCTCCTTCCATTCCAAGTTCCAAGTCTTGAGAACTCTAGTACTATTGCAACTTTTCTTCATGACAACATTTATATCAACTTCTCCAAACCTACAAAAGAATTCAGTATCACACACACACACACACACACACACACACACACACACACACACTGGGATTGGCTGTGGAGTTAGAGGCCAGAAGTTTAAATCCTTCCATAGAAAATGTATTAACTTCTTTTTATTGCTGTGACTTTTCTGTGCCCATCACTGTCCTAGGGAGTAAGAGATCTTAGTTAACTAGCTATAGGAGGTCCAAGCTATGATCTTTGCTCTCAAAATTTATAATATTGACTATCAAAGATTCACACATGCAACAATTAGCAAATGAGACAGTGTATAATTGAACACAAGATTGAAAGATGCAGATTCTACAAGTTATCTGAGATCAGAGCAGGTTTTATGCAAGAACAGCTAGAAAGGCAGTAACCCATGAGCAAGATCATGAGGGACAAAAATGTGAGGAGGCAATAAAAAATGAGAAGAAAGATACAACAGAATTTTCAAAATAAGAATCAATAAGATTTGATGACGAATACAATCTAGGGGATGAAAAAACAGGATGACTCTAAGACTATGATTTCCAATGTGAGTGACTGGAAGAATGATAGTTCCTTTTATAGTCAGGAAATTAGGAGGGGAAGATGCTTTAGAAAGGGAAGAAAGATGAGAGAGATAGCCAAGTGAAAATGTCTAGTTGGTGACTGGGGATATGAGACTAGACTTCAGGAAAAAGAATGCTTGATACTTTCTGAGAAATCTTTGGCTAAAACATTTCAGTTAAGCCACACATGCATTATATTGCCTGCTTAAAACCTTTGATGCTTACAATATTTTTTGTTCTGTCTTGTGAGATACACCTAATCATAGAAACTGAGCCAGAAGGTGCCTCCAGGCAGGTTTTGCCCAAGCCATTGTAAATAAATAGCCGTATCTTCCCTTCCTTTAGGTCTCCAGGAAAGAAATTCTATCATCCTCTTGAAACTTGTTTTAGTGCTTACCCACTCTGACTAGCAGAATCTAAGTTTGTTGCCTAGAGCTGAAATTCACCTCACTTCTTTTCTGTCCTAAAGGGAGACAGAATATCTAATTATCATACCCTGTATGCATATATTTCAGACATTTAAATAGTTAAATCATATCTTTGTATACCTGGTTTGGCTAACTGACCTCCTTTCTGTTCATTATATATTTCATTTCTTGCCTCCATACCTTTTCTGTAGCAAAAATTCTATCCTTGGAATACTATCTCTTCTCACTCTAATCTCTAAGAATTCTTAGTTTCCTTCAAGACTCAGGACAAGTACAACCTTCTACCTGAGTTGTTTTCTGATCCTCCCAAATTCTAGTGATCCTCCATCCTTACTCAACTTAATGCCTTCAGTCTATTTTGAATTTAGCATATAGAGAGCAATATATGGACATATTGTCTCCTCTGGCTGGACTATAAGCTTCTTATTGGCAGGAACCATGTTCACTTTTCTCTTTTTACCCCTAGCACTGTAGCACTATGTGTCTGGCACATGGTAGGTCAATAAATTATTGCACATTACATATTTTAAGTAACTGTCTGAAAATCTGAAAAAAAAAATAGAAAGACCCTGCCTCGGGGAAGAATTTTTAAGCTCCCCATAGAGGGAAAATTTCCCTTTGTGTGATACACATGGATGGAGTTTTCTCAATGGAAAAATTCCTAGGTGAGAAGTTCTTGAACCTGATGTTAGTGAAAGTGTAGCAATCCAGGTATACATTAATTGTGATATTATTTTAAGAAGTATTCAAAAACTTAACTCTTATACTGCTAATGATTGATCTCTGCAATCCTGAGTCAAATTGAATGTGGACCTTGCCAAATCCCTAGCCCTTCCCTAAGGCTACACCCCAGAAGAGAGTCAGTTATCTCAGTCTCCTTACTTTTCCTTCAATGATCAATTAACATAGGTATCAAACCTCAGTAGATGCCTTAGGCCATATCAGATCTGGATCCTGATCTTAGCTCTACCTATTGTTTCAGATTTTGGCAGTTTGCATTTTATGATGATTACCTCATAATGTTAATGTATCAGGCCACCAGCCTCTCACCTTCCCCCCATACTGTTGTATGTAACCCCAATAAAAGTGACAAGACATCAGTTGGCAAGAGAGCTCTTGACCATCAGAGCTCCTAACCATGAAGCTCTTGACCATCAGAGCTTACTTGCTGTCTGTCTACCTTATGCCAAAACTTTCTGTGTCTGTGTGTCTTTATTCTCGCCTTATGTTCTCTTTCCATTAATCCTTAACCGGTAGCCCATTTTCACTCAGTCCTTGGTTCCCCTTTCTGAGTGTCCAACCCACTAGGAATCTTCGTGGACGGCTTCAGAAAGGGTCCTAGAAGACTATTTTCAAATAATCTGAAATAATTCCAATAAGTAAGGAATCCTAAGACTGCTTGCCTGGGATTTAGTAAAAGTAATTCTTCATCAGGATTGGACATGATGGCCTTTAAGGCCCTTCAAACTACATGGTCTATAATGCCACTGGTATTGGGAACTCCCAAATGAAAATGCTCCCTCTACTGGTGAAAAAATTAATTTCATCTGCAACTTAACAGTCTTAAGAGTTGGCTAGGACACTGGGAGGTTAGCGATTTATTTGTCTGAGATCAAAGAACCAATATGTATCAAAGGTGGGATCTGAACCTGGATTTATGGCCAGCTCTCTATTTGCTATGCCATACAGTTCTTTTGTTGTTGTTGTTCAATTATTTTCCAGTCATGTCCAACTCTTCGTGACACTATTTTGGGGTTTATCTTGGCAGAGATACTGACGCAGTTGGCCATTTCCTTCTCTAGCACATTTTATAGATGAGGAAACTGAGACAAATCAGGTTAAGTGACTTGCCCAGGGTCACAAAGCTAATAAGTGTCTGAGGCCAAATTTGAACTAAGGAAGATGATCTTTCCTGACTCCAGAATTGTGTTCTATCCAGAGCACCGCCTCATGAGCCTAATACATACTAGTCTTTATGCTGGATACTAGAGATGTTCATAAGTATTTCACTTTTCAGTGTTCCAGGAAACTCTCTAGGCTTATAAATTACGTATAAACTCTAGATTTACTTTGCTGGAGGCAGTTTCCACCACAAGAAGTCAGCTACACTGATGAGAACAAAGATCTGAAATCTTCCTCTGAAAATAAATGTGGGGGCTGGTGGTGGTAAGAAAGGACCATGCTTCAAAGCGAATTATTTCCCCTTCTAAGCTCCTATTAAAATCTCTAGGGAGAAATTCTGTGATTTGTGAAGAATCTTCCCTTTTCCCTAAAGATGAAGAGGCTGAGTCCATTGAATTTTATCTTTTAAACTCACCCAAAACTCATCGGTGCTGTAATGTTTCACGATAAAACATTGTGTGGCCTCTGTCCAGGGAACCATGGAAATTATGGTGGCCGCATATTAGCACTGCTACCTTATGTCCAGTCAAAGGGCCTAGTAACTCATGCAAGGCCCATAATGGTTTAATATCTCAGCCTTAAAGGGAAGGCTATTTCCCCAAAACATTTTACTACAGCATTCTTGAAGAATGATGCATTCTTTTTTGAAACTCCCTGGGATGTCTGAGGATCATTTTTCAAATTTGTTTACTATAGATGTCTTTCTCAGACCTTAGGGTGTGTAAGAAAATCTTTTTTTCTGTGACATCCATTGGCATCAAAGGAAGCCTTAATACCAGGACAAGTGAACAGAGTTTTGGAATGCTACTGGCTTTAGATAGAGTACGGCTGATATCTGGAAGTGAAGTGGGCCTTCAGGTATACCCCTTATCCCACAGGAAAGTTCCCCACAATTGCATGAGTAGGACATAAAAAATAAAGATTTTGAGGAGGGAAAGACCTAGGGTGGGCATAAAAACTAGTGAACTCTTATCAGAAAGATCCATGGGAAGGGGGAACTACTTGGGAAATCCCCATCAACAACAGATCTGTGACTTAGTGGATTAGTCCTAAAGCATTACCTGATGTACACAGAAACTAAGTTTCTTGGTCAGGATTATACAGCTAGTAAATATTAGAGATTAGATTTAAACTCGGGTCTAAATCTATAGAAGTTGCAATAGTCAGTTGGTAAACATTTGTTAACTTCCTACTACATGCCTGGCACAGTACTAAGTACAATATAAATTGTGTCTAAGACAAAGAAGACTATAGTTCCAATGTTTAATTGCAATTTGAATACTGAATCAAGTTTAAGAGACTAGATCTTAGAAAGGGCACTGATAAACTGGAGTATAACCAGAGGTTACACACTATGGTGAAGGCCATCAGAAGCCACGCATAAAAGATAATCTGAAAGAAATAGAAATATTTAGCCTGGAAAAGATGAGGATTATGACTTGCGAAGAGGCCAGGAATTATAACTAGATATGAAAAACCCAATAGAGAGATTGAAATCTAAGTGCTTTGGGGTTGGAAAGGGTTTGGGAAGGTTGGGATTTTCCAAAGATTGGAGGGAGCAGCTAAGTTGGATTTTAAAAGGTGGATGAGAATTCAATTAATAAGGGAAGCAAGGATGTTGAATATTTTGGATATAGGAAATAGAGTAAACACAGGTGTAAACACATAAAGTGTGTTCTGGTTATAGGCAATAAGTCAGCTTGATTGGGGCATATATTGTCTGCAGAGGATGTGGTTAGATCAGATCTGAAATATTCTGTTCCATCCTACACACTATATAATTTTGGAGAAATTGAAAAGGCAATGATTAAATGCTTACTATGTACCAAGCATTATGATAAATGGAAGACAAGACAGAGAGACAGTGACTGAGACAGAGGAAGAGAAAGAAAAAAGTAGAGAGAAAAAGATAGAATGAAAAACAGACAGAGACAGACAAAAAGGGAGAGACAGAGACAGACAGAGACAGAGGAGTGGCTGCTCTCCAAGAGCTCTTATTCTGATTGGAGGAGATGAAACATTTAAGAGAGTTCAGCTCCAAGATAAATGCAAAGGCCTCGGAGTCCTAAGGGTTCAGAGCCGGTCAGATGACAATACCCTGGTTTCCCTAGGAAATATCATTAAGTTAGATGATGGTGTACAGAGACCTGAAAGGTATAACATCAGGGTAGATGGTAAGATGGGTGCTCATTCAACTTACTGGGTAGATTGTAAAAGTTGGTGTCATTCAGCACATTCAAATGACATGAACAACCACATCACTATTTCCATCTGACCAATCTAATGAGATCCAAACCATCTAGGGCAGTGATGGCAAACCTATGGCATGGGTGCCAAAAATGGCACACTGAACATTCTCTACGGGCACACAGCTGCCCTTCCTCCCCCACCAGAGCTCAGTACTAGAAAAGCAGAGGGACTTGGGAAGAGCTGTTTCCTTCATTTTTTCACATCCCCAGCCCCTCTGCCCAGCAGCCCATTGGGAGCACACAGGGATAAGGTGGGCAGCTCACAAGCGACAGAGTTGGGGGGGGGGGAGGAACAGAGTGCTCAAACCACTCCCCTCCCCCTCTCTTTACTCACTGAGGACATTCCTCGATTCACCTATCCCTCCACCCAGCAGCCCAGTGGGACCACTTTCTCCCTCCCCTGTGTGAGGTAAGGGAAGGGAGGGGTGTGCCCAGCACTTGGGGAAAGGGAAGGGCAAGGCACTCAGCCTGGGGTGGGGACAGGGCCTGGCACTTCATCTCTAAAAGGTTCTCCATCACTGACGTAAGATAATCTGGAAAGAAGTGGAGGGAAAACTGGGGGAATATCTCACAATGATCAGTCTTCTCACCCATAAAAGAGGGCATTGATAGGTTGGAGAGTATCCATAAAAGGGAAAGCAGAATGGTAAAAATCTTGAGTCCATGTCATATGGGGATTAATAATCACAACAATAACAGCTAATATTTTATATAATGCTCACAATGTATCAGGCATTGTACTAGGAGTTTTACAATTTTTAACTCATTTGATTCTCCTAACAACCCTGAAAGGTAGGTGTTATTATTATCCTCATTTTATCAATATGGAAACTGAGGCAAATGGCAGTTAAATGACTTGTTCAGGGTCCCACAGCTAGTGAGAGTTTGGGGCTAGATTTGAACTTGTCTTCTTGATTACAGGTTCAGAGGAACATGATAGGTATCTTCAAACTTCAAAGGAAATCATGTAGAAGGAGGATTTGACTTGTTCTTTTGTCTCCAAAAAGAATAACCAGGAGGTGTGGGTAGAATCAGCAAAGAGACAGATTTAGGCTGTTTAGGGGGAGGGGGAGAGAAAACTTCCTAACACTTAGAGCTATTCAAATATGTAATAAACTGTCTTAGAAGAAAGTAGGTTCCCCCTTTTTAGAAAATTCTTAAGTAAAATCTATAAGACCTTTTGTTGAGTATGCTGTAAAGGGAATTCTCTTCCAGTTATAGATCGAACAAGATGACCACTGAGTACCTGTCCAACTCGATCACTGTTATTATTACTATATGCATATCTCCTAGAACACTGAAAGTGCTTTAAAAATCCTTGTTGATTGATCGATAGATAATGTGATTAAACTGGCAAGGTAGTTGAGTTGGCATTTTTCCAGAGAGGGGCTTTGAATGACAGCCAAAGGAGTTTGAACTTTAACTATATTAAAGGAGAGAAGAGTACCAAGATATAATGACCAATGATCATATAAAGCAGGAAATGATAAGTGCCCTAGAGGATGAACAAACAATGAGCCCTATATATAGTTGAGCTACACAGCTCTCCCTGGAGATGCTTTCAAAGAGACCTCCTATCTTCTTATTAATGATGGGTCATATACTGGTCCATAAATTCAGATGGAAGAAGAATTACCCTACTGGGAACTATGCTGCACTTCTTTATAATTATTATTATTATCCTTTTTTCCCCCAGAAATTGGGTAGAAAGTCATGCTTTCCACTTCTCCTTCAAAGAGACTCAAGAAAAATGAAAATAATTGAGTGTCCTACATCTTTCCCCAGTCAAAAATATCTGGAAAAAAATGATCCCTGCTAATCCTCCCTTGTTCCTAAAATCTGGCACTCTTTGATGAAGAAAATGAGTTGAATAGCTTTAGCTCATGTCCCAAAGGAGTTCCGTATCTGACAGGAAGATAGATGTCTCCCTCCCTTGGTATTTGTACCATCTCTTCCATAAAATTATCCCCACCCTTTACCCCTAAATGCACATTAGGTCATACCAGGTAGTAGGAAAATGGATAGAGACAAGTTGGGGAATTAGTTCATGCAATGAGACAATTTAACCTCCTTGGAGAATGGGAGTTCTTGTTCTGCAGCTTCACACCCAGGAAAGAATTGTGGACTTTAAATCATCAAAACCTGGCCTGCAATGCAAAGCTGATTGATGCCAGGCCCTTGATCAAATCACTGAATATACCATAGGCTTTTCAACTCATCATGTCCAAAATGGAATTCATTCTATTTTCCCTACCCTTTGCATCACACCAAAATTATAATTACCCCCAAAATACATGAAGGTATCACCATTCTTTTATTCAGAGAAATAATTCTATCATTTGAGGTCAACTTTAATTCTTCCTTTCATTCATTCAATTCTCATCCAACCAATTAATGTATTTATTATTATTAAAGTAATAATGATAATAGTTTATGTCAACAAGTAGTTATATAACAAATAGTTAACATTTTATAACACTTTGTGTTTCCCAAAGCAAATATTATCTGACCTGATTCTCATAGCAACCATGTGAGGTAGGTACTATTGTTTATTTTTTCCATTTTACAGATGAGGAAACTAAGGAAAACAAAGGTTAAGTGATTTGCACATGGTCATACAACTTGTGTTTGAGGCTGGATTTGAATTCATGCCTTTCTTTACTCTATGTCCAGCCTCTATCCTATATAACACTTTGCTGATCCTACCTCTATTACAGTTCTCACAAACGTCCTTCTTTCCACTAAAATGGCCTTAACCCTACTGCAAGTTCTCAGGATCCCTCATGTGGCCTACTGAAATAATTTTCTAATTGGTCCCCCTGCTTCTACTCCCTTCCTTCTTAAATATGTAATCCACAAGCTGCCAAACTATTTCTAAAACATAGATCTAGGAGGCAGTGGGGTTGCTCAGTGGATTGAGAGCCAGTCCTAGAGCCAGGAGGTCCTAAGTTCAAATCTGACCTCAGACACATCCCAGCTGTGTGACCCTGGGCAAGTCACTTGATCCCCATTGCCTAGCCCTTACCATCATTCTGCCTTAGATATTGTTTCTAAGATGGAAGGTAAGGGTTTAAAAAAAACACAGATCTAGTCATGTTACACCAAACTCCCTACAAATACTACTAAATAATTTTAATTGTTGCCCATTATCATGAGAATGAAAAATAAAATTCTCACCTTGGTTCCCACCCAACTTTCAAGGATTATTTGTGTTACTCCTCATCAGACACTCTCTATTCCAATCAAACTTGTGTACCAGATTTCCACCATACAGGACATACTGCCACCCCACCCCACCCCACTTCTGGATTTTTGTAGTGATCCTTTATACCTGAGATTTACTCACTCCGTATTTCAAACTCACAGAATCAACAAATCAACAAGAATTATAAAATTCAGCAAATGCCCAACATGTACTAGATTGTTCTAAGAGCTTATATTTGGAAAGAGGAAAAATACGTAAGTGTGTGTTCATGTGTATGTAAATATGTATGTATATATGTGTATATGTGAGGGTGTATATATATATATATACATACATATACTTATATAAAAAAAGTAAACATAATAAATTCAAGGTAAAGGCAGTTAGGGTGAACTGTCAAATACATGAAGGTGAGCAACATCAAATTAGGCTGAAAAGCTACTCTGGAGTCAGATCGTGAAACGTTTTAAATGTCCAATAGAGGAGTTTGTATTTAATCCTAGAAATAACAGGAAGTCATTGGAGTTTGTCAAGTAATGAAGTGACTTGGTGAGACTTGTTTTAGGAAAACCACTTTGGCAACTGTAAAGAGAATATTTTGGAATGGCAAAGACCTGGCAGTGAGGCCATTTTAAGAGGCTATTGCAATAGTCTCAGAGATGAGAGTTAAAAGCTTCATGACCCTGAGCAAGTCATTTAACCCTGTTTGCCTTAGTTTCATCTGTAAAATGAGTCAGAGAAGGAAATGGCACACTACTCTGGTAACTTTACCAATGGGTCATGAAGAGTAAGGCACAACTGAAATGCCTGAACAACAACAAGGTTAGACGTGAGAGCCTGAATTAGGGAGATGTCTGTGTGAATGGAGAGGATAGGGCAGATAGGAAAGATGCTATGGAGGTACAACGTACAAAAGACAGAATTTCAGTAGACACATGGGGATAGCTAGAGGAGCACGGCATAATTTGGAGGTTGTAAACTTGTGTCTTGGAAGAAAGGTGGTGCCCTCCACAGAAACAGGGGCATCAAAAGGGGATGGGTTTGATGAAGGGTAAGAGATTGGGGGTGGGAAGTATGATTTATACTTTGAACATGTTGCATTTGAGATGCCTACAGGACACACAGTGAGAGATGTTATATAGGCTGTTAGTGATTTAAGCCTGCACCAAAGAAAGACTAGTGCCGCATACATATAGCTATGAGATGATAATTAAACCCAAGGGAGTTGAGACAGACTCCCTGTATTTCTTCAAAGCCTAACTCCAATGCTACCTCTGATATGTTTTTCCTCATCTCTACCCTCCCTCAACCATCCCCACCTGAGTTAATAGCAATCTCTTCCTCTTGAAATTTCTGTCTATATTTTGTATGTTTAATTTGTTACGTACATACTGGTAACCCCCTAGTCAAATGCAACCTCTAGGGAATGTTTCATTTTTGTCACTGTATTACCTGTATCTTTCTTAATAGAATCTTAATAAATATTTGTTGAACTGAATTGATATTATGGCTATTTGGAAAAGTCTGAAAGACTATCATGTAAAAGAAAGATAAGAATTCTTTTGTATTTCTCCAGGGGGGCAGACTTAGTAGCAAAGTGAATGAAAGAAAGAAAGATAGAAAGGAAAAAGGAAGGAAAGAAGGAAGGAAGGAAGGAAGGAAGGAAGGAAGGAAGGAAGGAAAGAGAAAAAGATACAGAATTATTTACATCTTGCTTCCTTCACATTTTGCTTACACTAGAAAAAAATTTATGGGAGGAAATAAAGTGAAGAATGGTATGCTTTAATATGTATTCAGACTCCATCTGTCCCTCTTTTGAAGTATAATGCCTTTTTCATCATGAACCCTTGGAGTTGCCCAGGATCCTTCCCTTGTTGAAAGCAGTTGAGTCATTCTTGGTTGATCATTGTCCACTCTTCTTACTGTGTTAGTAGACATCTTAAACTCAATATGTCCAAAACAAAACTAAGAATCTCTCCCCCTAAGCCCTCCATCACCATCTTCCCTACTACTGTAGAAGGTGACACCATTCTCCCACTCTCTCATGCTAGCAACCCAGGAGTCATCCTAATTCCTCACTCTCTCTCACCCCCTCCATATCCAATCTGTTGCCAAGTCCTATTGATATGACCTTTACAACTTTCTTGAATATTCTGCCTTTTCTCCTCTGACACTGCCCTCCCTCCTAATATGGTCACCTCACACCTAGGCTTGGAATATGCCGCTGATAATGGGTCTACCTGCTTATGTTATATATTTATTGATATGCACTTAGAGAATGAAATCCACTAGGCCAATGATGGGCAAACTTTTTAAAGAGGGGATCAAAGGAAAGGAAATGCTTATCTGTTGGTCTGTTTCTAAGACAACTCTTTGGAAGTTTCACTGTATTGTATCCTACTCATTGTATTCGTCAGATTAGGAATAATGTCACAAGGCCTGATAGAACATTTCAGGGCTCCCCTCTCCCCTGCATCTGGCCTGTGGGCTGGAGTTTGCCCATCACTGCACTAGGCTATTAATTTGGTCTCTGACCTCAATGTACATTGGAGAAAAATCTTAGCCATAAGGGAACTACAGCCCAGTTGCATTCAAAACCAATCTTGCTTGCAGTTTTTCCTTTAAAACTATTCCCCAGTGCATTTTTGCTCTCCCTTTTCAGCAGTTACCTATGACAAAGCACCTAGTTTACTGTATGACAAAATTTCAGCCCTAGATATTAAGCCTCTAACTATGATGGTTCAGTTAAACTACCTCTTGCTGGGTGTTCCATTTCCCTTCAAAAGGCCCAGAACCCCAAGACCAACATAAATGGTTAAATTGATGGAAGTCCAAGCTAGGCCTGACAGGATCGTGAAAAATAGAGTGATTTATTAGACGGGAGGCCTAATGAACCTGGCTTTGCCTTTGCCTCCAAGAAAAAGGTTGTTGCAACCAGATCCGCAATTAAAGCTGAACGGTGCAATCTTTACATTTAAAGGGAAATCAATGACATTGATTAAGCCAAATAAAAGCAGCTACACAAGACCCTATTACTAGATCTGACTGCTGTAAAACATTGTTTTTAAATCAAACAGATAAAAATCAAGGTAAGTTTCCTATGGCTAAACATGAGAATGAGGAACCCAGTGGGGAAACTCAAAATTACTCATTTTATCAAGGCAATATACACAGTTAGTTTCAATGAGTCTTTTTGCTCCTTCCTGTTCCTTCCTAATATAAACCTCACTCAGCAGCTAGAGGCTTTTATTTACTGATCAGGGTTTGAATGGATCTCACCTCCACCTCCTTCCAGAAGGATCAAATTATTGTCAAAATAGGAAAAGATACCAAAGTAAATACTCTAGAGGGCTTGAAGCTGCTTGGCCTCCAGATCTGGTTAGCCAAGGCAGTTCTGAGCCTCCATTCTGTCCACCATAGTTGAGTATAATATTTTTACATCAGGAGCAAATTTAGTGGTGACAGTAATGCTGACAGACCCAGCATACCATCTATCAATTTTAGTGGCATCATTCCAAACTGCATTGAATTTGAGTTTTAATAGTTTTATCGGCCTCCTGAAGGCCACCAATGGATAATTAAGGCAGGATACAGAGGCCTAACGCAAAGGGACAATGGGGTATTTAAATGCATAGCTGGCAGTAAGTCATGCCCTAGCTGAGCAGAAAACAACATTCTGATGGCAGGCAGAAATTCTAGCATATAGATTTATTTCAGTCAGGGCCTGTCTTTTTAAGGATGGTTTAGATTTTTTTTTCAAAAATCAGCTATACCATCCACCAAAGGCAGCTCAGAAAATATTTATTCTGGAGCCATGATGTTCCTGGTGTAATTTTATTTAATAGGGAGCCCTTGGGAAGTCTCAGGGAAGAAATGATTTTGAGCGTGAGGATTTGAGATGAAAAATTCAGGTTTATCTTAGTTATGGAAAAAAGCCCTTTATGTTGCTTATGCCCTAATAAAATAACCTGGCTATATTTCCATTCCATTATTAGAGTTTCCATTAAATCTGGTGCAGCAAAAAAAAGGAGAGCCCCAGAATGAAGGATTGAATAAAAGCAAGAGCCAATTTTCATATCACTAAACGAAACTGAAGTGGGATGAAAATTGAAATACTGTAAATAAATCCCAGGATGCTGGTGAATTTATCTCCAGGGGTGAGCAGCTACAACTACAAATAAAAACAAAGCAGAACAAAAAGGCGATCAACCCAAGTCTATCGTTGCAAACCAGGAACCAAGCCAGAGTTTTATCAGACCAGGCAGAATCTACATCTTTTCCTTACAATTTATTTTTTTTTAATCAAAATACTTTAGCCAGCTCCAAAATAACTGAGCTGCTTATGACCCTGATATCACAGCTTTAATTCTACTTAGAACCTTCAGAAAAATCTGGCCAATTTGGCATGAGACCTTACCTTCTAAACCCCCTATAGCACTCATATGGAAGAGCTACCTTTTAGGTGGAAGCTTCTACATGTCACTGGCTGACCCACTTGTTTCTCATTCTGTAAAGTCAGCAATTCCATGTCTTCATGAAGAGGAACAGCATCTTACAAAAATCTCTAAATGAATAATAATCTGGAAGGGCTTTTTGTTGTTGTTAGTCATTTCAATCATATCAATCAGGGGTTGGCAACGTATGGCTCTCGAGCCATATCTGGCTCTTTTGAAGGCCAGATATGGCTCTTTCTTCCTTTCTTTCTTTCTTTCTTTCTTTCTTTCTTTCTTTCTTTCTTTCTTTTTTTTTTAATTTTAAACCCTTAACTTCTGTGTATTGACTTATAGGTGGAAGAGTGGTAAGGGTAGGCAATGGGGGTCAAGTGACTTGCTCAGGGGTCACACAGCTGGGAAATGTCTGAGGCCGGATTTGAACCTAGGACCTCCTGTCTCTAGGCCTGGCTCTCAATCCACTGAGCTACCCAGCTGCCCTGGCAGATATGGCTCTTTCTGCAGGAGCCATAAAGTCCATTTTTTTTCAGGCGCTGTTACAGGAGCGCACTGTGAGCTCTGTACGGCTCTCACAAAATTACATTTTAAAAAATGTGGCGTTTATGGCTCTCACGGCCAAAAAGGTTGCCGACCCCTAATATCAATTCTTCATGACCCCATTCAGGGTTTTCTTGGCAAAGATACTGGATTAACTTGTCATTTCTGGTTCATCTGCAAATAAGAAACCTGAGACAAACAGAATTAAGTGACTTGCCCAGGGTCACATAATTAGGAAGTGTCTGAGGCTAGATTTGAACTCAGACCTCTATTCACTTTCCCACCTAAATGCCCTGGAAGGGATTTTAGAGATCATGGATCATAATCCATTTATTTCACAAATGAAAGAAGTCAAATGACTAACTCCATGGCAGCAGTGGGACTCAAACATGGGTCTCAAGGCTCTTTCTATCGTATAGCATAACCTCTTGTAATTTCTAACTAATCTTCCTCAGAAAGCTTTTGTGAGAATCGAATGAAATGTTATATATGAGTTCATTGTAAAGTACAAAGTACTATGAGATGTTATCAGTTTATCTTTCCCCATTATTCTTTCCAATTTAATAAGCATTGATTTTAATAAAGGATATTTGTATGTTTTATTTTTTATAATCTATATTTCCCAATTTATACTTTCTCACTTATCTCCCCAGAGAACTAGCCCTTATAACAAATAATTAAAAGAGGTTTTTAAAAAACAGTTCAACACGTCGTAGGGAGGCGGAATCAAGATGGCAGAATATAGACAAGGAAAGCTCCAAATTCTTTGAGAATCCTTTCCAATCAGCCTTAAAATAACACCTCAAAATGAATACAGACAGAACTAACAGGAGGATGGAATGAAGCAACTTCTGTGTAGAAAAAAAAAATTGGAAAATAGGCAAAAAGGGTCTGGTTCACTGAGGTGAGAGGAGAGAACAGCCCATAACAAGACTGCAATAAGGAGTACAGGCAAAAGCCAACAACAAGCCTCTCCTACCCCACACCTACCATTTCAGTTCTGAACCCTGGCCCAAGTCAATTTCAAGACACTAAGATGCTGCCTAAGGCAATAGCAAAGAACAGCCCCCCTGCCCACCTCTTAACATTGCAAGCCCTAGCACAAGACAGTCCACCATATACCTAGTTAGTTTAGGTTCAGAGTAAGGTTCTGAGCCTGTGCTCAAGTTCTAACTGAGGCACCAAACCCCAACTTAAGGCAGTCTCTAGTGCTCTTAGCTAGTGAAAACCCAAAGGGAAGCTAAGAGCCCCTGCCCAAGGCTGCAGTGAGGACCCAAACTCCAATGGAAATCAGTCCCTGGTGCACCTGGTTTGTGTGGACCAGAGTGAGGCCTGAAGCCCTTGTCCAAGCCCTAGCTGAGGCCCCAAACGCCAGCTTAAGGCAGTCCAAGTACATTCAGCTGGCACAAACCCAAGAGGAGGCCAAGAGCCGCTGACCTAGCTGAGGCCCCAAACAACAGCTTAGGGCAATCCCAGTGTATTTAGTTGGTGTAAACTCAAAAGGTGGCCAAGAGCCCCTGCCCAAGCCTGCAGTAAGAACCCAAACCCCAATGTGAGTCAGTCCTCAGTGCACCTGGTCTATGTAAGCCAGAGTGAGGCTAAAGCCCCTGACTAAGCCTAAGGTTAGCCCCTGAGTCCCAGCACAAGGTAGCTTACAATTCTATGGGTCCTACAAGCCATCAGCAATACCTGGGGGATACTGAATCAACAGTAGGAAACTTTTAGAGTTCCCAGCTGACAGGCCATTATACTACCTTAGAAATGAAACTTGTAGAAACCCAAAACTAGAGCTGAGAGCAAAAGCAAGGAAAACCTGAAGTTTAAGAGAGTTCTCTCTCTGAGAACAGAATCCATCTGTAAGATAAAGAAGAAAGTTGAGAAAAAAGCTAGGAAAATGAGCAAACATCAAAAAAGTAGAAAATATTATGGAGACAAAACAAGAAAGGCACAAACTCAGAAGGGAACAGTGAGATCAAAGAATCTTCATGTAAAACTTCAAAAAAAAAGAGAATTGGTTTCACACTCAGGGAGAGCTAGAAAAGAATTTCAAAATTCAAATAAGAGGGGCAGAGGAAAAATGAGAAAGAGAAATTAAAACAATGCAAAGAAAAACTGTCCAAGTGAGAAAATAGGTACAAAAATCCAAAGAAGAAAAAGAGTTTCTTAGAAAATAGAAATACCCAAATTGGAAAAGAAGACTGGAAAGCTCATAGAAGAAAATAATTCTTTAAAAATTAGAATTTGGCAAATGGAAGCTAGTGACTTTATGAGACATCAAGAAATACAAAACAAAATTAAAAGAATAAAAAATAGAAGAAAGCATGAAATCTCTCATTGAAAAAAATAACTAACCTGGAAAATAGATCCAGGATAGACAATTTAAGAATTATTCAACTCAGAAATCCATATTAAAAAAATCCTAGACATCATTTTACAAGAAATTATCAAAAAAACTGCCCTGATGTTCTTGAAAAATAAAGTAAAATTGAAAAAATCTATGGATCACTTCAAGATATAAATTTCTAAATGACAGCTTCCAGGATTATTATAGCCAACTTCAAGAGCTCCTAGGCCAAGGACAAAATATAACAAATAGTCAGAAAGAAACAATTCAAATAGCATTGTGTCAATAGTCAAGATTGTAAAGTATTTAGATTTAATGGACCAGAAGACTTAGAATATGATATTCCAGAAGACAAGGGAAATAGATCAACAATCCAGAATCGCCTGCCCAGCAAAACAAAGCATACTCTTTCAGAGGGTAAAATGGCCATTTAGTAAAACAGGTGTCCAAGCATTCCTGATGAAAATATCAGACCTAAACAGAAAATATGATATTCAAATGCAAGATTCAAGAGAATCACAAAAAAGGAAAATAAGAAAGAGAAAATTTAAGAGACTGGATAAGGTCAAAGTGTTTCTATTGTGTTAGTTAAAATCACTTGGGGTTCTACTGAGCTATTTGGGGTTCATTTGAGTGTTAAGGTATGTAGATTATATAACAAACTTCCTGTGGACATTTTTGGGGACTTTGGAAAATTACATTTCCCATGATTCCTTCTCCTATAAAACAGAAGTGGATATCAGAGTTAATTAAAACCCAGAGTTCTACAATATGTTGTTTACAAGAAACACATCTGAGACAAAGAGACACATACAGAGTAAAGGTAAGTGGATGGAGCAGAATTTATTGTGCATCATTTAAAGAAACAAAAAAACAGGTGTAACAGTCTTGATCTCAGACAAAGGTAAAGCAAAAATAGATCTAATTAAAAGAAATAAAGAAGGAAATTATGTCTTGGTAAAAGAGTACCATAGACAATGAAATAATATCAGTACTAAGCCTATATCAACCAAATGGTATAGTCTCCAAATTTTTAAAGGAGAAATTAAATGAACTTTCAGAGAAAATAGACAGTAAAACTATGCTAGTGGGAGACCTCAACTTTTTCCTCTCAGATCTAGATAAATCAAGCCAAAAAATTAACAAGAGGGAAGAGAATAAAGAGAATGAAAATTCAGAAGTTAGATATAAGAGATCTTGGGAGAAAACTGAATGGAAATAGAAAGGAATATATCTTCTTTTCAACAGTAAATGACTGCTACACAAAAATTGACCATGCATTAGGGCATTAAAAACTTCACAACCAAATGCAGAAAAGCAGACATAATAAATGTATCTTTTTTAGATCATAATGCAATAAAAATTATAATCAATAAGGGTCCATGGAAAGAGAAATAAAAAACTAAACTAAATGATCTAATACTAAAAAGTGGCAGGCCAAAAAACAAATTATGGAAGTAATTAATAATTTTATTAAAAAGTTTGACAATGAGGAAACAACATATCAAAATTTGTGCAATAGAGCTAAATCAGTACTTAAGGGAAATTTTATATTTTTAAAAGCTTACATCAATAAGAGAAAAAGCAGATCATTGAGTTGGGCATGCAACTTAAAAATTAGAAAAGGAACAATTTAAAAATCTTCAACTAAAGATAGTTAGAAATCTTAAATATCAAAGGAGAAATTAATAAAATTGAAAGCAAGAAAACCATTGAACTAATAAATAAGGCTAAGAATTGGTTTTATGGAAAAAAGCAAATAAAATATATATGCATTGGTTAATTTGATTTTTTTAATTTAAATGACAGGGTGAATCTCCCACCAAATGAAGAAGAAATTAAAGCAATCATTAAGAAATATTTTACCCAGTTATAAGCCAATAAATATGATAATGTAAGTGAAGTGGATGAATATTTACAAAAATATAAATAGCCAAGATTAACAAAAGAGGAAATAGAATGCTTAAATATTCCCATCTCAGAAAAAGAAATGGAACTAGTCATCAATGAACTCCTCAAGAAAAAATCCTCAAGTCCAGATGGATTCATAAGTGAATTCTATCAGACATTTCAAGAACAATTGATCCCAATACTTTAGGAACTATTTCACAGAATAGGCAAAGAAGGAGCACTAAAAAGTATTTTTATGATGCAAATATGGTGCTGATATCTAAACCAGGAAGAGCAAAAATAGACGGACATGTTAGAAGTCTTTCCAATAAGATCAGGGGTGAAGCAAGTATACCCATTATCATCACTATTATTTAATATTGCATAAGAAATACTAGCCTTATCAATAAGAAGAAAAAAGAAATTGAAGGAATAAAGTAGGCAATAAGTAAACTAACTTGTTACTCTTTGCAGATGATACAATAGTGTACTTAGAAAACCTTAGAGCATCAGCTAAACACTAGTTGAAATAATTAATAACTTTAGCAAAGTTGCAGGATATAAAATAAACCCACATAAGTCATCAGCACTTCTCTATGGCAAAATCCAGTAGCAAGAGATAGAAAGAGAAGTTCTGCTTAAAATCCCTCTAAACAATATAAAATACCTGGAAATATACTTGCCAAGACAAACACAGGAATTATATGAACACAATTATAAAACCATTTTCACACAAATAAAGTCAGATCTAAATAATTGGAAAGATATTCATGGTTCATGATAGGCCAAGCTAATATAATAAAGATGACAACTCTAAGCTAAATTAATTTATTCAGTGCCATACCAATCAAACTACTAAAAATTACTTTATAAAACTAGAAAAAATATAACAAAATTCATCTGGAAAAACAAAAGATCAAGAATATCAAGAGAATTATTGAAAAAAATGTGAAGGAAGGTGGCCTATCAGTACCAGATCTTGAATGGTACTATAAAGCAGTGGTCATGAAAATGATCTGGTACTGGCTAATAAATAGAATAGTGGATCAATGGAAAAATTAGACACATAATATACAGGGGTCAATGACTATAGCAATCTAGTGTTTGATAAACCCAAAGATTCCAGCTTTGGGCATAAATACTCATTATGTGACAAAAAACTTTTGGGAAAACCAGAAAATAGTATGACAGAAATGAGGTATAGGTCAATATCTCACATCATACAATAAGAAAAAGTCAAAATAGGTGTGATTTAGACAGAAAGAGTCATGATACCTTAAGCAAGTCAGAGGGTAATAGAATAGTTTAGCTGCCAGATCAATGGAGAAGGGAAGAACTTATGATCAAACAAGAGATAGAGAATATTACAAAATGTAAAATGAATAATTTTAGTATATTAAATTTTAAAAGTTTTGTAAAGGTCTAATTTCTCAAATACATGGAGAATTAAATCAAATGTCTAAGAATACAAATCATTCCTCACTTGACAAATGGTCAAAGGATAAAGACAAGCAATTTTGAGATGAAGATATGAAAGCTATCAATAATCATATGAAAAGTGTTCCAAATCACTCTTAATTAGAGAAATTCAAATTAAAACAACCCTGAGATAACCCCCTCACATCTATCAGATTGACCTGATAATACTCCATAAAGTAAAAGAAAATGATAAATGTTGGAGAATACGTGGCAAAATTGGTGGAATTGTGAACTGATCCAATCATTCTGAAGGGCAATTTGAAACTATGCCCAAAGGGATATAGAACCATGCATACTCTTTGACCTTATAATAACAGCATTTGATCTGTATCCCAAAAGGGTCATTTAAAAAAAGGAAAAGGGCCACTTGTACAAAAATATTTGTAGCAGTTCTTTTTATGGTGGCAGATAATTGGAAATTGAAGGGATGTCCATCAATTGAGGAACAATTGTGGTATGAACAAAATGTGGTATATGGTAATGATGGAATACTATAAGAAATGATGAGTAGGATGAGTTCAGAAAAAGCTGGAAAGGCTTACACAAACTGATGCAGAGTGAAATAACCAGAACCAGGAGAATATTGTACACAGTAACAGCAATATTTAAGATGATTGACTGTGAGACTGAGCTACTCTCAGAAATACAATGATCCAGAACAATTTTGAAGGACTTATGATGGAGAATATGATCCACCTCCAGAGAGAACTGTTGGAGTCAAAATTTGGAGGAAAGCATATTATTTCACATTAGTTTATTTACATTATTATTTGGGGGTTTTGACTTTATATGAGTATTCTCTTAAAACAATGACTAATATGGAAATGTTTTGCATGATAACACATGTATAACCTCAATCAAAATTACTTACCATGTCCAAGAGATGGGAGAAAAGGGAGAGAGGGAGACATTTTAGATCTTATAATTTTAGGGAACATATGTTGAAAGTTGTTATTACTTATAATTGGGAAATAAAATTATCTTTTTTAAAGAGCAGTTCAGAAAAAATGAACTAATATATCAAAAAAGTCTGGCATTATAATGTTCCACATTCATTGTCCACAGCCTCAGCAAAAAAGCAGATGTCTTTCATATCATTGGCCCCAAGCTTAGACAGTGTAATTTCATAGTCAACAAGCATTTATTAAGCACCATCTAGATGTAAAAGCCATACTAAAATCCTTATCCGTGATGACAGGGATGTGATCTTAGATTCTTGAAGGTCAGGCCAGCGGAGTCCAAGTTGGCATTATCAAACTAAAAAAGCTTTGAATATGGCCCCACTGATGGGTTCCAAGTCTAATATCCCAGGATTGACCTAGTTAAATTGGGAGAATATTATTAGAGCTTTGCCCATAGGAGCATAGAATTTTTCAGTCATAATAACTCACAAAGACCATTTACTAATATGAAAAAAGTTATTTTAGTCAGCAGCAGTAAAAAGGATACCAAAAAAGTACCAGATCATTTTCAAATATGCAAGTATAAACAAGGTTTGGCATCTAATCTTTGTCCTCCTGACACTACTCATATCCACTCTGTGTTTTAAGGAAATGTAAAATAATTTCTCACCTTAGCCTACACTATCTTTTTGTTCTTTGGCCTATAGGCATTTTTCATGGATATGAGCAACATAGCCTTCAAAGATCAATTCAATTTGAATTAATCAACCCTTTTTACAACATGTAAAGGCAGGTCATCATATTGGATAGATCAGTGATGGACAAACTAGATGAGGGGCCCTGAAACATTCTATTAGGCCTTGTGACATTATTCCTAATCTGACGAATACAATGAGTGGGATACAATACAATGAAACTTCAAAAGAGTTGCCTTAGAAACAGACTGACAGATGAGCATTTCCTTTCCTTTGTCCCCCTCTTTAAAAAGTTTGCCCATCACTGGTCTAGATGCTTGATTTGGAATCAAGAAGACAGAATTTAAGCCCACCTCTGGCACATGTGACCTAATCATTTAAACTCAGTGAACCTCAGGTAACCCCCCAGGACTTAGCTCCTATAGTATAGATTAGTTTCTATTAGTGCATGGGGTTCCCACTCTAGGCTGGTAGGTTCTCTATGAATCCCCCCTTCGCCAGTGCTAGCCCTTGTCTTTTGAAATAGAAATGGAAATAAGGCTGCATTTCAAGGAGAGTGGGGAAGGGAGGGAGGGAGAGGAAACCCTTGATTGTATTGTCTCTGTGCTATCCCTGTGCCACGTGGGTCACTTCTGCAGTGGAGGGTGCCACACCCCTCCCTCATCTGGCTACATTTCCACATCTACTCTTGTAGGTAAGAAGTGGATTTGGCCAAAATTTAGTCTAAAGAGGAAAAGTCCACACGTGTTTATCTGTTTGTTTTGTTTCTAAAGGGCCTTGTAGAGTGAAAAGTTTAGTTCCACTTCTTCCTAGAATTCACCTTGTAACCTTGCATAAGTCATTTCTCTCTGGGCCTCAGCACTTCTATAAAATGAGGAACATATATTCAAAGATCTTTATGGTATTTCTGAGCTCTGACAGCCTATGATTCTCCCTGAATGTACATAGACACAAGCAGAGAACACCAATCGGGCTTCCCTGTTGGGTTTCAGGCAGTAGGATTACCCGTGGCATTCATGACACCCACTCCTTCCCAGGAGGAATGACCTATTTTTAGAAAAGAACATCCCATTTTAAAAGCATATGTGCTCTATACAGCTTCCCTTTAGGGGATTAAGACTAGTAAAACCATTAAAAGTCAGGCTTCTGCTTTGCCCTAAGACTCCATTTAATCCCAGCATGACAACCCCATGGAGGAACATGTTTACTTTTCTTTCCCCTGTGGGGCGGGTGGGGGGGGGAGCACAGAAGCAGCCTCAGCACTCCGGCATTCCTCACTTTACCGACAGCTCATCTCCTCTGTTAAACAAGCAAACTTCAAGCTTTGCAAACACAGTAACCTATCTCATGCAAAGGACAGACTTTCTCTCCCAGTCTCACTAAGTAACTGCCAATTCTCCCCAGCACCTTTTACTCTCAGTGCCCTTGAAGTCATCAGCTCTCCAAGATTCCGCTGACAGCTTGGCTTTTGTATTGTCCCAGAAGGCTGCATGCTCCTCTGAAAACATATAATCTCAGTACATCATATTGTACATAATGAACAAGAAGGGGCTGAAGGGAAGAAACGGGGACAGGATTCAGATATATGCAGCCAGACAGTTCCTGGACAATTCTGTCCTTTTTTCCCATCGTGCTTGGGGGAATGGGGGAAAGAGGAGCAAGAGATGGACACTGGCCATTGGCATGCACATAGCTTTCATTTTATGCAGACTGAAGGCAGAAAAACTAAGAGTGAAAGAGAAGGATAAATCAGCCAGCACATGTTACCCAGGCTGATACACGCTCAAAACACCATACTATGAATGATCAAGTTATATTTAGCCTTTACCAGCAACATCCACTCTTTTATTAAGATTACCTACATCAGGGGGCAGTTGGGTGGCTCAGTAGATTGCAAGCCAGGCCTAGATATGGGAGGTCCTAGGTTCAAATCTGCCTTCAGATATTTCCTACTGTGTGACCCTGGGCAAGTCACTTAATCCCCCATTGCCTACCCTTACCACTCTTCTGCCTTGGAACCAATACACACTATTGACTCCAAGACTGAAGGCAAGAGTTATTAAAAGAAAAAAAAGATTAACTACATTTATTCTATATAGCAAGCTTGTAAATTGTTGTACACTTTATTAGAATGTTAGCTCCTTGAGGGTAGGGATTGGTTTTGACTTTTTTTTCATCTACAGAGTTTAGGACAGTGTAGAGCACATAGTAAGTACATAATCATTTTTGTTTAAAAATATTTTGTATCTGGCCTAGGCCAATAGCATGAAGTGTTAGATAATGGAAAACACATGAATCAGAAATTATGAGTATAATAAGAAAATCAATAATCAATGCCTTAATCAATGCTCTGAGTGTGTTTAACTTTCTGTTAGAATTAGAAAATGTAACTGTGATTCAGAGCAAGAATATAGTCCCAGACAGAAGTCTGTGTATGTAACCAAATTAAGAATGTAGTATTTGGATAATTACTGGAGTAATTGTTTTAAGTGTATATGCATTATTTCATTAATTATAAGTGCATGGTTATACATTATACTAATCTTTATATCAAATTGATTCATGTAAAAGAATAGCTAGCTGTGGAGGTCTGGTGGCCCACAGGTTTGGCCACCTCTGTCAGGTTTGGGGATTTCCCAGAAATGGGGATGTAGTATTAGAATAGACACAAAACTATAGGAGTATGTTTTTTGCAACACAGGGTCTCAGACTGTACTAGGGGTATACTTTTCTGGTTGACAATAAAAAGTCAGCTCTTTGCCCAGGAGTGTTTCTTAGTCTCATTACTTTCATGAGAGATAAGTTCTATTTCTTCCTCTAAAGCAAGGGTTCCTGGACTTTCTTGGTCTCTTTATTTCTTGACTTTCAATAAACCTTTCTGTAATTCCTATTCAGAAACAGAAAAATTCTAGCGTTAATCTTAAATATTCACATAAGAAATTAAATGGATTAATTAATTTAGTGGAATAATATAATTTTTAAAAATACTTCTAGGACCCTTTTGATAAACTTGTAAACTTCACTATCCTATTCTAGGAAATGTTTACCTTCTGACACTATATTGAACAAAAAATTTCCCCTAGGTTAAGTAATTGCATGTAGTTGGACTAGTGTTATTTAATCATTCATTAGCTTGGTAATAACCAGTGATCACAAAGTTACTATCTTTTTACCATGATTCTGTTAAGATGCACATGTCTCTCACATGAAGATTGTGAATAGAGTACCCTGGAAGAAGGAAATATGATCCACAGAATGTTGGGAGGATGTTGGCTTCTACAGTAAAAGGGAAGATAGGATGGAGCAAGAGTTTGAGTGAAGATAAGGAATTTTATTTTGGACATGGTGAGTTTAAGATATCTACTGGCCTTCCAATTCAAGATATCTGAAAAGCAGTTGGTGATCTGAAATTGAAGGTCAAAGGTTTAGATAAAGAAGTAAGCCAGCTTTGGGTAAGAAACAAGTACCTGTTAGCATTGACATCACCTCTGAATCCATTCCCTCTCCCTAGGAAGCTATCTTCATAGTACACTTCTTATATATTTACATGTCTGACTTCTGAAGTTAGCTAGTTCTGAGGACCAAGTTGGTTGTCTGTAGCATAGAGTGGGAGTCAGGGAACAAATCAGATGAGTAGAAATGTTAGAGGGAATAAGGAAATAAAAACTTGAAATACACAAATAGATATTTATTTAAACCCTTGCCTTCTGCCCTAGATCAATTATATGTATTGGTCCCAAGGAAGAAGAGTGGTAATAGGGGTTAAGTGACTTACCCAGGGTCACACAGGTAGGAATTGTCTGAGGTCAGATTTGAACCCAGCATCCTGTCTCTAGACCTGGCTTTCAATCCACTGAGCCATTCAGCTGCCCCCTCAAATAGATATTTTAATCTTATTTGAGAGGAGAATAGATGCTATCTTGGGCTATCAAAAATGGAAATAATCTAATCCAAATGATCCTGAAGAAAGAAGTTTCTTGTTGCAGGGAGACAAAGAAATAGAATATAGTAATAGCCAAGCGGATACATTATCTCATCTGAGCCTCATAGCAACCCTATGATTTAAAGGGATACAAATGTTCCCAAGAGGGAGAAAAAATGCCAGAGATCTAAGATATGACCCCAAGATCTAATCTTCTGATTCCAGGTGCTAGGATTGAGTTTAAAGTGATTAAAGCCTAGTCAGAGGTAGAAATGGAGAGAAATGATTTGGTGAAATTTAGTGATGGCATTTTCTCATCTTCTGTCTCCTAGATATTCCAAATTAAAAGGAGTTATGTTGTCAATAGCTGTTTAGCACTATATAGGAAAAAAATAAGTGGTTACTTGCCTGAAAATCTCCTTTTCTCATTCTGCCAAGGAGTTGTTCCATTGTCAGAGGCTCAGATCACCCAATGAGCAGTGAGAACCAATGGTCAGTCCAGTTCTAGCACAAGCTAGCATGGTAGCACCTCCTTTCTTGTCAGTTTCCATCCACACCGTACACACACACCTACATCCCTTATCTTGTGCCTGGGCTATTGTTTTGTTATTGATTTCTTTCTAGTGTTTTCACTTTGTTTTTTGGAACTGGCTTTAATCTCATGGAAGTTAAACTTATAGGTAGAAAATAAAAAAATCCAAGGTTTACTACCAAAGAAATAAGACACCTCATAAAGATGAGCCATTACTTAGTTATGGGTTTGTCAGAATATCAATGTTTGAAACTGGAACCAGGCTGGCATCTCTACCTCAGTCAAGGTAAGCCCCTCCAGCTATTTCTATGGCATAGTCTTTGCACTTTCCCATGCAGGGAAGTGGCTGTGTTGGTAGATCTCTATGGAGCTGAAAAACTGACATCAAAGTGACCCCATGAAAGAAATATCATAAACACTGCTCTCCCTGTCACCAAGAAAGCATCACTGTTCATACACTACATGCTGTGCAAAGGTTACTATGATCCTTGTTCACAAAACTTTAGAATCTAAGAGCTGGAAGGAACCTCAAAAATCCTCTAATCCCACCCTTACCCAGGCAGAAATCTACTCTGCAATGCCCCCTGACAAGGGAAAGTGAATCTGTCTCTGCTGGAAAACCTCCAGTGATTAAAAACTTATAACTTCCAAGGGCAGCTGGGTAGCTCAGTGGATTGAGAGCCAGGCCTAGAGATGGGAGGGTCTGGGTTCAAACTAGCTCAGACACTTCCTAACAATGTTACCCTGGGCAAGTCGCTCAATCCCTACCACATAGTTCTTACTGTTCTTCTGCCTTGGAACCAATACATAGTATTGATTCTAAGATGGAAGGTAAGAGTTTTTTTTAAAAAAGAAAGAAAGAAACATACAACCTCCTAAAGCCCTTCTCACTCCTGAAAACTGGGCCTCAGTTTCCTCATTTGTAAATTGACTCAATTGGCCCCTGAAGTGCCTTCTAGCTCTAAGCCCATGGTCCTATGAACCTATATTTCTACCCCACTTTTAAACAACTATATTAGGAAATTTTTTCTTATGATCACCTGAAATTTGTTTCTTTTTCATTTACATTTAGTGAAGCTAAGCCATCAGTTCCTCATATATAAAATGAACCAGAGAAGGAAAACACAAACAACTCTAGTATCTTGGTCAAGGAAAGTGCAAAAGGGGCCCTTAAGCATCCTACATGACTGAAAAAAACAATAACAACATCAAAACAATTTTCATTCATTATTCCTGGGGCAGAAGTCAAGGCACCCTTCTGTGATTTTTTTTCAAATATTTAAAACAATTGTATTTGCCCTGTGCCTTTTTATCCCTAGTTCTTTCAGCCAAACCTCGTCCAACACGTTTTTTTTTGTTTTTTTTTGTTTGTTTTTTTAGACCCTTAACTTCGGTGTATTGTCTCATAGGTGGAAGAGTGGTACAGGTGGGCAATGGGGGTCAAGTGACTTGCCCAGGGTCACACAGCTGGGAAGTGGCTGAGGCCGGGTTTTAACCCAGGACCTCCCGTCTCTAGGCCTGGCTCTCACTCCACTGAGCTACCCAGCTGCCCCCCCCAACACGTTTTTAATACCTCAGTTATTGTGTTTGCTCTGTTTAGGATCTTTTCATTCCCATTTTGAAGATGAACAAGCTGAGGCTATGAAAAGTTAGGTGACGTAGCTAGAAAGAATATGGAATAAAGCACTGGACTTTTAGTCAGGAAGTCCTGAATTCAAATTCGATATCAGACACTTACTAGTTCTGTGATACTGGGCAAATCAATTAACCTGTACCTCTCTGTTTCCTCAACTATAAATGGTAATGTGCACCTACCTCCCAATGTTGTTGGGGAGAAAGTGCTTTGCAAATCTTAAAGTACTATATAAAGACTATCATCATCATTACCTTCCTCCTCATTGCCATTATTAGTGTTTCTGCTGCTGCAATTGTTATTATTATCCAGCATCAGACAAATGATGAAACAAGTGGGATATGAATGCAAGACTTCCTGAACCCAATTCCCAAAACTTTATCTGTGTCATATTGGCTCAAATTGCTTGTAGTCTGTGTATACTCCATTCACGCTCTTTTCTAACTCTGCGGAGGCAATGGGTGGGACATTGGAGAAAGCAATGGGTTTGAAGTCAGGAAGACTGAAGTTAAAATCTGGCCTCAGACACTTAACAACTGCAGCTTCCTGGCAAATCCCTGAACTTCTGTTTGCCTCAGTTTCCTCATCTATAAAATGGGAATAAAAAAAATGGCATCTACCTCCCAGGGCTGTTGTAAGGATCAGATGAGATAATAATTCTAAAGCACTTAGCACAGTGTCTGGCACATAACATGTACTATATAAATGTTAGCTATTAGTATTAGTGTTTTTTCTCTGCCCATGTCCCTCTACTTACATAAAACCTCTACTTTTTTATTTTTATCTATTGTCCTTTACCAAATCTTTCTCTTGAGAGGACTGAGGTGAAGACTTCACTTTCTTATAGACAAAGTATTTAGTTAGCTATGGAATAGCACTCTAACCTAGTTTGTTGTTTTATTGTTTTCAGTCATGTTCAATTCTTTATGGCCCCTTTGGAGAGTTTCAAGGCAAGGATACTGTAATGGTTTGCCATCTCCTTCTCTAGCTCATTTTAGGGATGAGGAAACTGAGGCCATCAAAGTTAATTGATTTGCCCAGGATCACATATCTAGTATCTGAGACCAAATCTGAACTCAGGTCTTTCTGACTCCTAGCACATGCCCTTCATCTCCCTAGTAGTCTGCCACATTAGAAACGCATCCTTCTGTGACATTCCATCTCTGAGAATCTTAAGGTATAAGATTTTGAGCTGGAAGGGACCCTACAGATTGTTTTTCACCCAACCTCAACTCATCCAATGTTCCAACCCATAACTTTACAGATGAGTAAACCCAGAGAAAATGAGATTGACTCAATGTCACACAGTGAGTAGGACTATCACCCAGATCTCCAGATGCCCATCACAGTGATCTTTCCATTTCATTGCTTCAAGAATCAATCTTCTGCTAAACATCAGATTCCCTTGAGAGTATTTATTTAATATTGCTCTACTTAATGTTATCTCATTTTTCCCTTAAAGTGATCCTGAGAGAAAAGTGCAGAGAGCCATTATCACCCATTAACACCATGATGTGGATTAGTTTATCCAATATACTTGTGAATCAGGGGATACTACAATAGTCAGAGATTTAAAATTACAAATGGCTCAAAAGGCAAAACAAATACCAAGTATAGGCATAAGTATGATGTAGTACATTGTCAATGGTGACATGAGTGCAAGAAATTTATCATTCAAGAAATACGTGATCAGGAAATAAGGTACAATGGTCATGCAGGCGGAATTAAGAATCACAAGGGGGGAAGCCCAACTGTTATACTTTTAGTCATGGAATTTTAAAAAACTTAAAAGAAACGTCTTTTGATCCCTGAAGGACATAGATGAGAACTACACAGGATGCAATATGTATCTATTGTGATTTAAACTATTAAATGGAGTACACATTTCTATGAGAAGATGGATCCAGGGAAATACTAAGGAGCTTTAGTTTGTCAGGGGAAGATTCTGAAATTATTTCTAGTTCTTTGATTCTACATCCCTCTATTAAATCCCTTCTTCCCAGTACTTTATAATAGTGTAGAAGTGATTCCGAATTCTCCGTGTGTGCATGATCCTGAAAACAACCTAGTTAAGTGTAGAGAGCTCTTTAGCAGAGACCAACAGGTTATTAAGCTTACTGGTCATGGTAATTCAAAGATCTTACCTAGTCAGGAATAAAGGCTGCAATCTGTATCTGTGGGGGAAGTAGCCATACCGATGAATTCATGAACCCTTTGAAGTATAGTAGTATGATTTTATGTTAGCTAGTAAACTGTTGTGGGTCTGAGAGAATGAGACAAGTCAGTTAACTGTTTTATGGAATAGAGATAAAAGTATAGCAAATAGGACAGGTACAAATGGGGCTATGTGATGGCAGATCCTGGATAGTCAAGCAGTAGCATAAGATCCCTAGATATAATGAATATGATGCCAAAAAGAGAGGGGGAAGCAAGTTAGGATATGGGAAACAAACATCAAATGAAATTTCTTGAAACAAAAGAGATAAATTAGGAATCAGAGCAACCTGGGCCCCTAATACCATCAGTCTGACACCCCATATGTATTCATCATAAAGAGAAGCATGAACTCTTCTCTAACATCCTAAATCTCCTCTCTTCTCTTCCTTTCTTCTCCTCTTTTATTCTTTCTTCTCCTTTTCTATTTTTCCTTTCCTTTCCTCTCTTTTCTTTTCTCCTTTCCACTTCTATCTCTGCATTCCTCTCCTTTCTAATTTCTTACCTCTTCTATTTTTTCTCTGCTCTGTTCCCCTCTTTTCTCCTCTGCTTCTCTCTGTGTGTCTTTCATTATTGGATCTCTTTGCCTCTCTCCCTGTATAAAAGTGTGATCCACATTAGAAGGGAAAGGCCATTGTTACAAGCATGCCAAAGCTTCCCTCATGGACCAGGGAAGCCACTTTCCATGCCGTTGCAGTTGGGTGAACTATCTCATCTATTTATATTCCTGGGAGTTCAAGCACAAGCTCCGGTCATGAGTGAATGTGTGTCCTTATTTTTCAATATGACAGCACCATTTGGGTGAGTTGAACCTCAGCATCTTGGAGGTGCTTTATGATTTTCCAACTTGATCTAGTGGGTACCTATGTGGAAGAAAAGCCCTGGAGCCACTGTGTTATATAATCCATCTACAGACTACATGGTCTACCACATGTACACATAAGTGTCAAAATTCTCTAATTCTTCCTTGCTTAATGCAATCTCCATGGAGACTCTAATTGGAAAGTACCTCATCAAATAGGTCATCAAACAGGTTTGTGTGTGAAGGAGGATGGGGTCACTCCAAATGAAAGCTTGGGGGCAAATATTCCTTTATTGATTTTTAGGCATTTTGATTCATTTTTGATATTGATTAAAGCATTTTGAAAATGTTCAGACTGGAAAATCATTATGACATATGAGGGGTATATGAGGTGTTCAAGGAAGACCAGTACCTCTGGGGTTGTTTTTTTTCATGGCTCTTTTCCTCCTTTGGTATCCACCTACCACCCAGCTCTCACCTGTGGCTCCGAGAACTGATAGTATGTGCAAAAGCCACACATCGGTAAAGCACCTTAGCAGGAAGGCAAAACCAGATTGAGAGTAACTGACTGACCTCAAATCCATAAGTGAGTTAGGGGCTGTCTACTCCAGGCATGTGAAGACTTCCTCTGGTGGAAGAGGCAAATATGAGAACAATGTGTTCCAGTTGTCATGAAGATGGTGAAAGCAGGCACTGTGGAGAACTTAGAGTTTGACTAGACATTAAAGAAGCCAAGGTCATCCACTGCTTCCTGAGCCAATACCAGTCGTCCTGACTTTTGTCTTACCACTAGACTTCAATTAATCTGAAAGAAAGAATGAGACTGATGACTTTGTAAAACTCTGCCTCATTCAAATCCAATTCATGCATGAATCAAAAAGCATCACCATATGATGTCATTTTCATCCTTATCAAGTAGAAAGGACAAACCATAGCATGTGAAAGGATTAAAATGCTACTGTACTATAAGAAATAATGAAAGGGTGGTTTTAGAGACTCCTAGGAAATATACACTGATGCAGAAGGACCAGGAGAACAATGTATATAAGAACAATAACGTTGTAAAGAAAAATAAGTTTCCAAGACTTAAGACCTCCGAAAAGCTCAAAACCCTAAAGATCAATCATTGACTCCTGAATACAGATGATGAACCATGCCTACTTACTTCCCTATGGAAAGGTGATGGGCTTGAAGATACAGAAGGAGACATTTATTTCTGGGCATGGTAACTATGTGGATTTGTCTTGCTTGACTATGCTTATTCGTTATAGGGATTCAATTTTTCCCTTGTAAAGAAGAGAATATCCAGCAAGGTCTCCATTCAGAAGAAATGTGTGATGGAAATGACCTTTCACTCCCCATTTCTCAGCATTATGGCATCCTTTGACACTCTCCTGCTGACTTACTGAAATGTGATTTTTTAAAAAGATTTTTAATTGGCTTTTGAACAAGAAACGGATGTATGTACAAAATTCTCAAAGTGAGCACATCTCTCTCTTCTCTGATCATGAATGAGACAAGAACTTCTGTGAGCCTCCACTTGGGGTCAGAGGTAGCAGTAGTAGCCACCTCCTCTGAGTTATCTCACTCACTCAGCCATAATGTGACTATAATGACACCTCTGTTTCTTTTGTCTCTGTGTTTATGATTTTCTGATCTTAGGTGAACAAGCATTGGAGATGGAACAGATCAGGTTATGATTTTGTGAGAGCTTCAAAAGTTGGAAGACACATCAAAGGTCCCCTCAGCAACTAGAGTTGTTAGTAGCAGTAGCCAAGACCAATATGAAGCCAACCCTGACAAACAGCCTGCTTGACCTAGCCAATAAATGGATTGACCTAGAAATCAAGACACTGCCCTACAGGCAAGGGAATGACTTGTTAATAAGCTATGCCACATCTATTTGGTAGGACTTTGTAGGAAGAATACTTTGTAGTACTTGTTAAGTTTGAGCCCTAACTCCAAAGAGACTGAAGTATGAATAGGGGAGAATATACTCCAGATTTGGGATGTTTTTATATCTCAGTTCTGGCTGCATCTTCTTTTTTTAATTTACTTTTACTTTCTATTTCAAATTTAGCAAAACGAAATAAAACAAGCATTTCCATATACAAAGAAAAAGAAGATTGTACATACACAAAATCACAAAAATCTTATATGTTTACCTTACTTTTCTTCTTACCTACATAATAAATCCCATCCATAAGTGTCCCAGCCTTTCCACACCCTTCCTGGAACACTGAAGGTATCATCTGGGAGACTGACATACTCATACAAATTAAGTCTCTCGTGGTTTCACCTTTTAGTTTGCTCGCTGTATCTTCTTAAATATTCTTTTCTTAAAGTTAATTTATGTTAATCTCTTAGCTGATATTGAGTGATGGTAATTGATACAAAAGTATTGGAGGAAACATACCAGATGGAGACTCATGAGCAATAGGAAGAAAAGAAAGTAAGAAAAATAGTGAAGAAAAGGGAAGGAAAAAAAAAACATTGCATCAAGATTATCCCTAGAACTCTTAAGTGGAGGAAGCAATAGCTACAGTCAACCCAAATGGTGTTAGGATTAGTGCTTCCCAAGCCTATGCCTTTTTTAATGGAGGTGGTGAGTTGAGAGGACAGAGTAGTTAGTAGTAATAGTTTTAGCAAGGAAAAAAGCATTAAAAAGAAAAGATGGACATAGAGGCATTTTTAAAGTGCACAGAAGGTACTTTAGGAAATGGCACAGACAAACTGGACAATTTTGAAAGTAACATGTTGAATTTATTATATGTAATAGAAATTCATGGGCTTGCATATTATCTTTCTATTTTACTTCACCTACAGAAATATTTTTTGTTGTTTACTAAGTTCAGGATTTGTAAAAGGAAATTTTATAAAGAAAATCATTCACAGGATTCATAAATATAGAATTGGAAAGGACCTCAGAGGCTATCTAATCCAATCACCTAATTATATGTATAAGCAAATTGAGGCTCAAAGGCTTTGTGATTTGCCCAAGGTCATACAAAGAGTAAGCAGCAGAGGCAAGTCTCCAGAGAAAGTGCTATTTCTACTTTAACATTAAACCAAGATCTAATTTATTTCATTTATTTCTTACAGTTTCATGTGCAATTTCAGCTGGCTACAACAGCTAAGTACCTCTCTTCTTTCCACCTCCTTCTATATTATAAAAATAAAATTTTGAACTATTTTGTCCAGAATTGGCATGCATTCATCTGCATTGCCCACATTAACCATATTCACTAAAAGCCATTATCAAGATGGATCTTTTGTACTGAATTAAGACAGGTTAATGATGGTCCTGTCATAGTATGACGCCTTTATGAAAAAAAGACATGCCCAAAGTAAGCCCAGAAACATGAGCATAGCTAAAGCTGCATGCACTCATACACACACACACACACACACACACACACACACACACACACACACACACACCAACAAGCAAACAAGAATTCAGTAAGCATCTATTATGTGACAGGTATTGTGATAAGCACTGGAGATACAAAGATACAAAGAAAGGACAAAAACAAAGTCCCTGCTTTCAAGGAGCTTGGGTTCTTGAGAGGAATCAACAACAGCAATGTATCAAGAGGATAAATTGGAAATAATCTCAGAGGCCAGGCATTAGCATAAAGGGCAAATCAAGAAAGGCTTCTTGCAGAATATGAGACTCTAACTGAGACTTCAAGGAAGCCAGGAAGCTGGAGTAAGGAGGGAGAGAGTAGTTGGGAGGTAAAATACCTTGCTCATACTCTCACAGGTTTTAAGTGGAAGAAATCATATTTGAACCAAAGTCCCTTGACACCAAATTAAACATCATTTCCACATGAAAAACACTTCCTCTCATCTTCTGAACCCCAATCTTTCACACCATCCATCATTTAAAGGTAGAAGGAATCTCTGAGGTTATCTAGTCTAATCCCCTAATAATAAAAATGAGATAGCTAAAGGTGAAGTGACTTAGCCATACAATTAGCAGAATTAGGATCAGAATCCAGGTCCTCAGTTTACAAATCCACATGGCGGAAGGATTAGAGAAGCTGTAAAATGACAGGGGTCAGTAGCAATGTAGTCTCCCTAATCCTTTGGTCTTTGGAGGGACACACACACACAAGCAGGCTTGACTGGAAGGGAGGGGCAGGATCTTGTGAAAGTGCTCCTTCACTTCCCCCCTCCCACTAGGCAGTTGGAAAGTCAGTTACAGTTTGGTAATAGTGGACAAACTGATTTGTTAACTCCAGGGCCAAGACAGTAAGTAAGGAAAAGCTGAACTCCTAAAGATGATAACTTTCTCTAAATTATTTCCCCACAGGATTGTATTGGAGAAGCTTGATGTCTTAGAAGCTCACAGGCACAGAGGTTAGGATTCACTTCAGGGCTACAAGTAGGAGGAACTTGGCTTAAGGAAGTTGTGAGTATAACCCCAAAATATATATCTAGGCACTGTTCCCAATTGATAAAGGTTTAATGATAAGTGGGAATGGGAAGGAGGGAGATGAGTCAGGATTGATAAGGTAAGGGAAGCTCTCTAAACAGATATGTCAAAAGCAGCCCCTCTCCCCAAAGGGGGTAAGGTATCTTGAATGGCTGATCTGCTCTCTAAACCTATATTCTTCTTCTAAATCAAAATAGCTAATCTAAGGTAGACTGATATTGTTGAAGGTCTAACAAAAGTAAAACATCTTAGCAGTCAAGGAACTGAATGTCTCAGCTCAGAGTCTCTCAGATTGCCGAGACAGCCCCCAGACTCAAGATCTAGGACCCAAGACCAACAAGCAGAGAGACCTGCCTTTTTATACCAGGACTCCAACTGCCTTTAACCGCCCCCTCTTTTAGAGTTCTGGGGGACACTATGGAATTCTGTGATGTAACCTGAACCCCTCTCTACAGCTTGAATCCCTCTCAGCAATATAGATCTCACACCTTGAACCTAAAATGAGAAATTTCATTGATACAAACTAGCTTAACTCATTTCAGGCAGCTGTGTGACACAGCAGATACAGCACTATGCAAAGTGTCAGGAAAACCTGAGTTCAAATCTTACCTCAGATATTACCAGCCTTGTAACTGTATGTCACTTAACCACAGTCTGCCTCATTTTCCCCAAATGTTAAATGAAGATCATAACAGCACCTTTATTCCGTGGCTGTTATGAGAAAAAAAGTGAGATGGCATTTGTAAAGCAATTAGCAGTGCTTTGCACATAGTAAGCACTTAATGAATGTTTGTCTCCTCTTCCCATCCTGGATGATTTCTAAGGCCAAAATCTCGTCATCTTATAAAAAACAAAATGCTATTGAAATGCAAGGACATGTTCAATTTCTCCCATCTATTAGTAAGAATAAAATAACTGAGCATCTGAATAGGGGGAAGAGAATTTTATAAATGCATACAGATCACCATCATACTGCTTCACTCAGCACCATGGACCTGAACACTTATACCAACACCTTTCTAAATAGAGCAAATCCTTATTGTTCAAAATAAAGCCCTGTAGTTGGAACTAGGGGTGCTCCTGGGTGATAGGAGGAAAAGATAGGAACTATAGCAACTCCAAATGGAAATCAGTCTTGTGAGATTCCACCAACTGGGAGAGAGATGGGGCATAGATGATTGAATGCTGCCTGACTCGGGCCAGTGATAATAGTGCCCCACTTTCTAGAGCATTGAATTTGCTCCAAAATTTAATTTTTTTGAATAAATAGAACAGAAAGGTCAAAATGCTCCTGGAAGAAATGGGGATTTGAAAATGGAAAATGCTTAATAATGCTTTTTTACTTTTCTCAATGTTATATTAATGACTTTTCCCAAACCCTGTTCCAAAGGGATTTTTTTAAGATATGCTAATGGCAGAGTATTTCTCTAAGACCTAAGTCAAATGTGGCTATTGAAAAGGCACTAATAGAAGACACTCTTGAAAATCAACCAGTGATTATCAGCTTTCTTTAACACTGAAATGAAATAAAATGCCTCTCAAGGTCCAAACCAGCAAACCAATAAGCATTGTTCCCTGCCCCAGGCCTCAAGCCTGGAAATAATGGAACTGACTTTAGAAATGCTTCAATTACTTCAAGAATCTATAATTTTGTCAATGTAGATACCACCTCTTACTTCCCATCCTACCCTGTTTCCTATCTCTAAACAATGAGGGAGTTAGACCAGATGGTTTCCAAGGTCCTTTTAGTTCTAATTCTTTTTAAATTAATTTCTTTAATGAACAAAAATGTGTTTTCTCTCCCTCCCACTTCCCCTCATTAAAAAAGAAGAAAAATTCCTTATAAAAATATGAAGTAATACAAAACAAATTCCTTCAAAGGCCATGCTAAAAATGGTTCATCCTTCATTTGAATCTTTTATCTCTCTGTCAAATAGTGGACAACGTACTTCATTGTTGTCCTTAAATCTTTGATCACATTGTTATCACATGCTAAAACCATATGCAAAATGGAAAGAAACAATACATTTCTACCAGAATGGTTTTACCCTGGAACTTTCTTAGCACCTGGGTCCTCCTCACTCTGGAACATTAATATTTCCCTACAACTGTCTCACCTTGGTTTAACCATCAACCAGGCTGACTGACCCCTTCTCCCATCTGTGATTTCTCAGTGCCTTCATTCTGAGGAGGTGCCCAAGCTAGCCAACTCCATTCTCCTATTAGATGTACTTCTGACTTTCTGGAATTCAATACAACACTTCCCCTTCCCCATATGGGTACCTTCTCTCTTCCACAGCCTACTTTTCACTTACTTTTTGTGGTCTTACCCCATCAGAATGTAAGCTCCTTGGGGACAAAAACCATCTTTCTTTTTTGCTTGTATTTATATCTCTAAAAATTAGTGTGGTGTTTAGCATATAGTAAGCATTTAATTAATGCTTGTTGCCTACCCAATCCTAGGCAAGATAACATCTTTACTAATTATAATGTATTTAGATCACAGAATACCACTGTAACCCAGGTGTGTGTGGCCACATAAATGTACATGTTTATTATATTTATTATGAAGTCTATCCCACAGTTATAGCTGATCATGGCGATCTCAAACCTGATAAATTAGTTCCTCTCATGTATGGAAAAGCACATGAAGTAAAATTGTCCCCATTGCCTAGTTTTCCTAACAAGCACACCATCCCAGAGTCTGGTGGATAGATAGTTACAGGAGAGCATAGGGCTATGGAGGGACTATTCACTTATCCCCTAGGAATGAATATGTGTCTTGAGGAAAAGACTCTATCTTAATTCTACCCACAGTTTGCCTATTGTGTAAATATCAGAATCATTGTCTATTCAATAAAAATGTAAATACCTTCCTTGTGCAAAGCACTGTTTTCTCACCTCTACATGCTCTTCACTATGATTTGAATTTCCTTCCCTACCCCTCCCTGCCCATCATTAGTCCACTTCAACTCTTGAATTCCTAGTCACTCTTCAAAGAACACTTTTTTTGAAAAGTCTTCACAGTCAGCAATGGCCTTCTTCCTCAGACCTCCCATGTCATTTTATTTCATGACTGTCTAATGCAAGAGGATTTCTTACTCTTTTGTGTATTATAGAACCCTCTGATAGTCTGGTGAAACCTGTGAATCCCTTCTCAGATTACTTTTAAATACACAAAATACATAAGATTCCAAGAGAAATCAATTATGTTGAAATACATTGAGGTTTTTTAAGTTCATGGTTCTCAGGTTATGAATCCCTACTCTAAGTCTTTTATCACATATTATACCTTTTTGTATTAGTGTCTTATTCTTCAAGTAGACTATAAATTCACTGAGGGAACTGGCTGTATATCATCAATATTTTGTATTGTACTCAGCCCCTAAGAGAATACTCTCTGTGTACATGTGTTTAACAAACATCTTTTTTTGTAATATATTCCTAGTCAGCTCTTTTTGTGGTAACAAAGACCTGGAAACTTAAAGAGATGTCCACCAGTTGGGGAATGACTGAACAGGTTATGATTTATGATTGTAATGGAATACTATTGTGCCTTAAGAAATGACAAACAAGATAATCAAAAACAACAAAATCCTAGAAAGACATATATGAAGTGATACAAAGTGAAATGAGAACGAGGAGAACATTGTACATGGTAACTACAAAAGTATATGATAATCAACTGCAAATGGCTTAACTGTTATCAACAAGGTAAGGATTGAGGACAACTCCAAAGGACTAAGGATGAAAAAAGGTTGCCCACTAACCACAGAAAGACTGACAGAGTCTGAATGCATTGAAGCATACTTTACTTCACTTTATTTCCTCCATGAATTTTTCTCTAGGGTAATCTGTATCTTCTTTCACAATGTGATAAGCATGGAAATATGTATTGTATGATAACATTTGAACAAACTCTATTATATTACCTGCCTTCTAGTGGCAGGGGGGAGAGGTGGGAGAGAGAGAGAGGCCATGGATTGAGAAATGTCAGAAAATTAGTATTAAAAATTGCATCAATATAATATGGAAAAAAATTAAAATAATAATTTAAAGTAATACATTTCTAGGTGCTGATAATAAAAATACGGAGGGGGGAGGAATAATGCAACCTCTGTCCATAAAGAGTTTGTAGTTTAGTGGGGGAGATGATACATACAAAAATAAGGTAGAAAAAAATGTTAAAATAAGATTTAAAAAGACCTCTTAAGAACTCTAAGAAAACTTGAAAAATGGGTGACCATTTTTAGCTAGGGACATCATAGATGGCTTCAAGAAGAAAGGGGTCCATAAATGTGACTTTGAATAGGATATAGTGCATTTAATATGTGGAGATAGCCTGGAAGAATGTTTAGAGATGGGAGGGGTGAAGACAAGAAAGAGTAAAAGTGCTTAGACAATTTTGGCTACAACATACAGGTCATGTAGGATAGCCATGAGAAATATAGATTTAAAGGCAGGTTGGAACCAAGTTTGAAAAGGCCTTAAATTCCAGGTTAAGGAGTTTGTATTTTAACTGAAAGACTATAGGGAAATACTGAAAGTTTTTTAACTTGATCACATTTGTGTCCATGAATGCTTTGATCCCCCAACATCTCTTGTATAGTCAGGCTTCATGATACTCCCAGTATTCATTGCATGTGAGATATAGCTTTAAAATTTTCTATAAATATGGATTCCATAAAATGCTCCCTACTTTTCCCTTCTAATGTGAAATAACAAAGAAGAGAGGAAAGGAAAGAAGTGCAAAGTTGGAGCTTAGTAATGAATAAACTATCCCACATACTTTAATACTTTAAGAAGGTTTGATTTTATTGGTATCAGTACTCCTTCCATCAACACAGAAAAAAAAAACCCCATTCTGCATTTAAGAAGGTAGTTTCAATGTGACCATAAAAATTCATCAACTCACAGTTAATTATTTACCCATTTTTCCCTCCAGACTTGCCTGGCCCATAAGACAATCATCACTGGGTCTATACTAGGATTAGAAAAGGAGTGATATAAATATGAAAGGGACCTTGGAAAATATTAAGCTTTCTCATTTTATAGATAAGAAAAATGAGGCTCAAACAGGTTAGAAGGCTTATCTCTCTTATCTCTAAGATGACACAGGTAAGAGGGCTCAGATTTCAATGCAAATGCCCAAGTCCTTGGCTGGAACTTGGCTAAATGTAACAGTTGGTGCTTTGCTAACAGAGTGTACTCCATGGCAAGAGAAGATAGTCAATCAAACTTTTATTTTAAAATCTCTTAAGGGACAGCTAGATGGTTCAGTGGATTGAGAGCCAGGCATAGAGACCTAGATGTCCTGGGTTCAAGTCTGACCTCAGATATTTCTTGGCAAGTCACTTAAACGCCATTGCCTTCCACTCTTCTGCCTTAAAACCAATACACAGTATCAATTCTAAGACAAGGTAAGGGTTTTTTTTAGTTAGAATACATTGATATCCTTTAAACTTTATGGCCATTTCCTTTTCAAGATTTTTCCCCCTTTACAGAGGTAGAGGATTATGGGTGCAGAATACACATATTGTTGGACTACCAAAGTGTAGGTTATTACTCTCACTAAATTTTTTAATTTTTTTTTAATTATGCATTACAAAGAATGGTTCTCTGAGTAGGAGAGAGAGGACGAATATATTTGGAAATGAAGTCAATCTAAAAGTAGGTATCAATAATTTTAATGAATCTTTTATTTCTACCATTTTTAGTGTCATTGGAAAAGGAAACACACAATGAAAGCATCCACATAAGTCAATCTTTATTCCATTTCAAAGCCTGCAAGATTTCCCAGATATTTCAAAGTTCTCCTTCCCTGAGTAAAATATTACATTTATTTAATAAAGCAGGTTGTATATACAATTTAGGTGCTAGTAAGCACTTTTTTAACTTCCTGTAAGAGAGATAGCCATTGATAGTTTTTCTTTATCTTTCCTTTTTTTCTTTCTTTCTTATTTTTGCTAAAACTGCACAAGTTTACAAGTCACAATTGAATTACCAAACTGAAGAAAAGAAAGGTTATTCCTGGGTGTGCTGTGCAGGTTACAGAATTGTTTTCTTTTGAAGGAGAGTTTAAAGAATTAGCAATAAATGTTATCAACCACAACTTGAAAATGATGCTGACTTACTGCTTTGTTCAGATGCTAAAGAGTATTCATGAAAATCACATTCTTTCTCTGGTTTTCCCAAAGAAAACCTGGGGAAGAGGGAAGAACAACATTTTTATGTATCTTCAACCTAGATTGATCCATACAACAGGAAAAGGTAACCAGCCCTAATTTTCAGCATCTAGGATTGAGGACTGACTGTGCATTATCCAATGGTTCAAACAGAATATCCATTTGGAGTGCACATATGTAATAGAGAAGCGAGCAAAGAGACAGAAAGGAGTAGTCTTTTTCACTTACTACTGGCAATACAGAAGTTAGGGGGGCATTTATTTTTCTTTCTGTGGACTTTGACTCATAGATTCAGCAATCGACCAGCATGCCCTATTTCTGAAATCTCCAATTAAAAAATGTACAACTTTAGTATTTATTAAGAGGAGGGGCAAAAAGTCACTGCTTCAATCTACTAACATATTGAAGAGAACTGAATTTACTAATACCATTAACTCATGTTCCAGTCTCCCTTCTAGTATATATATTCATTAAATATGAACAGGGTAGAGAAACTACCTAGTTGTCCATGCATGTACAGTCTTCCACTAGTAGCATAAACTCACATTCTGAGCCTCTTCCATCCTCTCTTGGTGAGTTGTAAAATATACAACTGCCCAACATAAGGGTGGTTCCTGCTATCTGGAGTTACTTGATGATATTTGATCCCATGCTACTCATCCCTATCCCTAGGCATGCCTGCTTATACCTCCACAACTTGTCAATTCTATCATCTGATTGGTTCCTCTTTTAAATACTGCTTTTAGCTCTTACATAAAAGTTTTACAATAACAACTCTCCTACTTACAATTCATATGAATTTATGCAAATCACTTAAGTTCTATGGTCCTCAATGTCCTCATCTCGTAAAAGAGGGAATTAGACTAAATGACTTAGTGTATTACTATTTGAATTCTAAGTTTGCAAGTTTAAGAATGCTGTATTTTTCAAATTCCTTCTTCACAAACCTAAGGATAGCCATTCCATGACACTGATTCCTCCTTCCATAAGTTAGGATGCTTCTCATTTTCTTCAGGACTTTGTTCTTTAGATCTGCTTAACTTATGAATGACAATGTCACATTAGGTGATGTACCATTGAGTTGAACCTTAATTAAGCAAGAAACACAGAAAATGATCTGTTCTGGATAATTACATTTCTTGGCAAACTGAAAACTAAGCCACAAGCTGCTTTTGTTTCCACCCTAGATTTCACAAAATTTTCTAAAATGACTTAATCTGTATTCTTTAGTCTTCTCTATGAAACATAGCTGTCAGTTTTTATTTGCTTATTGAGGATGGATTTAATGGTCAATTTGCAAAAAGTATAGAGGATTTTGCTGAATTTGTACTGGATCCAAGAGGTATTTTGGAAATTGTTTTCTTGAATTTTATGCAAATGAGTTGTTATGACCAACCCACTGATGGTGAACATCTCTACACTGAATGAGACTAGCCTCTGGGAAACTCAGAAACTGATGCCAGAACTTTTGAACATGGTAGGATTAGCCAAGATCTAGGCATTGTGCTTACTGGAATAGACCTAATAAACTCTTCCTCATTCTGAAAGAATGAGACATAAGAATTCAGCAAAAATGAAAAATGGTGATGGAATACTATTGAGCTCAAAGGAATAATAAACTGGAGGAGTTCCAGGTGAACTGGAAAGACCTCCAGGAACTGATGCAGAGTGAGAGGAGCAGAGCCAGAAGAACATTGTACACAGAGACTGATATACTATGGTAAAATTGAATGTAATGGACTTCTGTACTAGCAGCAATGCAATGACACAGGTCAGTTCTGAAGGATTTATGGTAAAGAACACTACCCACATTCAGAGGAAGGACTGCAGGAGAGGAAACATATAAGAAAAACAACTGCTTGAATGCATGGGTTGGGGTGGACATGATTGGGGATGTAGACTCAAAACTACCACACCAATGTAACTATCAACAATTTGAAAATAGGTTTTGATCAATGACACATGATAAAACCAGTGGAAATGTACATCGGCCATGGGTGGGGGTGGGGGGGTGCAGGGCGTGAAGGGGAAAGTAGGAGCATGAATCATGTAACCATGTTAAAAACGAATATTAATAAATGTTAAAAAATTTTTAAAAATGAGAGATGGAGTTAGACAGAAAGAGTATTAGAGAATAATGATAGCAAAAATGCAAACATACCTAAGTTCTTAAGTAAAGAGACAGAAAGGAGAAGGAGAAAGAGGAGTAAGGAAAGAGGATAAGGAAGAAAAAGAGAAGGGAGAAAGGAAGAAAAAAGGAGGATGAAAATAGGAATAAAAGAGGAACGAGGAAGAAAGAGAAGGAGGAGGAAGGGGGAAAGAAGGAAAAGGAGGAGAAGAAAAGCATATTAGAAATAGAAGGACTTTCAAATTCCTTATTTTATAGATAAAACAAATCCATAGAGGGAAAGTGAGTTGTCCAGACAGGCAATTATAATACTGGTATAATAGCTGACAAGGGGCAGCTGAGTGGCTCAGTGGATTGAGAGCCAGGCCTAGAGACTGGAGGTCCTAGGTTCAAGTCCGACCTCGGACACTTCCAGCTGTGTGACCTTGGGCAAGTCACTTGACCCCTACTGCCCACCCTTACCACTCCTGGGCCAAGGACGGTCCCTAGCCTGGATGAAAAAAGGAGGAGGGTTGGGCGTGGGGCTAGCAACCCCACCCTGTAAAAACTACATCTGCTAAAGAAACTGCAACCTAAAGTAGGGGCAGCTGGGCTAGCTCAGTGGATTGAGAGCCAGGCCTAGAGATGAAAGGTCCTAGGTTCAAGTCCGGGCTCAGACACTTCCCAGCTGGGTGACCCTGAGCGACTGTGTGTCCCATTGCCTACTGGTTGTGGCCCTATGCTCCTAGAATGGAGTCCCAGGATTAAAAAAAAATAATAGCTGACAAATATAAAGCAATTAAAGGTGTCCAAAGTACTTTAAACATATAATTTCATTTGATCCTCCCAGAATTCTATGATGTGGATGTTACAGGCATTATTGACTCCATTTAAAAATGAGGAAATTGAGGCTGAGAAAAGTTAAGTAATTTTCCCCATCATTACATGGCTAGAAAAATCAATTGTAGAATTTTCATCTGAGTCTCTCTGGACTCCAAATTGAACATTCTTGGATATCTCAGTGTTTGGTTGCAAAGCAGGCTAAATTTGAATCTTGTAATTCCATCTTTTTGATAATGCCATCATTCAGAAGAGGGCTTCAGCAACCTTCCAAAGGCCAAAAGAAACACACTCTTCATACTCATACCAAGAAGTAGTTCTTGAATAAAAACTATGTCACAGTTGAATCACACAAAATGAATCAATGTTTATGCCACACCAAGCCTATACAATCTTACTTAAGCTGTCTTGAATCCCAGACAACCAAGATAGATGATCTTGGAGTTATCTTCCTTTGAAGCCTTTATTATTTTCTGCAGACTCGCAATTCAAAAACTATTCATCCCAAATAAAAAATATAAAGAGATATCCCAGAGAATTTAGAAGGGACTCTGCTTGCTCCTTCAGCTCCAGCTTCTAAAGGCTCTGATCAGCATTCATTAAATAATAGTGATCTGGATTAAAATGATTTTATCTGAAATGAATTATAGAATTTAAGACTTGTAATTTGCTGATAATCACCATTTGGAATATCATCTCTCAGTCAATATTTTGTCCTACTCTATAGCTGTTAGAAAAAGCAAATTCCCAGCAGGTTTCACATTGTCATCTTAGGGAACAAAACTCCCAGGGTCCTATTTTCAGTAATGCACAATTGATAAGTTATTGTTCCTCTCTAATGGTGTTGTGGATTGGTCTTTTCTCTCTCATCAAGATAACAAATACCTTCAAAATGGAAACCATGTATTTTTCTTTTGCCTCTGCACCCTAGTTCCTAACATAGTGCTGAGCACTTGACAGACAGACAATAAATCTGTGGATTGATTGTTAATTGTCTGAATTTATGAATTTGAGATAATGTGATACTTCTGGAATCCTACAACAAATTAAGAGATCATAACCTTACTTTTTGCAAATTCCAAGCGCAACATTAGCATTAGGGACATGGGTGAATTTCATTCCCTCTTTTGTTAACTCAAGTTGGTGGCTAGAAGAACCAAAGGATGAAATTAAAAAGCTGATAAAATTTAAAGATATGAACTCAGATAAAATCTAATGGCCAACAGTGATGCCAAAGGACAAAGGTTTCCCTCTATTGGTGGAGAGATGATGGAGTACAGGTATGGAAAGTATAGTCACTTACGCAATCCAACTCTGATGCTATGTCAGATAGTTTTTTTTTCCTTTGCTATAAGAGAGAACTCTATGAGGAGGGAGGGATGCTAGGAAGTTATTGTGGTGAAATAGAACAAAGACATGAATAAAACAAATAAATATGAACAAGCTATTTGAGATGAACCCAAATCAAACCACAACATTTCTCTGAGAAAAGTCAGATGTATTGTGATTTATGCCTCTATCATTTACACACAACATAGCCACTGCGGACACAGGCTTCCAGAGAATTACAGGTCAGACTCCATGGAGGGATTTTAATGAACTGGCAGCACTTCATCATTTTGGTAATCATAGAAATTAGAGGAGGAAATTAGAGGCTTGTTAGGTCATCTAGTCCATCAACCTGCCAGCCCTGAATTGGTCTCTAGTGCATATTTTCTAGTGCTTTACAACCCTGCCTGGTTGAAATTATTTTTGTTACTTGAGGAATTCAGCCTAAAATCCCTCTTTCTTCTTTGCAACTATCTCTTACTGATGCCAATGTTTCAAATTTGACTCTCATGATTGGCAAAGTAATTGGTTACAGCTGGAATTACAAAGTGGCAATCTGACTCATCAAAGAGAATAGTGACTTAATTTAAGTTTTGAATTTATTTGTATGCTTTTTAAACAGCTTGACAATAATAGTAATCCCTTTTGCCTTAATGCCAGATGGTCAGTCTCACTCCCAAGGACCAGGGATAAGCATGTGGTTGGGAGTAGTCTACACCAGTGGTTATTCAAATAAAGAAAAGGACACCAGATTAGAAATGAATTAGGTTAGTATATTGCTGCAGTGTGGCCCTTGCATTACATACTTCTTAACATAATTAGAATTTCTGAAGATTAATTTCTTTTCCATTTATTGTCACCTGCCATCTAGTGATACTGCCTGTAATTACAACATGACCGATTAAGAACTGCGTAAAACTACTTCCTTCGCTGGGACTAGTCAAATAGCTACCTCACTTGGGTAAGGCTCAAGAAGCAAAATTATGTCATTCCAGTGAATTCAGTGATCCTCTGAATCACTGGGTGATACCCAGCTACTATTTACCTGTGGCTCAGTGAGTAATGCCAAAGTCTCCACAGAGAAGGCATGGTAAGACTCAGGTCCTTATCAGCAGTGTTGTGTATATTACCAGTGCTAATAATCTTTGGAAGTGCAACCTAATTTGCTAGGCTTTCCTTAAAGGGATTGGAATGGGTCTGTATTCAACAATATTTCCCAAGTGAAGGGCATTTGGAGAGTTCAGAAACTTTCACAATTCTCCCATCATTGTGCTCTCTGATTAATATGTTGATAATCAATAGGAAATAGCAAAATCCTCCTCGAAAACTATATGCTAACGAAGAAAAACTGACATCTTGGAGAAAAAGCCTGGCTAGGCCTTCCTCCAGAATAAAATTAAGTAGCTATTTAAATTACATTTTTCAATTACTATTACATCAGTGGTCTCCAAAGCAGGTCAGTTAATACATGGAAAATCATTTCAGCCAGGATTGTTCCCTTCTCTATTTCTATACATAGACAGAGGTGAAAGGCTATCATTCGTTTTGGGGGCAAAATATTGAATAGTACTCAGAAAGACACTCTATGGTCTAGACTACATACAATGTTCAGAATAACTGAAGTCAATCACCACTCAGTGTATAAACCCTTCAAAACCTACCATGAAAACTATGTGGGACAGGGGCAGCTAGATAGCTCAGTGGATTGAGAGCTAGGCCTAGAGACAGGAGGTCCTAGGTTCAAATCTGGCCTCAGACACTTCCCAGCTGTGTGACCCTGGGCAAGTCACTTGACCCCCATTGCCTAGCACTTACCACTCTTCTGCCTTGGAGCCAATACACAGTATTGACTCCAAGATGGAAGGTAAGGGTTTATTTAAAAAAAAAACTATGTGGATCAAAGTCAGTGTTCTTCTAGTTAAGAATGCTAAAGAAAAAGCTGATGTTTCATTTAAATAAGGGCTCATTACAATCAAGTGCAGTGATTACTTATTGAAGACAAACACTGATTGTGCAAATGTACCCTCAACATACAATTGCTCTTATCAGTATTTTACTCCTTCTCTATTCTACAACTATTCTACATCTTACTGTTAATAACTCTATCTTTATAGAGTTTACAAAGTTCCTCACAGTTCTGTAAGGAAAGTACTATGAATATTATTATGTAAAGGAAAACGAGATTCAGAAAGTTTAAATGGTTCACTAATGGTCCCACAGCTAGCAAGTACTAGGGTTCACACTTGAACCCAAGTCTACGTGAGTCAAATATCTGAGTCTTTTCTATTATACCATACTGCCTCATGTACAAAGGGATATTGACCTGGTCTGGACATTATACTTAAGAAGGTCCAAGTATACTAAATTTAGTCAAGGTTGGCATTGATGGAGCCAAGTCTTTCTATGGTACAATATGTGAGTCATATTTGCTTAGGACCTACATCATATTTTAGTTATAAATCCATTTCTTTTGAGGATGACGTCACCTCTTTTTCAATCATAAAGATTAACATGATCTTAAGAAATATAGAATGGTAGAACTAAAGGAACCTTAGAGCTTCTCTTAACTTAGTCCTTCATTTTACAAATGGGTAAACCAATATCCAGGGAGATAAAGTGATTTTCATATTTATTAAGTGATCCATATCTTCTGATACCCAGTCAAATGCTTTTCCCATTTTATCATGATTCTATGTGATAAAGTTACACTATAGTATTTTCATTTGCACTTTCAGTGTCTAAGAGAATTTTATAGCAATTCTAGAGATCTAAACTGACCAATGGGCAATGTAATTACAGAGCAATAATATAGATTTGATGTCTCAACATGTTACAGAATATTCAGTTTCTATTACAATAGGTTTCCTTAGTGAATCCTAGGACCAATAAAAAACCTGTAGTAGTTGGTGAACAATAAAAGAGGATAGTATAAATGGAAAACTAAAAGGATTTAACCTTCTCTTCAGTTTGATAAAGGTACCCTATTGTGCTCAGAAGCACCAAAGAGAAAAATCAAACAGACGGCCTGTAGTCTATCATACTGAGCCCCAAAACAGTCTTTCATGTAAGTACAATAGGCAACAATTTATGTCCTATGTTTTAAAAGATGGCAATTACTCAACAAAAAAACATCTCTATCCCTAGCCTATCCAATTGATACCTTCAAAAAGATCCTTTCTACAACATACCTGAGAAGTTGCTTTTACTTAAAGATCAAAGACCCTTGAACAGAAAATGAATTCAAAAATATTTATAGATGATGATAAGTAATTTAATTAAACTGATGATAATGTTGGAGAATAGAGTCCAGAAAGAATGACATGCAGAGGTGAAGAAGTTTTGAGAGAGACATAAACAGAGAGAGTTCAGCTCTTCAGCTACATAAGATCCATCCAAACTGATATCACCCAGAAGTATCATGGGGGATCCTAAGTACTTGGCAAAGGCGTCCAAAATGAAAGATGAAAAGATAGCAAAGATTAGTTTTCTTTCCTCTATAATCTTTCCTGCTTAAATCTAGCCATAAATTTGAGTCACTAGCTTACTGGTAGCAACTGGTCCCTATCAACTGTTCAATCCTTAGAGTCATCAACTCTTTGCTGTATATTATTCTTTAACTCCATTTCAGTTTTATCCAACATGAATACAGCAACCTTTTCATGTTGCAGAGCTGATATAGGAGAGGTCAATGACAATACTGCCAAACCTAAGATAAGACTTTGGCCTCTATTTCATAATAAATAGCTTTAGAATTGGAAAACACCTTAGGGATCATCTAGGTCAACCCCATCATTTACAGCTAAGCAAAGGAATAGTGATGAAGTGGTTATTAAGTGCTTAAGCACTTGGGATAAAAATGAAAAAAGACCAAGACAATCCTTGTCCTCAAAAAGCATACTTTTAATGGAGGAAGACAACACTTAAAAGGAAAATTAAAAGGGAGGAAGGATGCCACAAATGCAGCAACATCACATAGGAAAACTAGAAAATGACATGGAGGTCTGGTTCCAGGGGAAAAAAAAACAAAAAGAAAGGTCGCCTCTCATAGCCCAGAGTAAATTCAGGAGCAGAGACCAAGGCTCTAATGGTAGAGGAATAAGGAAAATAAGAATGATGGTCAGAGTGTTTTAGCATGATTTGAAAATAACCTCAAAAACTGAGAAAACTGAGGCCCATAGAAGTTGAATCTCATACTACTAAATATCCAAATCAGAATTTAACCCCCAAGACTTTTAAAGTCTATTGCTCTCTCCACTATGTTATACTGCCTTCCCATACATGCCCTATGACTCCTGCCCTTAGAGAAAAAATTAATATTTGTAAATGTTTATTTTATTTTCCACTCATAATATCATGTCTCTTTTTAGGTAGAAGGTGGTACTTCTAAAACTGAACTCATTCATAAGATTGTGCTGAAAGGCAAGAAAAGAAAAGGCTACTGAAATGCATTGTTTTTATAACTGGTTTGGATGGGCTCTAGATTTTTCTTTATGAATGTGAGTTCCTCAAGTATTTTTAAATGCATGCCAAGTACACAGCATTGTATTGGGCATTAGGAGGAAAAATGCTTAGATAAGACACAATCACTTCCTTCATTGAGTTTAAAATCCAGCTGAGTGATACGATACAAACATAGATAACTATGACATGTAATAACAATTGATGCATGTATTTTTGGAAATACAAAACAAAGGGCCAAATGAGGTACAAAAGTGAATTGTTGCTAACCATGAATCAGTGAAAGTTCTTCACAAAAGAGGAGGCTTTTGGGTTGAGCCTTCTAGAAAGAACAGGTAGAGGGCAAGGAGGTATATTTTTGACAAAGGGAACAATTTGAACAAAAACATAAGTCATGAGAGCATGGAGTATATAATGGGAGTAGAAGTCAGAACAGTTTGTTTTAATCACAGAGAACATAAAAGAGATAGTATTGAACAATCAACCAAGAAGTATTTTTAAGTGCCTACTATGTACCAAGCACTGAAAATTCAACAACAGCAAATATACAACCTCTGCCTTTAAGGAGTTTATATATTATATGAGGAGAAAACAAACTACACTTTAAATGCCAGGTTAAGGAGTTTGAGTTTTCTTAATAAACAATAGGAAACCATTGCACATTTTTAGTAGAGCAGTGACACCAACAATGCTCTTCTTCCCTACAATGCCTTTGTTGTCTCATTGTACCAATTAGGTCAACTGATTCCGAGCTCTCAATTTCAGGAAGTCAAGCCTTGGGCTCAGCTTCTTTCTAAGATCCCAAGAGATCTGTTTGATTTATACAAAATGTGGAATGTCTTCCTCCTTGGAAGAGACATAATGTCAAGCCACTAGCCAAGCTTTTCCAATAAATCCAACCCAGAGAGACTGAGTCCTAGCTTAAATGCCATAGCAGCACTGTCCGTGGTTCATTAAGCAACACGAATGAAGGGCAAGCTGGTTGAGATCTTTGTGCAATGGCAGAGTTTTGCCTGAAAAGACCCTGACAAGAGCTCTGAATTCAATTTTTGACTTGGGCCAAAATCATTGTTTCTCTATCTCATGATTAGTCAGATTTAGATGAAGTTTTAGGAATTAATAGTATTTCCCTCACCTTTGAGTTATAAGATCCCTGACTCTCAGTCCCAGACTCTCTGCGCTAAATATGGCTATAGGGGAAACCTCAGAAGGCGGCATCTGGGACACCGCTATCACTAATCTTGTGGCATAGGGCCATCACTGCCCAGCAGTGTACTTGGTGTGCTTTGGCTTAAATGGAGCCTAAAACCACAGACATCTCAGAGTACAGACTAATAAGCAAGACTTTCCACTCAGGAGAACACAGACACAGACACACAGGTCTCAAATAATCAAATTTCCCCAAGTTTCACTGTTTTATCCCATATCAACTGGCTCCCTTGTCCTCTCATGCTCTGAAACACAATTGAATCTTTATAATATAATGGGTTAGCCTAGATAACCACTGAGAGTTTCAGGTTCTACTACTACAACCTCAAGACTGATTCCTTCCTAAAGTTTGCTGGCAATGGCTACTTCTGCCTTGCCCAAAAGATAAGCAAAGCTTTTTCTGCTTGATTTCATCATATCAAGATGAGGAAAAAATTAACCTCACTATTTGCTCAGTTTATTCTCAAAATATAAAACCTTATACCTTTGCACACTTTGGCATAGAATCTCTTGGATTTAATGTGTCTTGTAATATGTTAATAGGTGTCCCATTTTATAGTGTAGAAAGCAGCTGTGACTAAATTTAGCATTTTAATACCATAGTTTTTTTAAATTATACATATGTGTATATATGTACATATCTATCTATATATATAAGGTAAAATGAGATTATTTCAAAAAATACTTATGCCTGGTTATTCATTTCCAAAGAGCGTGAGGAACTTGGAATAAAATGTCCCCACACAGCATAAAGTAAAAAGGAGATTAGTCAAATTTCTGGTGAGTTGGATCCATGCAGACGGCCAAGTCAGGTAATTCAGGTCAAAAATTCCACTCTGGGTACTGAATTATTCAGATTGGCTATCTATGGGGTTCAAACAGGATAACTATGCAATCTCAAGATTGTGCCCACACAGCACAAAATAAGGGGGAGACTGAGCAACTATATGGAAATAGGATAGTTCCAACCCTAGAGTGTGCATTTCGACCTGAATTTTTTAGTGTAACTGTCTACATTGCTCAAAGTAGATGGACACTTGTCCAATCTCTACTCTACCTTGTGTTGATACAATCTAGGATATGCTTACACAAAAATTTCAGCTCGTCCTTGACTACTCACCTGACCTTGGCACATCCATAAATCTCATTCTAATAGACCTCCATCTTTTTTCAGCCTAATATCCTCACCAGTCTCACAATGCCCACTTCACTAACATTTTCCCTGCATCCTAATCCCTCAATTTTGTATCCCATCTATCTCCCCACTGTGGACCTATTAAATAAAACCATGCAGGGGCTCACCAATATAGCAAGTCATTTTAACTTTACAGTCTTCTGTTCTCTGCACAAGAAAAAAATGTGCAAAGAGCCATATGACACCAATCGATTTCTCAACATTCTCCCCTCTACATATTGATTCTACATTGACATTGAAGCTGAAAGAGGCCAAAAAAGAGAGAGGAGGGAACCTATACCTCGAGAGAAATATAACTATCTTCCCTCTGGCCCCACCTCCCAATCTGAATTTAGATAGGTCATGTTCTTCCCTACCCAAGCTCCCCGTAGTAGCTAGAAAGAGACCAGCTTACCTTTATGTAACTTTCAGCCCTCTAAAACTCATTGGTGTTTTTGTCATCATCGTTCCTATGCATTTTCTTTCCAACTGTAGGAAAGGACATGTTAACTGGGCTTTATTTTTTCACTGCTAACCCTCAAGCAAATAAAAGCTACCTTACCTCAGCACCTAAGACAATGTGTTTTCTCAATGAAAATGTCACCATCTGGACAAAAAACATTGTTGAGAACTGTTCTTGCTCTTAAATAAATTACAAATCCACTGACTGATTTCCCAGCCTTTCTAACTCTGTAGCGCCTTCTGTAAAACCAACAGAAAAGCTCAGAAGAGGGTTCTTTTAGCAGTCAAAAAAAGTGTCCTTAGAATCAAATGGCATTGTTTAGAAGATGATTTAACAAGTGTCACCATAAGAGAATCATCAGAATGCCTGAAGCAATATGTATTCATATCAGTATCACAGATCTCATGCTGCCAATGTAAGTCTCTTCACCTAAAAAGCTTACTACTTTCAGATATTCCACATTGTATATGTGTGACCTACCTTTGGTTTTATCCTGTCTAAATGTTGCCTGTATTTTTCTCTCTTTCTCTGCAAGGCTCACAGCTGGCATAGCTATAGGTGTGTGATCCTCTAAGGTGAGCTGTACCTTTCGTTCACACATGTCACTAGTTTGGGGTATACTCCAGAGCACATTTACTTCTGCTAAAGCTTCTGCCACATTGACATTGGTTAGCTGGGTTCAAAAAGGAAACATACTGTAAGTTAGGTTCAGCTGGACACACAGTTCCCCAAAATGAAAGATGTCACTGCAGGTACTTGTAGAAGGGGTTCAGGGTCAGGTTCTGAAGTTAGCGGTCTTTGATTCTGGCTAGATAAGAGATGGATTTTCCCAGGAATTCTATAGACAGGCAAGGTCTCTTTTAGGCATTAGAATGCTTCAAAGGCTGGAGCTATGCTAGAAATAAAAAGGTCTATTTAGAAGATTGATTTTTTAAACTAGATACAATAACTAAAACCATTTTGAGTAATAACATGCTTTCATTTCTGTAGCTCTGAATAGAAACATGGGCCAAAATCAGCTTAAGCTCCACATATCCCCAACATTCTCTGCTTTCCAGTGTCAGTTGGAATGTGTCTCTTTAGTCAATCTCTGCCTAATGTAGATTGTGCTCATGACATCTTACCACCTTCAAGGATTCATTCAGAAGTATTTCATGAAATAGTATCTTAATTTCATAGGATTTATAGTTGGAAGGGATCTTGGAGGTCATCTAGTCAAACTTCTCATTTTGTTGAGGAAATATTATGCCCAGACCTCACCTATCCTTAAATAAAATCTGACCTGATGCTACCAGTCCTTTAAGCCACTACCCAATGGCTCTCTTCCCTTTTGCAAGTAATGTTAAAGAAAAGAGAATACCCTTCCTTTTTCTCTTTGCATCTTCTTTTGATTTTATCAGAAGCCATGAATTCAACTGTATATTACTATGTAGAGACTATTCATCCAGCCTTCTTCTCTACCATGAGCTCCCATATCTCCAACTGTCTGCTGGACATTCCCAACTAGTTATCTCCTAGAATCTTAAACTCATTTCCAAAGTTGAATTAATTTTCTTTCCCCTTGTACCCATTACCTCTCCCTATAACATCCATATATCTGCTGAAAGAATCACTATTTTCCACCAGGTTCTTAACCAAAGAAGCATCTGTGACTCTTCACTTTAATTCATTATCTCCCCCATTCAATTAGTTTCCAAGTCTTTTTTATTCTACGTAATGAAAATTTTTCACATCCACCTCTTCTCTATTCATATGATCACCAGCCTCATTTAAGTCTTTGTCATATCTTACCTCTATTATTTTAATAGCTTTCCAAATGGGATCTCTACTTTCAGCCTTCCCTCTTTCCATTCCATGCTTCACACAGTCTCCAAATTGATATTTCTAAAGAACATATCACCCTTCTGCTCAACAACTTTCAGTAACTCCCTATTACTTCTGAGATAAAATGTAAATTACTTTGTGCAATTTAAAGCCCTTCACAATCTGGCACCAGATTATTTTTCCAGGCTATTTATGCATTATTCTCCCTTGGTCACTCTATACTCCTATCAAACTGACCTAATTACTATACCCACTGAACAACTTTCTAACTCCTACCTTGCCTTCACATGGGTTCTCCATTATGCCTAACACTCTCTCCTTCACCTCTTCCTCTTGGAAATCCTAGATTCCTTTAAGACTCAATACTACTCACTGCCTTCAAAAGGCCTCATATGATTCCTCTATTTATTAGATCTCCCTTATTACTGTGTATGTAAGCCATATTTATTTAACTATAAATACACTGAACTCTGCATGCACATGCAGACACCCCTGTACAATGTCAATTGTTTCAAGGCAGAGACATTCACTTTTGTATTTGGATTCTTAGCACCTAGCACACAGAAGATGTTCCCAACTTATTAGTTGATTGATCAATCCAAACCTGTCATTTAAAAAATAAGGTAACTGATACTGAAAGAGGATTTTTATAAGGTCACATAAGTTAAGAAGCTAAGAAAAGACTTGGACCAAATTTTCTGACTCTAAATCCAGTTATTTTCTACTTTAATGTGATACCAACTCTCAAAGCATATTGAATTGCATCATCCTCCATTGGAGCACATTTTTAGAACCTCCAGAATTTTTGGCAAAAATCCTAGCTCCAATTAGCTCCAAAGAGGTATGTTCAAAAATACTAAGCAATATATTTATTGAAATATCAATAGTTACTGACCAAATATTACTGGCCTAAAGAAATAAATGTCATAATCCAAGGCTGTAATAGCTGAAAGTGGGGAGGTAAGAAGTAGGTATGTTATATCAACTATGAAAATAACCATTGGCCAATGCATCTAAGATCTAATAAAGGCAATTATTTCATACTAAGGAGAATCAGGATTCATTTTGTCTCTCCTTTGAGTTCTCCTCATATGTTTTAAATCTAATTCTATCTGCTAATCAATCAATCAAAGAATGGTAGGAGAGGATATAAGGAGTGAGGAAAGGATCAGGATTATATAATTAGATGGAAAAAGGCTAAGACAAATATGAGGCTCAATTGGAAGATATGCAGACCCAGTAGTTTATAAAAACACTATTCAAGGAAAAATATATAAAGAGAAGAAGGGAAACTGACCAACCAAGTACCATCCTTTAGAGTATGCCCAGAGTTCTCTGACAGTGGCATATAAACATAGACACTTGAGCAACCTGCATTTGGAAATGCAAGATAAAAGGAGAAGCATATTCCTTTCTGGTTCATTGTAAAGCCAGGTATTCTTTAAATCTTGATGATGAAAAGCCTTTGTTGATGGCTTAGTTGGATCTAAGAGTACATTCAAAACCATCAACAGAAGAACTTTTTCTCTTCTCTAGTGGTAAAGGGGGAAAGAATTGCTGTGTTCTAGGCTTCTGAACTGAAATATCTTGGTAAGTTGTTGATTTGAAAGCTTAGAACATTGCTTTCTTTTCCTCCTTTTTCCAAAGGCTACCATAATTTAGCTACATTGAATGGAAATACTTTTTACCTCATATCATAGTTTTAGAGCTGAAAAGCACCATAAAAATCAGCTAGTTCAACCCTTTAATTTTATAGATGAGAAAACTAAGATCCAGAGGGATGTGATTTGCTTATGGTCAAACAATAAATAAGAGGTAGAGATGAAACTAGAACCAGTTCTAGACAATTCTCTCTCCATAACCCCAATTGTTCCATTGTGATCTACCTATTTTATTCTATCTAAATTTTTCCTTTCTCTCTTATTTCCTTTCTTGTACTGTGAGAACTTATTCTCCTCCATTTTCTATGTTCTCTCTTCCTGTATTCACCTTAATGCAGTTTCACATCTGCAATAATTGGAGAAGACTATATTGTGAAAACCCCATTCAAGACTATTTTCTATCAATACTTGTGCAAATCTAAAATTCTATCATTGTCATTATTCCTTTGAGAGGGACACTTTCCCATGTTGAAATTCAGGTCTTCAAAATACAATCTCAACCAAGCTGGGCTTTATCTTGAAAGTTTTAAATATATCTATATGCAGTCATTTTTGTATAAACACCTTACACACCAGTCCTGGCAATTAAAGTGATTTTCCCCTTTTCTTCCACAGCAACACAATTAAAGGGAAATAGCAAGTACCTTAGAACCAAAACCTCAAAGGTAATCAGGACAGCTTTGATCTTTATATGTCCTTGTTTCAGCGACCACATTCATGGATATATCATAGTTGATATGTCTACTAATTATTCCCAAAGTAATACGGTGTCATGGAAAGAGTGAGATCAGAGTTCTGACACGTTATAGCTATGTGCACATGGACAAAATTGCTTAACTTTTCAGGGACTCAGTTTTACCATCAAAAAAGGAATAACAATACGTATGTTACCCACTTTATAGTTTTTATAATGAAAAAAACATTGTGTTTTTCTTTGAAGTGCTATATAAATCTAAATTGTTAATTATAGCTATTTTGCCCAAAGTAATGAACAGTATGCTCTATCAAATAAGATTAAAAAATAAAGGTGCAGATTTTGAATAAAGAAAGCCTTATGAATACCATGATCCTAAGTAAATGTCATTAAATTTACATAGTATCCTACTCAAAAGATGTGCTAAATGGGGCCTCATGACTGGCACTGGCTCGTCTAAAACATTCCTTTTGGTTGCAAGCCTATAAGTATAGTCTGAATCTCTAGAGATTTCAGTAATATAAATTCAGAAGACCATAGAGCCTATAGGGAAACTCAAAATCATCTAGTCCAAGGCCTTGATTTTACAGATGAGTGAGCATAGGTCCAAAAATGTCAAATGATTTGCCCAAGGTCACACAACCATTTAGTTATAAAACTGACATAAGAATTCAGACTTCCAGATACGTGATTCAATGCTATTCTTACTACATATGATGCCTCTTATAAGGATATCAGTCTCATACTAAACAACAACAGTAACAACAACACATGTTAGCGTCTTTGCTGTGATAAGACGGGAATACATTTCTGTTATTCAGTTGCTTCATGTTCAGAAATGTCTAGAGTTTCGCTCAGCATCACTCATTCCTGTACTCATCATCAGCATGACAGGCTGGGGATTTTTCTTCCCCTTCCACTTGATATATCTTTCTGAAAGAATTATGTTCTAAGTTCATTGATTATCTTTCTATAAGCTGCACCACTTTGGGACTTGTCCAGATTAAATTAAATAAAGAATCCATAGGACATTATCCCAAAATTCAAGAGATCTGATTTTAGCAGTAACCATATTCAGAAAGAAATATGATACAAGTCTCCAAAACCCAAGGGTCAAAAACATCCAGCTAACATATATTGACCTTTATTCTGTGAATGGTGACATCATAAATAAATGTATGAACTCATATGACCTGTACAAAAGACAAGAGATATTGCACCAATTTTAGATATGGGATATTTAGATTTAATATTAGCTAAACAGATGATCTACAAGTATATACAATTTGAGGAGTTAAGGCAAAACCAGAAAATACCTAGAACACAACTGAAGGTTTGAAAAATAGACATAATTAAAAACAAGGGGATCTCATCTCCTGCTAATAAAGTGGTTGTGTCTAAGGAAAAAATCCCTTAGGTTTTTAATAAAGTGGTTATTATCAATCACGTTAATTAAAGTTGAACAATAAAGTATACAATTTCCTGCAGAGGAGCATAATTTTGCCAAGGTTTGTGAATTGATCACTCAGAACACGGGTAAGCATTTTTTTTCCTTTGTCAGACTTATGATCTATTCTTGCTATTAGAAAATATAACTTGGAAAATATGAATCTTTCATGTATACAATTAAAATACAACTATGATGCATCCCCTTCCCCCCCCTTAGGGCTGTCATGTTTGTGATCACTGATTGAGGGTACATCTATGGGTCAGCCATCCAATATGCTACACGTAGAGAAGACACAAGACCAGTCATTGAATAACAATTGCCAGTTATCTCAGGAGAACAAAATGAAGTTAAAAAAAAGAAAGAAAGAAAGAAAAACAAATAGAACCAATAGCTCAATAAACAGTTCTTTGGCAGCAAGACACGAATTCTTGATTGAAGTCGGAATGCAAATAGTCCTAATTTATAGACCTGGTTGCCAGTCCTTTTAAAACCATGAAATTCCACACCTCCAATGACTCTGGCAAGTCCAGTCAATGAAATTCTGAATAAATCTTGCAAGCAGCTTCTGACTGTTAACATTAAGCATAGATATGGATTGTCTGCTTAACATCTCAGTCCAAATATACTTAAACACAAAAATTCTGTGAAACTTCATACTGGTTCAGACAGGCCCAGAAGCCTTAAAGAGAATCCATATTCACCCATGAGAAATCAATAAGAAACATCAATCCAATGACGATAAAATGATCTTCAAATAACAGAGGGAATTGGCTGCTCCACACCTGGATGAATGTCACAGAGAAATCAGACTTTATAGGGGGAACACCAGAAAGCCAGAAAACGTAGAATACTGCCATCCTCCAACCAGATTACCTTTCTCCAGTTTCAGATAAACCTTATCCTCTTTATCTAGGTAGAGTAGGACTCCATTAGTAGCAGCTTCACGTGTAACATCCTTGTCTCCAGCGAATGCCGAAATTACTGGTTTTCCATTTAGCATCAGATTAACCTACAAGAAGAAAATCACTGCAAAGCTCTAGTTAAAGGAAAAATATCTACAGGGGATTATAAATGACATCGAGGGGATGAAGGATTGGGCAAAAGAACTAATGTTTGAAAAACATATCACTCTCCTTTCAAATTAAGGAACTGTATTTACTAGACTAAGGTTGTTTGCCAAGTTTGTGTTTTATTCCTCTGCAAGGAATTTTCTAAAAAGTCAAAAGACAAATAGCATCTATCCAGAGTAGGCTAGGTACAGGAAGCAGGACCTCACTATGGCACCTTCATTAGAGATTTACCACTTCTGCTCAACCCCAATTTTTTGGCAATAAAGGAAATATATGGCATCCTAATATGCACTACCACCCTAGTGACCTGATTAATCCAACTGCTATGAGTCTGTCAAAACATTCAGAGGTTAAACTACAACAGTGATATGCTTAGCTTTGAAGAAAAAAAAAGCACTCTTTGTGAGGGTGTGCCATGTGCAATTCCTTCCACTCTCATCCTACTCCCTGCTAGATTTGCAACAATTTAAAATTATTTGAAATAATTAATATTAATTATGATAGAAACCACTGCAGATTTTAATGAATGGCACACAACAAATGGCTAGCTCCAGATTTCACCTATACATTTTCTCTCTACTATATTTCAACACTGCATTAAGTACTCACATCCAAATGAAACCTAAAATTGTGAGATATCGGGATTTGGGGTTCTTTCAGCCCTGAAAGGCTATACCTTTATCCAGCACTCATTGTCTTAAAGGTAAGAGTATGTTAAAGAAAGAAAATTTAGAGCACTGACAGAGGGGTTGGTTTAGAACTATAAGTTGTTCCTTCATCTCCATGGACACATTATGTAATATAAATCAAGGAAACGTAATCATGTTTTTTCATTTTTCATTTATTATGAAGATAGGTAAGTTTTTTAAAATAAACTTACTCTAAAAATGTGAAATTTTGTGATTTAAGCATTTGCATATGCAAGGATAGTTGAGATTTCATGGCCCTTGACTTAAAAGCAATGAGTTTTGTTTGTTTGTTTGTTTTTCTTAAATATTACAATAATAGTATTACTATAGGGAAATCCAAATGGTCTGACTCTCTTTGTCCTTCAGAATTTTCAAGTATCAAAATGCCTAAAGATAAACTGTGGAGATGGAGGCATTTAAATTTCTTTAACATACCCTAAAAGTTGATATTAATTTTTGTGTATTTATTCCAAAGGTTTAATTAGCAGCAATTAATGGAAATATGGTCCAAACAAGATAATGTGTGTAAAGCATTTTGCAAATCTTATTGCTCCATATAATGTTAGCTACTATTTTTATTACTATTATTATTATATTTGCTTATTTCAAACTTAAATAAGTCTGTGAATCTTAAAATTGTCTCATTTCAAGTTCAATGATTTTTTAATGAACTAATTAACTTTAAAGGTGACATCCATTTAGAATATAAAAGATTTTCTACTAGGATTCACTCCATTAAATATGGCTAAACCACCTCTCTTCAGAGTTATGATTTAAATAACTTTTTTATCTCTATGTCCATTGTAAAATTGTCTCATTTAATGATATAAGGAACAAGCTTGGCATCAAGACATCATTTCTAAATAACTACAAAGCTAACCACTTTATTTGAAACAGCCAAAGAGTACATTTTGGTTCCTATATTTCTATCACAATTTTGATCAAAGATCATATATAAATAAGTCCAACTGTTGAGTGGTTGTTTGGGGGGGAGAGTTTTTATTTTTTAAAAAACATACCTGGATTGTTTGACTCTGATAGACTTTGATTACGTGAAAACTGAAACTGTAAATTCCTTTCCTTGGTGCTACAAAGACAGACTCCAAAGTGAAAAAATTGCCCACATTTACTAGGATCTACAAATAAAAATACACAATAATAATTAATATAAGCATTCTCTCTCTCAATACACACACATACAAAAAATAATGCCAAGCATGGGAAATGGGGTATAGAGACTCATTAAGTAGTGATTACTGCCTTTCAAATATCCAGTTGCTTTTATTGTCATTTAAATGACTTGGAAAATGTATGTCTTGTAGAAATGTTCTGCTTTTTTAGAAATGGTATAGCCAATACTGTAACTGCAGTATAGAAGCAACTAAAGTTCCAACAATGCTCAACTGGCTCAGAAATACCCAGGGAACATGTGAGGGCCTACTTATATTAGCTTTATCTTGAGTAAGTCAAATATAAGACAACTGTCATGCATTTACATTACTACCCCTTAAGAGTCATTGATATGTCCAGAAATGACGTTCCCAAGTCAGCCAATGAGCATCCATGGAATGTCTGCAGTCATTCCTAGAAACATTGTAGAAAGATGAGGGCATCCCTCCTTTTGGTGACATAATTCATAAAACTGGACAGCTGACACATGAAATGGTCGGAATAACTTGATCACCTAAAAGGATCTACCTACCTTCTGTCTAGTTTCCTTGTCCATTTGTCATTCCTTTGGCATAGAGGCCTCAGGTTTTATAGAGGCTTATGTTTCCAAAGATGCCAAGAAAGAGTAGACAGAAGATAATATGAGAAACAGGCTGTGTCCATGGTTTTGCATCACTGACACAGCTATCTAATCTTTATTCAAAGTTCAAAGGTCATTTCATAAAGATCATATTGCCCAAGGAGGAAGAATGATAAAAACTTCACTGCAGAAATTGAAGTTGAAATTTATTGGCTATTGTAGCAAAGCCAGTAATGCCAGATTTCAATGAGTATTATTAATTTAAATATATAGATAGATATAAAAATATCATTTAGTTTTGAGTGTGTGTGAGAATAGTTGGGAATTCTACATTCTTCCCTATGATAAAAATTCAAGAAAATGATTTGTTCCTATAAAGACACTACTCTCACATATAAATTTCATATTCCTAATATCTTGTCTAACACACCTAAAATATTCTCTTTTTTAGTATATCCATACATATCCAGTTTAACCTCCTGTGAGCTTTCACAGTAATATAATAATATAGATCATTCACACACTGATATAGTGGTGGTTGCCCAGATGAAAAAATTCTGATCCCAATATAATATTTTAATTTAGCCTAAGATTCTACCCTGTCTCAGAAAAAAAAACTAAGATTGCTTTCCTCTGACTTGATGATTAGTGGACTTTAGAGATAAAATCACTGACTGTTAATCATCTTAAACAGAGGGTTCTTAAAGATGTTTTTGGAGCACATTTAAAATAATTTGAAGTGCTTAGTCGCATCTTTGTGATTTTAGTGCAAGTTGCACAACTCATTAGCGATAATGGAAATTGCTGATTAGTGTTGACTACACAGAATGGCTGATGTTGACTCTACATTATAATTAGAGCATCTATCTCAACTATATTTATAACTGAATGTAGTTTGTTGTAGCCAAGATCTATCACTGCACAGAAGAGAAAACCTTTCCTCTTCTAATTGACAGAAAGGTCACTGGAAAGGAACAGAAGGTACTGAGGATGCTTCAAATGGCCATCGCATTCTAGCATTAATTCATTCTGAAATCATGGGTCATTTTATTCTTTATTACCTTGGGAGTGGAAAAAATGCACCCAAGTCCAAAAGGTCACCTGAACTATAAAAACAAATTTGTTCTATTTTAACTTCCTTCTTCCTATCCCTCCCCACCCTTATGGTATGGGGAAGATTCTATGCTTGCTGTCAGCTGTTAAATCTGTTTCTTATAAGGAATTCAATAATTCATACCAATACCACTTCATTTCTTCCCCTTTGCCTTTCTAAATATCATTTCAACTAGATTTCTGTCTGGATATATAAGAACATATACATATATATACATATGGGTATATCTACATGTATGTACACATATACATACTTCTATGTTATATATATCTTTCTACATAGGAGTGACTGACTTGTTGGTGAGGTTATAGAATATGAATATGTTCAATTCTATTTGGGCTGGCAGCCCAAGTCTTTCCTCCCTTTCCCCCCCCTACCAGCTACTGCTGAAGCATTGCTGAAGTCTCCGGGAATTCCTTTGGATCACAAACCCACAGGGACAGGCAGGCAGGCTAAATAGCAGCCGCTGGTTGCACTAGTCCCAGAAAGCCTCACTCTTTCCCACAATTTGCAAGGCTAGAGGTTCAGTGATACTTTTGCCTTTGGAGATAGAGGATAGAAAGATCTGCTTTCCTCCGTGTTTCCCAGGGGGGCTCAGTAAAGCTGCTGGCATCTTTTTCTTCTGCTCCGCAACTTTTCACAAAGTGCTAGAAAAGGCACCAAGTTCTACTTGGGCTGTAAGCAGCAAGAGAACTTAGAACTCTGGTATCTTTTGTCGTAAAGGAAAAGAAGTGGGAGAGGGCAAGTATGGAAGTCTAGGAGACCCTGCCAGGCAAAGGCACAACTTCTTGGGGAAGCCGGTCTATCAAATATTTATCAAACCTTCTAGAAGGTGCAAGAACACAGCAATCATGACACTTATAAGCCGGAGAAGGGAGGGAGGAGAAATGTGGGTCTTCGGAAGATAAAAGGAAAGCCCCCCTGGACTGAAAGGCCCCTCAGCTTCCATGACCTGTTGCCATCAAACTCGTCCTGAGATCTTTTTCCCCTTTTCTCTACTACTATCCAACCCTGCCTTTTGGGAAAGACCGGGAAGGAACAGGTGGAGCCAGGAAGCTCTTGATACTACACCATCCCCAGGAGCGGGGTCGGGAGCCCTCTCCACTGAGCCTAAACGATTTCTTCCCTTTCATCCTTTCCAAGTAGGTTTGACATTGCTAGGCTCAGATCTAGGCAGCTATGGTTATGTCAGGCTCCCTGAAGATGCCCACCCTGGACCCAGCTCTGACCTGATCGAAGTAAATAATGCGTGTCTTGTTGCTCATCTCCGATGGTTCGTGGTTGGTGCTCCTTACGGCTGAGAAAGCAACCTTGGAGTTGGCTGCCCGGACTGAGATCCCCAAGGGAGACGAGGAAGAGCCCTTGGCATCTGTAGCCGGATTGGAGTCGCATACCACCAAACACTTTCCCTCCAGGACTATGGGCTCAGTGTCATTCTGCGCCCACACGGGAAGCCCAGGCAGAGTCAGTGCTAGGAGAACCGCAGGGACCATGGACAGCGCCTGGCTCCCGGAGCCCATCCTGAGCGACCTCGGCTGCAGCCGGCAGGCGCTCCCCAGCGTTGTCTCGCTACCTTCCCGAACCAGGGAGCTCTGAAACCAACCAAAAAGCAAGAGCAGGAGAGGGTGCAGGCGCAGGAGCCGGAAAAGCGGTGGCAGTAGCAGCAGCAGTAGCAGCAACTGCAGCAGCGTAGCACACACTTCCACCAATTCTGTGGTTTAAAGTCAAAGTCTTCCCTCTAGCTCTCTCGCTCCCTCTGTTACCTTTGTCCTTTAAGGAGCTCATGCAGAACCCCTACCCACCCTCCTCCCCCAAATATTCAACCCTTTCTGGTTCCCCCGCACCCACCCTTTTCCTTCGGTATCCAAAATGTCTCCCCAGAAAAATATTCTTACCCCAAACCCAAACACCCCAAGGTGTGTTATTGATGATGAAGGAAAACGTGAAAAAGAGAAATCAGAAAGAAACAAAAACATATGATTCTCCCATCATTTCTTCCATCAGATGCTCCTGGCTGGCCTTGTTGAAGTCTGGCTGAAGCGAGATATGGACTACAGAAGTGGGAATTGCCCCCTCGCCTTCCCAGATCCTGAGTCTGATATCATGGCCAGGGCTTTCGCAATTCCTAGTTTCTCTTCGCCACAAATTCCCCAAAGCCTTATGTCATACCAACACAGCCCAACTATCCGCTCCCTGAGTAGACAGAGGCAGCGAGTGGATTACTATAGGACCTGCTTCTGGGATGCAGGGTGTATGTGTGTGTGTGTGTCTGTGTGTGTGTGTGTATCTGTGTCTGTGTGTGTTCCTCTCTCCTTTAATGCCTTGGCACAACTTTCTCCCTACCCGGTACAGAGAGAGAGAGAGAGAGAGAGAGAGAGAGAGAGAGTTGTAGAAATATACACACACGTTAATTATAGGAAAGATATGGGTTTGAGTTCACTTATTGATAATTATTTCTCAGCTTCAGAGTAACTGAACAAGCCTGGAAAACCCTCACACTATAGGTTAATGTGAACCTAAAGTACCAACATCAAATATAACCTGCCTATTTTTGTGAACTTAACGACCCCGCACTCCGTCTTTGAGGAGTCTGCCTTGGTCTCAGGTTGCTGCTTGTGTGCATTTGTGTGTGTGTATATGTGTGTGTGAGTGTGCAAGCCCGCGCCTGCCTATATATACAGATGCCTATAATTCTATACTTTCCCCACAAAGCCCGCTCCCTGTTGCACAAAGCCCTAGACCCTTCCTCTTGATTTTCTGCAGCTGGCAAATGTGACTAGTGCTTCCCTCGCCCCTCCCGCAAAGGCGACTCCAGTGTGCGCAAGAATTGGGGGTTGCCCTAGAAGTATATCCCTGACAGCCCCATCTATAAAGATGAATCTGCCTCGGCACCACGCTGCCCAGTGGCCCAGCAGGGGAACGCCTAACGCTGGAACAGCGCCCTGCGCAACTGTTTGTCCCCAGGAATCCCTCCCGCCAGACAAACCAAGGCTGCAGAAACCCTAAAGGGTCCCTGCAGGGACAAGGCCGCTAACGCAGGGCAATCAGTTATCCCTAGGGAAGATGCTCTTCGATTTCATCATTTGGGGAAGTACTACTTTGACTCTCATCCCAAGGGAAGAGGGCAAAAATGGAGAATTAGTTCAGCTTTATTAGCAAAGTAAAGGTTCTTGGGTTTGTTTGTATGAGGTGTTGGGTTTGTTTTTTGTTTGTTTTTTCATTCTAAGTTCCACTGAGTAAAAGCAGAAGGTGGTATTCTTTTTAATAGATCTCTCTCTCTTTCTCTCTCTCTCTCTCTCTCTCTCTCTCTCTCTCTCTCTCTCTTTCACACACACACACACACACACAGAGTTAATATTAAACCTCTTCTATCTCTTCCTTACCTGCAACTAGCCTGTATTAAAATTGTGATGTAAGCATCCTTCACTGTCCCAATGATCCCCTTTAGATCTGTTCCCTGAGTCTCCTCTGAAAAGTCTTATAAAATTCAGAAGTGAATATGATTTTAGAGATCATCATTTTACAGATGAGAAAATGGAGGCAAAGAAAAAGTAAAAAATTAAGAAAATTTCAGCTAAAATATTGGAATCTAGGTATTGTTATTCCTAATCCACAATTCATTCCACTATAGTCAGATAACTTTTCCTGGGTCTTCCTCACCTCCCCTTAATCAAATGTCTGCTCTGGGCAGGAAGGTATGAAAAATTAATTTACATTAAGATATAAATGAATAATTGGTGTTTCAATTCAATTCAAAATGCATTCGTTAAGTGGCTACTAAATGTAAAGCACTGTATACAATATACTTATATAGGATATAAAGATTTAAGGCAAAAACTGTAATCCTTGCACCCCAAAAAGCTTGCAATTAACCAAGATGTAACCCAAGGTCAAATATATAGGGCATAGGAAAGAGTCAGACAAAATAGAAATCAGAGAAAGGAAAATATGTGAAGGAAAGACAGTTCTAAGTTTCAAACTATATTAAAAAGTAGTAATAATAGAAGCAATCAAGTTGTTGTTGTTGCTGTTCAATAATTTTTCAGACATTTTCTGTTATAGCTCAGTCATTTTTCAGTCACATATCACAATGTGACCCCATAAGGAGTTTTCTTGGCAAGGATACTAGAATGGTTTTCATTTCCTTCTCTGACTAAGAAAGAGAGTGGTGGATCAGTGGAATAGATTAGGTATATACAGTAGTAAATGACCATAGAAATTTAGTTTTTTGATAAAGCCAAAGTTCTTAGCTTTGAGGGTAATCATTGAACAGTTGACAAAAATTGCTGGGAAAAATTTGAAAACAGTTTGGCAGAAACTAGGTATAAAGCAACATTTCACACCATATACCAAAATATGATCAGAGTGGATAAATGACTTAGACCTAAAGGGAAACATCATAAATTAGGGAAGCATGGAAAAATATACTTGTCAAATCTATGAATAAGGGAAGAATTTATGACACAGTAGACAGAGTGAATTATGGGAAGGAAATATAAAATTTTAATTAGATGAAACTAAAAAGCTTTTGTCCAAATAAAACTAATGTAGTCAAAATTAGAAGGAAAATAGGATACAAAAAAAATTTTACAAGTTCCTCTGATAAATGCCTTGTTTCTCAAATATATAGGGAATTAAGTCAAATATGTACAAATAAGAGAAATGGTTAAAATATATAGACAATCAGGTCTCCAAAGAAGAAATGAAAATCAATAGTAATGTGAAAAAATGCTCCAAAATCACTACAGATTAGAAAAACTCAAATGAAAACAATTTTGTGATACTGCCTCACTCCTATCATATTGGTTATCATGGCAGAAAAGGAAAATAACAGATGATAGAGGGGATGTGGAAAAACTGGGATGCTAATGTGCTGTTAGTAGAGTGGTAAATTTAGTCCAATCATCCTGGAGAACAATTTGGAACTATGCTCAAAGGGCATAAAACTGTGCATAGTCTTTAATCCAGCAATACCACAGGTCTATATTCTAAAAAGTTTAAATAAAAAAGAGAAGAGTCCATATATGGACAACAATATTTTAGCAGCTCTTTTTTTGTTGTAGCAAAGAATTGGAAATTGAGAGGATGTTCAATAATTAGGGAAGAGCTGAATAAGTTATGTTATATGATTATGATGAAATACTATTGGGCTATAAGAAATGATGAATAAGATGATTTATAAAAACTAGGAAGATTTATAAGAAATGATGCAAACTGAAGTGAACAAAACTAGAAGAATATTGTACCCAGTAATAGCAATATTGTAGGGATGATCAACTGTAAAACACTTAGCTATTCAGATCACAACATTGATGCAAGATAATTTCAAAGGACACAAGATAAAAAATGTGATCCACAGCCTCAGAAAGAACTATTTAACTCTCAGTGCAGAATGAAATAAAAAGTTTAATTTTTTTCTTTATCTCTTTTTGCTTCATTTTGTTTGCATTTCTCTTTTCTTTTGTTTTATTTTTGCAACATGGCTAATAATGTAAACCTCACATTTATAGGTGAAATCAAATTGCTTGCCTTCTCAAGAAGGGGGGAAGGTTGGGAATGAAAGAATTTGAAACTCAATTTTTTTCTAAATGACTGTAAAAAATGTACATGATATTAGGAAAGACTTGATGAAATAAACAAAAATATTTTATTTTATTTTATTTTTAATGTTTTTCATGATTACGTGATTCTTGTTGTCTCTCTCTTCTCTCCCCCCTCCCAGAGTTGACAAGCAATTTCAGTGGGTTATACATATATTATCACTCAAATCCTATTTCCATATTATTTATTTTTGTAAGAATAATCTAAACAAAAATATTTTTTAATTCAGAGAGGAAGAGAATATTTGCAGCTAAGAAGGAGCCAGAAAGAAATACAGAAAGACTTCATGAAGAATATAGAAACCAAATTCAGTATTGAAATTAAAAAATACATCATTTTGTCTCTACCATAGAAGAATATTCATTTTAGTTCTTTTTATAATTGTGAAATAAAAGGCTTCCCCTATTTATGGAATTCCGAACATGGAATTTAGAGGAGCATAGATTGATAGGAAGAGAAGAAAATTTGTTAGCAGTATAATGCTCAGTGCCTCTGAAATCAAACTATACTATAGAGGAAAGAGCATTGGAAAGGGACTTAGGTAACCTGAATATGTCTTAAAGCCACAACTATCTGCTGTGACCTTAAGGAAACATTTAGCCTTTCTAAGCTTCAATTTCCCTATCTGGAAAATGGGAGAACTAGACTATATTATGACTTATAAGATTCCTCCTAGTTCTAACAATTGATGATCCTATGGCACTATATTGAGAAAGTACCCTTCCTGCCCCAAAACAACTCCCTACAATTTTATCTGTTTCCCTGCCTCTCAATTAAAACAGCCCTTTTCTTAAACTTTCAGAACAGGATTAAAAACTAATCACTACCAATCCACTGTAATTTGTAACACAGGAAGAACTGAACAGAAGCAAGAATAGGGTTTTAGCTGCTGCCAACCTGGCTAGTTTTCTACTAAGCTGACATTTGAAATGCTTAGACTGAGAAATTCACTAACAAATTCAGGTGGGTTGTGTCCTGTATTTTTAACCATTGTGAGATATCCAGGTTGGGTTCTATGCCAGAGTTTCATTTTGAGCTTTTGAGTGGGGAGGTGAAGGAAAATGTGGAACAAGCCAAGAAAAAAAAATACAATTATGCAAAGTAATTTCAACTGGGAAAAATGAATAAGAAATGAATTCAGCATTCCATGGAATGCTCTCTTTTGATTGATAAATTTAATGCCTGTTCTAGCAATTTCTAGTTGTATTATCTCATAGGAACCAGGTCTCCAAAAACTAAGGAAACTTAAGATTTTTGAACATTTTTTCCTTGTCTAAGAAAATATATCTATGGTGGCAAAGATACACAGTCAAAAAGTATTTAAGTCTAAGGCCTCACCTGAAAAAAAAATAAACAAACTGGATGATAGAAAACTCCATACTTCATTTAGCAGTCATGGTTGGAGATAAGTAGTGCAGAAATGGAAAATCTAGGAGAAAAATGGAAGTGAGACTCACATTTTGCCAAAAATAAGACCCACTGAGCAACATAATTAGAATTTGCTTTCTAAACCCACAATTATTAACCCAAGCAAATTACTATTCTTCATTTTTGCAAATGGCCATGGAGAAAATTGCTATGCAGACAATACATGAAGTTGGAAATATGCTTGAAAAGTTCTGGAAGATTGTGGATACCTACTTGATACCTTAAACTAATATATTTTCATCCCACTGAGATGAAATCCTGTTGTTTTTTTTCTTGCATCACCATATTATAAAATCACTTTCAATTTCCTGTTTTGGGCAATGAGGTAGGTTTGTGGTAATGCATTTAAACTCTGACCTAGCCTCACATTTAACTAGTAACACACATTTGTAAATTGCTAGAGGGTCCTATAACTTTAACATCATTATCTTTCAAGAATCAATGTGTGTGGGAGCTTCCAGGTTAAGATGGCAGCAGAGTAAAAAGCAGTTGCTTAACCTCTCCTAACCCACACATACATGACTCCTCAAGAGGACATAAAAACAAATCAAGATGAACGAAGGGACCCCACAACAGGGTGTAGGGTTGAAGGTACATGGGATCTGGGCATTTCGTTGCTATAAAGGGGTGAAATAATTCTCACTAAAAAGCGAGCTGAGCAACTCCCTCCCACCCACACCACCTACAGTGCAAAAGCCAGCGCACAAGAGTTAGAGAAAGTTTGGGGCACCAATTAATTTCTTGGCAGCTCACCAGGGCCTGCTCCTGTGAGCAGCAAGACTTAAGACCCCAAGAGGCTAAAGAACCAGACATTGAACACAGACCTTGAGCTCAGGTGAGGACTCAGGCACAGACACAGGTGCGAACTCAGGCACAGATGCAGACCCTGAGACCAGGCGTGGACCTTAGATAGGGACCCAGTGCAGAAGGGTGCAGGACTGTGGAAGCAGTGCCCTGAAAATGTTAAAGAAGCTTCAGGCAGAGGAACAAGCAAGGGGACCACCAGATGGCTTGACCCTGAGAACAACTAGACCTGAGAACTCAGGAGTCTAAAGAGCATAGACAGACCCTGGATGTGCGGATAAAGCTAAGAGGGCACCCTGCTAACAATGGCAAACCAGTCACAAGAACCCCAAAAGAGAAAGATCAAGAAGAAATCTTTAACACTCAACAACTTTTACATTGAAAAAATCTAGACAACAGAACAAACAGCAGAGGAGAACAAACAAGTAATCATACTGAAACCTTCCCAAAAAATGAAAATTGGTCACAAGCTCTTGAAGAATTCAAATCTGAGATCATGAGAAATATGGAAGAGATTTGGCGAGAAAAGTGGGAAATAGCTCAAAAGGAAATTAACAGGTTAAAAGAAAGAAACTCCCAATTGGAGAAAGATGCCCCCAAATAAAAAAAAAAACTGATAAGCAAATAGGAGACCAAAATCTCCTGGAAAGCTGGAAAATAGGATAGACCAAATAGAAAAGGAAAATCAAAAGGTTATAGCAGAAAACCAGTCTCTAAAGACCAGAACTGGGCAAGTAGAAGCCAATGATCTCTCAAGACAACAAGAACAAATAAAGCAAAGTCAAAAGACTGATAAAATAGAAGGAAATATGAAATATCTCACTGAGAAATTGACAGATCAAGAAAACAGTTCTAGAAGAGACAATTTGAGAATCATTGGTCTTCCTGAAAAAGCAGAAATTAATAGAAATTTGGAATTCCTGGTTAAGATGGCGGCAGAGTAAAACGCAACTGCTTAAACCTCTCCTAACCAAAGCATATAGGACTCCTCAAGAAGACATAAAAACAAATCTAGAGGAACAAAGGGACCCCACAACAGGGCTCAGCATTGGAGATACATGGAATCAGAGCACTTCCATGCTATAAAGGGGTGAAACAGCTCTCACTAAAACACAAGCTGAGCAACCCCCTGCCCCACCCCATACCACCCACAGTGCCAAAGCCACCTCACAAGAGTTAGAGCAAGTTTGGGGCACCCATTGAGTCCTTGGCAGCTACCTGGGGTCACCAGGGCCTGCTCCTGAGAGCAGCAAGACTTAAGACCCCAAAAGGCTAAAGAATGCACAGACTTTGAACATAGACCCTTAGCTCAAGCATGAGTGCAGGTGAGGACACAAGCGCAGACACAGATCCTGAGCACAGGAGACGACTCAGATCCTGCGTACAGGCACAGACCATGAGTGGGGACTCAATTCAGAGGGGTGCACAACTGTGGAAGCAGCTCCCTGAGACTGTTAAAGAAGCTTTCGGCAGAGGGACAAGCAAGGGAACCACCAGGGGGCTTGACCCTAAGAACAACTAGACCTGAGAATTCAGGAGCCTAAAGAGTGCAGACAGACCCTGAGTGTGAGGATAAACCTGAGAGGTGCAGGGCTAACAATGGTAAGCCAGAGACAAGAACCCCAAAAGAGAAAGATCATCAAGAAGAAATCTGTAACACTCAACAACATTTACACAGAGAAAATCCAGACAACAGAGCAAACAGCAGAGGAGAACAAACAAGTAATCATATCCAAACCTTCCCAAAATAATGAAAACTGGCCACAAGCTGTTGAAGAGTTCAAATCTGAGATGATGAGAAAGATGGAAGAGATTTGGTGAGATAAATGGGAAATAGCTCAAAAGGAAATTAACAGGTTAGAAGACAGAAACTCCCAATTGGAGAAAGATGCCCCCAAATCAAATGAAATGGTAAGCAAATTGGAAACCAAAATCTGGCAAGAAAATAACAGTTTAAAAGGCAGAATTTCACGATTGGAAAGTGAAGCAAGTAAATTGAAGACCAGAAATGACCAGAATGAAAAGGAAAGCCAAAAGATTATAGCCAAAAACCAGTCCCTAAAGGCTAGAATTGAGCAATTAGAAGCTAATGATCTCTCAAGACAGAACGAACAAATAAAAAGATCAAAAGACTGATAAAATAGAAGGAAACATAAAATATTTCAATGAGAAAATGACAGACCAAGAAAACAAGTCAAGAAGAGACAATCTGAGAATCATTGGTCTTCCAGAAAAAGCAGATATTAATAGAAATTTGGACTACATACTAAAAGAAATTATTCAGCAAAATTGCCCTGAAGATCTACAACAAGAGGGCAATATAGAAATTGAAAGGATTCATAGATCACCCTCTACACTAGACCCAGAAAAGACAGCCCCCAGGAATATAATAACCAAATTCAAGAGCTTCCAACTAAAAAGAAAAAAGTTTTACAAGAAGCCAGAAAGAGACAATTCAGATATCAAGGAGCACCAATCAGGATCACATAGGATCTGGCAGCCTCCACACTAAAAGACCACAAGGCTTGGAATATGATATTCAGAAAGGCAAGAGAACTAGGTCTACAACCAAGGATCACCTGCCCATCAAAACTAACTATATAATTCCAGGGGAAAGTTTGGGCATTCAACAAGATAGAAGATTTCCAAGTATTTGTACAGAAAAGATGAGGACTAAATGGAAAGGTCCATATCCAAACACAAAAATCAAGAGAAACATGAAAAGGTAAATGAGAAACAGAGGAGAAAAAAGAAAACTTGTATTTTTTAAATTTGCCTCTTTAAGGGCTTCAATATGATCTAATTATTTGTATTCCTATGTGGAGAAATTTTATGTATAATTCTCTATAAGGAACTCTATTCACTATTAAAATATTCACTATCATAGTAATTAGAAGAATTATTCATAGGGAGAGGTTGGAATACTAAATGGTATAAGATGATATGGGGTGCGAAAGAGGGGGGTGAATAGTAGAAGACACCAAGAGAAACTTGAATGAATAAGAAAAATGGGATATTCTATTACACACAAAGAGGGCATGGGAAGGGGAAGGGATGAATATTATTATAAGAAAGAGAGGAAGAGAGCATTAAGAGAAAATAGTTAAACCTTACACACTCAGTGTAATTAACCCAAAGAGGGAAGAGTAGCTTTATCCATTGGGATGTAAAACTCTATCTAACCCTACTGAGAAAGTCAGAAGGGATAAACCAAGGGGAGCAGGGGAGTGGGGAAGTCAAAAAAGGGAGGGGAGAAGAAGGGGGAGGGAATTCATTAGACCTTAAAAATAAAAAGGGGAGAATAATAAGGGAGGGGTAGAAAGGGAAGTAAATCAAAGTAGGGGACAAGGGTTACTGGCATAAAGCAAACCACTGGTTTAAAAG
>NC_058131.1:251811369-251850600 GCF_016433145.1 Gracilinanus agilis
CATCTACAAAACACTTTCCACACAATTAAAACTAGATCTAAACGATTGGAAAAACAATGACTGCTAATGGGTAGGAAGAGCTAACATAATAAAAATGACCATTCTACCCAAATTAATGTAACTATTTAGTGCCATACCTATCAAACTACCAAAAAACTTTTTTTACTGAATTAGAAAAAACTATTACAAAGTTCACCTAGAATAACAAAAGATAAAGAATATCAAGGGAAATAATGAAAAAAAAAACCATGAAGGAAGGTGGCCTAGCAATACCAGATATCAAACTATACTATTAAGCAGCAGTCATCAAAACAATATGGTACTGGCTGAGATACAGAAGGGAGCATCAGTGGAATAGCCTTGGAGTAAATGATGTCAGCAAGACAGTGTATGATAAACCCAAAGAGCCCAACTTTTGGGACAAAAAATGCACTATTTGACAGAAACCTTTGGGAAAATTGGAAAACAATATGGGAGAGATTAGGTTTAGATCAACATCTCACACCCTACACCAAGATAAATTCAGAATGGATGAATGACTTGAATATAAAGAAGGAAACTATAAGAAAATTAGGTGAACATAGAATAGTACACCTGTCGGGTCTATGGGAAAGGGAAAATTTTAAAACCAAGCAAGAGTTAGAAAAAAATACAAAATGTAAAATGAATAATTTTGATTATATTAATTTTAAAAGGTTTTGTACTAACAAAAACAATGCAACCAAAATCAGAAGGTAAACAACAAACTGGGAAGAAATCTTTAAAACAAAAAAAACTCTGACAGATGTCTAATTACTCAAATATACAAGGAGTTAAATCAATTGTATAAAAAAATCACGCCATTTCCCAATTGATAAATAGGCAATGAACATGAATAGGCAATTTTCAGATAAAGAAATCAAAAATATCAATAAGCACATGAGAAAGTGTTCTAAATCTCTAATAATTAGAGAAATGCAAATCAAAACAACTCTGAGGTACCACCTCACACCTAGCAGATTGGCTAAAATGAGAGAAGGGGAGAGTAATGAATGTTAGAGGGGATGTGGCAAAATTGGGACATTAATGCATTGCTGGTGGAGTTGTGAACTGATCCAACCATTTTGAATGGCAATTTGGAACTATGCCCAAAGAGCTCAAAAGGACTGCCTGCCCTATGATCCAGCTATAACATTGCTGCATTTGTACACCAAATAGATCATAGATAAACAGACTTGTATGAAAATATTTGTAGCCACGCTCTTTTTGGTGGCAAAAAAACTGGAAAAGGGGGGTATGCCCTTCAATTGGGGAATGGCTGAACAAATTGTGGTATATGCTGGTGATGGAATACTATTGTGCTCAAAGGAATAATAAACTGGAGGAATTCCATGTGAATGGGAAAGATTCCCAGGAATTGATGCAGAGCGAAAGGAGCAGAGCCAGAAGAACATTGTACACAGAGAGTGATACACTGTGGTAAAATCGAATGTACAGAAGTACTGGCAGCAAAGCAATGACCCAGGACAGTTCTGAGGGACTTATGGTAAAGAATGCTACCCACATCAGAGGAAGAACTGCAGGAGTGGAAACACAGAAGAAAAACAACCACTTGAACACATGGGTTGATGCAGACATGGTTGGGGATGTAGACCCGAAAGGACCACACCAATGCAATTATCATTAATATGTAAATAGTCTTGATTGATCACACCTGTTAAAACCAGTGGAAATGTGCATTGGATATGGGGGGGGGGTGAAGGGGAAAGTAAAAACAAGAATCATGTAACCATGGAAACTTTTTCTAAAAAATAAAATATTTAAACTGAAAAAAAATAATCAATGTGTGGATACTAATCACAGAATGCTTCAGTCTACGAATTATGAAAAGTATAGTCAAGCCAAAGAACAATGGAAAGGTGCTTAGTAAGCAATTTTACCTATAAATACTTGCCCTTGAGAAATCATATGAAAACAATCAACAAGTACATCTCTAACTGGAAAATGACTTAGGTTATGCTTATATTGCACGTATCTATTATGTTATGGACTGTCTTTGTGCTATATTAGTACTCTCAGGAGGCTAAAAAGGATCAACAGAAGGGTTGTAGTGTATTTGGTAGGTTTTCCATGAAGTTTTATAGAAAGAGATAGGCAAGAATTTCCCAGGAGAAGAAAGAATGGAGGAATTGTGATCTCTTCTGGTAGAGAGAGTTGCCACTTGGGTGAGAGCTGGAATCCATCATAGCATCAAGTTAGTCACAATCATTTAATACAAGCTGGTGATGCTATCCAAGTAAGTTTGTCAGCCATATTTCTAAGGAGAAAATCTATTAGCCTATGTATGAATAATAGGGCCAAGACAATGGTATGGATCTCCACATAAAAGGAAAAAGCACTATACTAACAGTCAAGACTCCACAGTTCGTCATAGCTTGACTACTTAGCTAGTAGTACAGCACAATATAGTAGGAAAATAATTGGATTTGGAATCAAAGGATTTAAGTTCTAATCCCGTCCTTACTACTGATCACCTGTGGCCCTTGCACAAGTCCTTTAACTTCTCAGAATAGCAATTTTCTCATCAGCTAAATAAGTTTTCACCTGATGACCTCCAAAGTCCTTTTCAGCTCCATATCTACGATCCACTAACTCTCAGCAAGTAACTCCTCCTTGCAGAACTTCAGTTTTCTCATCTCTAAAAGGAGGAGATTAGATGAAAAAATTATTATCAAGGTCTTGCAGCTCTCTCATTGTATAACTCTTTATTATTTCAAAATTCTGATTGGAGACACTATTGAAAAACTTCCTGAGATGGAAAATTAAAAAAAAATAATTTCTCTCTCTCTCTCTCTCTCTCTCTCTCTCTTTCTCCTCCTCCTCTTCCTCCTTCTTCTCCTCCTCCTCTCATAATATTCCATTAACCAGAAATCACTCTCTTTGGTGCTACAATGTGAGATATTATAATACAGTTGAAATTCACACTAAAATGTTTCATTCCAAAGTGAGGAAGATGCACTGACAAATAAAACATTTTAGAACACTAATAGAAAACATTTTAGAATAAGATGTTTTAAGTAAAGTTCACAAAAAATATTATTCACCAGAATAAATGAATACAGTATGGGAAAGCAGGAAATTACAATAAAAAGGAGTAATTACAAAGATGTTAGAAACCTGTACCCTACCAGGTAAAGATATCAAATTCAATGGAGAATTTAACTATGTTTCTAGACTTGCTAATGTTAATATAAATCAGGCAATAATTGAAGGAAAAGAAGAAAAGAAAAATGATTCTGTATCAACCAGTTTCAAACATTAGTTTTCAAAAAAAACCTGGGATTTTTTTCAATGTATATGCCAAAGAGGGATAATAAAGACATTATACTTTTGATTACCCTTTCCAAATATATTTCTAACTGTAATAATAATAATATTTCATAAATAACAAGTTACACACTTAGTTTATTTATATTTACCAAGGTCTCACTGAAAATGTTCCCCATTATTCTGGTATTTCAAGTCATGTGTTACTTCATCAATGTAGGTATGCCTTCCAGTGGTATAGCACAAAGTTTATTAATACCCACCCATCATGAGCATCTCTTATCCATGTGTTCTCATAAATTCTTTATAGATAAAAGACCCAACAATCTGGAAGCCATTCTCTGAGTCTTTTAGTATTCTATGTGCACCTTTACAACACTTGGTCTAGCCATCTGTTATCCTTATTCTCACTACATGTCTGGCCTACTTCCTTTCCTGATCATACATTTCCTGGATAATCTCGTTCATGGCATTCCTTGTGGGAAGCCATGAAGAGATATTTGCCCAATGATGCAATGACTATGATACTTTAATACCTCAATGGAAGTGGTATGTCCATTATTTCAGAATGAATTACCTCTTTGTACTTAGAAACAGTATATCTGGGAGGAGAATGGAATGGATAGTTTTCCATTTTTTGAAATGGCTTTCCCTAAAGCCATGTTGGTTAACCTATTGCATGCATGCTAGAGCATGCCAGAGGGGAGCTGCTCCCTTCACCCTCTCTATGTGTGCCTGAGAAAATTTCTCACATGACCTCTGCCCAGCAATCCAGTGGGAGTGCTTCCTTCCTCCATCCCCTGGCATGAGGTTTGCAGTTTGGGTACTCAATCTCTAAAATGTTTGCCATCACTGCCCTAAAGGTTTTTTTCATGTTTCTTATAATAATGCTAATAACAATCACAGCTTCTATATCTGTTGCATATTTTAGCTCACAAAGCATGTTCTTCAAAACAAGGAAAGCTGTCTTTCTGATAACTCCTACTGCATCAGTTGAAAAACTGAGACTTAAAGAATATCTTGTTTCTTCTATAAGATAACAAGCTACCTTACAGATAACACTGTAACTTTAGTAGTATTTAAAAAAGGTATAACACTTTTTCAGTGCTAGATCTTAAACTGATTATATATAACTGTCCTGGATAGTCCTGTGTCTGTTAATTAGGTACCTGCAAGATTCTTGAAAAGAGTCCAAGATATAACACCATGATTTTTAGATCATTTGGATCTGGCCATCCTATTTGGCTGACAGCCCCTCAAACAACAAAAACCCACCAACTAACTTAACTTTCTTAGCCATCTGTCTGTTGGATAAATAGCTACCTTTTGGATGGACCAACTCATTACTTAAGCAGCTGGTCTTTTTGCTATTGGCGGACCTGAATCACTCTGGGTTGGGTCCAATGATGCTGGGCCAACATCATGGATTCATGGGTCTTTATTAAAGTCTTTGTAACTTCTTCTAAATAAAACTGAGAAAAATCATGGACATTAAACAGTGAACTGAAGTACAGTAGTGAAAGAATTTCAAGATTTTCCATCTTTCATATGTCATTCTTGGATTTCTCTTTTTCCTCACTTTCCCTTTTTTCCATTTTTCTCTGATTTCATGATCTATAAGTAGTCTACTTTTCATCTTCTGCCCTAACTTTTTTTTCCATTTTTTTCTTTCAAGCTTTATAGTCATGGGATTTTTAGTTATAAGGAAACTTAGGAAAAATTTAACCAATCCTCTTCTTTTATAAATAAAGAAAGTGAGGCCAAGAAAGAGTAAAGTGATTTCTCAATGGCACACAGAGGTTAATTTGAAAATATGACTATGTAGGATATGCCATGCCAGTTGTTGTGGACCAAAGACAGAAATAACAGTCCTTCCCTCAAAGAATTTACAATCTCTCAAGAGATATAACATTTACATAAGTGAATATAGCACAAGGAAAATTGAGGCAGAAGACATTCAATCTATTAATATCAGAGAAACTTTGGAAAGGAGGTGATCACTGAGTTGTAGACAAGGTTTCTGAGAAGATGTGAAAAAATAGTATAGTGTATCCTAGACACGGGGGACATGTGCAAGTTCACAAAATTAAGAAATGTAGTACTGAGTTTGTGGAATGGTTTGTACTCTGGAATAAAACATAGTTAATTAAAGGGGAAAATAAGAAATAAGTTTGGAAAGGCAGATGGAAGCCAGACTCTGTAGAGGCCTTGAACATGAAAATTATTTCCTGTATTTTGTCCTTCCTTCCTTCCTTCCTTCCTTCCTTCCTTCCTTCCTTCCTTCCTTCCTTCCTTCCTTCCTTCCTTCTACCCATGTTGGTGAACCCATGGCACATGAATCCTCATGTGCTGGAGAGAACTGTTCCATGCCCCTTTTCCATAACACCCAAAGACATTTTTCACATGCCCTGTCCCTCTGCCCAGCTGCTCAGTGTGAGCACTTCCTCCCTCCCCTATATGGAGTAATATGGGGGGCTCATAGGCAACTTGAGGGTACAGTCTGGGCAGACAATCTCTAACAGGTTCACCAACACTAAGCTAAGGCATTTGCATTTGCGTGTTATCCTACAGATATAGGAAACCACCAAAAAATTTCAAGCAGGGGAGGGAATAATCATAATTATATCCCAAAAAGATTATTTAGGCATCTGGGTTGAAGATGAGGGGAGTGATAATGGAAAAGAAAGAAGGTAATGAGAAGAAGCTGGAGCTAAAGGGTATATGAACTACAAAAGTTGCTATACAAATAAAGAGAGAAAACAGATGTAAGAGATGTTGTAAGAGTATAATCAGTAAGGCTTGGTAACTGTTTGGATGAAGGGAGAGAGGGAATGAGAATGATGGAGGCTATGAACCTGAAATCAAAACCAGGTTCTTACATTTAAAAGCTAACACCATTTTCCCTAACCTAGTATGTTTCTCCTAAAAGGTAGAAAGTATGTTAAATGAATCAAGATGTTTTTGAAGGAAATAAAAGAAATATTAATAATTCATTGGCCTATATAATCCATTTTTTGGTTTTACGAATACTAAAAATATTTTCCTTATATTATAACCATGTACAAAAAAGTTGGAGATTTAATAAAAGTTGGACTTATCTTTGTGCATGTATGAGCTTCACTTCTTTCAACCCAGTAACGCTAGTAACAAACACTCCAACATTTGAATGGATGGATTATGATGATAGCCACCCCAACTCAGTCCATCTTTTCTTGGTGGGTATTGAAGAGAAGCAGAAATGCAAAGAACCTAAAACATCAAAGATGGAGTTTTGATTTTTTTAAGTACACAGAGGAATAATTAGAGTAGTAGTTAGAGGTGCAGCCATGAAGTCAATACACTTTTTTATCTGACTATAAGCAATTAGCTTAGCTTCTCAGTAACTCAAGTAAACCTCTAAGACAAGTTGCTTATCCCTATCAGTTGAAGGAATTTCAAATGATGAAATTGTAGATCTCTTTCCTTTCTCCAGAAAAGAAAAAGACCATGGAATTTCTTTTCATCTGTCCAAAGGAAAAAAAGAGCCACTTGTTTAAGTTCTTTGGTTGTTTGCAGTCTTAATAAATTGGCTTTTAATTTAGGTGGAAGAAAAAGTCATCACGGGAATAAACTCATTTTGTTCATTTTGTTAAGATTAATCAGAACAAAAATTATCATATTGTGAATTGGAGACTTCCTGGCCACTAGTTAATTTCCTCAACACTTATAGACATATCATTTGAAACCAGTTACAAGTGTTTATTTAAAAAAAAATCTGGCTCAACATGTAGGGAGTCAAGTTGTATATTAATCTTTCAAAAAACAAAATAGAACTTTGCCTTGAATCAGTAAGGAGAAAAGGGGCATTGAACAACATTCTTAATATTGTGGAGGGGAGGGAAAAAGGTATATGTCTGAGGAGAAAGATGGGGGCACCATAATGAGTTTTCTCAGGGTGAGTGCTATTGGAGTACACATTTCTCTGAGTAAGTAAGGATTGTACTTCCCCAGAACATACAACCTTCAGTAGAGATAATAAAAACATCTATAAAAGGAATGTAATTCCAAAATTATTTGGAGTCAGGTGGAGAGGGAGAGACATATATCAAAAGAAATGATAACCTGAAACAATGCATGATTATAGAAGAGGGAGTAGAATGCATTCTATTGACTCAGGATATAGAGTGATTCCCAACACCATAATAGCTTCCTTGATGAAGTAATATTTTTAAGGAGATCAACAACCAAAACAAAAACAAAATAGAAAATTAAATTAAACATAGATAAAAGTCAACAGGAAGAGATGATGGTGTGACACGCACAAATGTGATAAGATAGAAGTGAGATAGAGGAGGAAGCTCAGATTTGGCAATTCAAAAGCTTTCATGTACACAGAGAAAATAAAGAAGGAACAAGAGATGATATATACAAGTAATGGAAAAATACAAATCAAAAGAGAGAAATAAGAAGATAGAAAAAGTAAATAACATTGGGAAAGAGTGTACAGAGAGCCAGACCTAGAGACAAGAGGTGCTGGGTTCAAATATGATCCCAGAGACTTCTAAGCTATGTGATCCTCGGTAAATCACTTAATCCCCACTGCCTAGCCTTTATCACTTTTCTGCCAGTACTGGAACTAATACTTAGAATTAATTCCAAGATGGAAGGCAAAGATTGTCTGATGGAGAGAGATACAAAGAGGAAAAAGGAAAAACAAAAAGAAGAGGGAGTGGGCAGAATTTGTGGAAATAGATTAGCAACAAAGCAGTAAAAGAAAAATTAATCAAAGATAAAAAGTATTCACTAAAAAGAGTGAGGAGAAACAATTGATAAAAATAAATAAATGGAAGAAAACAGAAACAATAATAATGGATTTAAATTTTTCATATTTTCATATCCTTTATCTTTTTAAACCCTTACTTTCTATCTTAGTAACAGCTCTAAGACAGACGGGTATGGGCTGCCAAAAGGGGTGAAGTGACTTACTAAAGGTCACATAGCTAAGAAGTGAATGAATACAGATTCGAATGCAGGACTTCCAATCTCAAAGCCTTGCTCTCAATCCCACTGAGCTACCTAGCTGCTCCAATCTTAAATGTTAATGGAGAACATAATCAAATAAAATGAAAGGAAATGATAAGGTTGCTAAGAAAACAAAGCCAAAAATTTTGCTGCACATTAGGTATACAGTTTAAAAATAAAATAAAGACAAATGCAGATTGAAAATGAAAGACTGAAACAAAATTTATTCTTCCTAAGATTGTGAATCTAAAAGCAGAGGATACAATCTTACTAATAGAAAAAGCAAAAGTAAAAATTCACAATGTCAGTAGAGAAAAAGAAACTGCATTATGCCGAAAGACTATAGAAAATGAAATACCGATACCAAATATATGTGTGTGTGTGTGATAAATGGCACAGCAACTAAATTAAGAAATGAAAAGTTAACTGAGTTGTAAAAAGAAATAAATAGTAAAGCAATAGCAATAGGAGACTTTGATTTTCCTCTATCAGAACTAGATAAATCTAAGAGAAAGATTTTTTTAAAGAAAATACACAATCGAATTGGAAAAGTTAATTATAAGCATTAAGATGATAGTTGCAGCCATGGACCTAATGAAATAACTGAGTGAAATAGCATAAAGAAAGAAGAAAAAAAGAGTCAAAGACAGAGCCTTGAGAGACAAATATGGTCAATAGGGATTACCTGGATAAAGATCCAACAGAGACTGAAAAGGAACAGTTCAGACAGGTAGGAATAAATCTAGGAAAGAGCAGTCACCAAAAAAAAAAAAAACACTAAAGAAAAGATAATATCTGGGGGGTAAAAAGGATCATTGACTATATGAAAGGCTGCAGAAAGGTCAAGAAAGGTCAAGAAGAATGAGAACTGAAAGAAGGCCATTAGATTTGGTGATTATGAGGTCACTGAAATAATCCAAATTATTTCATCAAAATTAATCAAATAGCCTAGCATTCAATAAATCCAAAGGCATTAACTGCTTAGAGAAGCATTACAATTTGATAGGAATAATTAGCAAACTGGAAAATTGACTGAAAAAAAGGGAAGTGGAATTTAGCTGTACCATTTACAATAAAAGAAGTAAGATTTTTTTATACAGTATATTATATAAGTACAATGAAAAAGTTCCAAATGGACACATGACCTTGACATCATTAACAATTGAAGGGACTAGAAGGATGTATTTTTCATAGTTATAGCTAAAGAAAGTATCCTTAATCAAACAAATGAGAAAAGAGAATACAAAACAAAAAAATATCATTTTAATCTCATGAAACTGATAAGATATTGCACAAACGAAATCAATGCAATTAGAATGAGAATGCAAATTTTTGATTGGGATAAAATCTGACCAAAATTTATAAAATTATTTAGTGAAAGCTTGACATCTAAATTAGCTCTTTTTGTGGGTGCAAAGCATTTGAAAGTGGGATATCCATCAACTAGGGAATGGCTAAATAAGCTATAATATATGATCATAATGGAATACTATTGTGTTTTAAGAAATGATGAGTAGAAAGAGCTCAGAAAAACCTGGAGATGCTTACATGAACAAAGCAAAAATAAATAAGCAGAAATAGAAGAACAGTGAACACAGTGACAGGAATACTGTGCAGTGAACAAACTGTAAATAATCTACCTATTCTCAGCAATACAATAATCCAAAACTATCCCAAAGAACTCATGATAAAAAAAATGTCATCTGCTTCCAGATAAAGAATTGATGGAGTCTAAATCCAGATCAAAGCAATTTTTTTTACTTTCTTAATATTTTTTTTGTTTTCACAAAAGTATTACTATGGGAAAATTAATTCCATGATCATAAGTATAAAATCTCTATGAGATTGCTTACCATCTCAATGGGGAGAAGGAGAGAATTTGAGACTGAATATTCTTTGAAAAATGTTGGAAACTGGTCTTACATGTAATTGTGGAAAAAAATTAATTAAGAAGAAAAAACTGACATCTAAAATAATTAGGAAATTATAAAATAAGTAGGAAATTATAATAAATATATCAAACAGAGAACTATTGGCCAGTGGACAAATAGTTAAAGGATATGAGCAAGGTCAGCTAGGTGTCACAGTATGATAGAGCATCAGGCCTAAAGGACCTGGGATCAAATCTGGCCTCAGACACTTCCTAGTTATGTAATCCTGAGCAAGTCATTTAACTACCTTTGCTTAATCCTTGCACTTCTATCTTAGGGTTGTTACTAAGAAAGAAAGTAATTTTTTAAAGATAAAGGATATGAGCATATCATTCTTCAAAAAATTACAAATTTTATTTTTAAATATATGAAAGGAGGTAGCTGGGTAGCTCAGTGGATTGAGAGCCAGGCCTAGAGATGGAAGGTTCTAGGTTCAAATCTGGCCTCAGACACTTCCTAGCTGTGAGACCTTGGGCAAGTCACCTAACCCCCATTGCCTAGCCCTTACCATTCTTCTGTCTTGGAGCCAATACACAGTATTGACTCTAAGATGGAAGGTAAGGGTTTAAAAAAAAATAAACAAAATAAAATAAATGAAAGAATGATCCATATTATTAATAATAAGAGATATGCAAATTGAAACAACTATAAAGTTTCACCTCATACCCAGGAAATTGACATAGAAAGCAATATAAAGAAATAGTTACTGGTGGAAAGGTTGTAGGAAGATAGACACTTTAAGAGGTTTGTTAAAATTTTCAACTGATCAGACCATTCTAGAAAATAAATTGCTATTGTTATTGTCATTGTTGTTGTTTCAGTCACATGCAACTCTTCCTGATCCTATTTGGCCTTTTCTTGGCAAAGATACTGAAGTGATTTGCCATTTCCTTTTCTAGCTCATTTTACAGATGAGGAACTGAGGCAAACATAGTTAACATGACTTGCCCAAGGTCACCCACAGATTCGAACTTGGGAAGATGACTTCAGACCCAAAACTCTACCCACTTTGCAACCTAGCTGCCCTGAAAAACAATTTAGAATTGTGCAAATAAAAGGACTAAAGCATCCACTTCTAAGATCCCACTTCTAAGAACATGCCAAGAAAGATTAGAGAGAAAGAAAAGACACATATGTGCTAAAGAATCTACAGCAATATTTATATGGGAGCAAAAAGTTAGTTAAAAATTTAGTAGGTATACATCGAGAATAGTCAAACAAATTGTGGTACATGAGGGTATTGGAATATTATTGCCTTATAAGAAATGGCAAATATGAGAATTTAAGAGAAAAATCAGAAGACATGAAATGAGACAAAGTGAAGCCAGCAGGACCAGGAAAAACAATATGTATAATTACTAAAATAACACAAATAAAAATAATCCAAAATTAAACTGAATAGGTAATTATAAAGACTAATCTCAGCCTTGAAGAGAGATGGAAAAAAATGAAGTAGGGCATTATGGATGAGGAATGTTAAATATACTGTCCGATTCAATTGATGTGTCAATTTGTTTAGAATAGCTTTTTATTAAAAAGAAAACTCACTAGATATGGGGGAAGAATATATTCAGAAATTAATCTGATATGAAAAACAAAAGTTATCAGTTAAACTTTTGTTAAATAAAGAACAACTATTTTAAAGTGATAACTTTGACTTGAATAAGTGAACCTAATCCCCTCCCTCACTCGCCCATCAAAAATAAGCAAGCATAAAACAAGTTTAGAAACATACTGTGTGCATGTGCACACATACACAGATGTGGGAAAAAATGGATTTTCTGAAATATTGGCTGGAAGAGCAGTTTCTTGCTATTTACTGTTACAGCTGTTATGTGGCCTAGGGCCTTCTGGGACAAAGAGAAACTTAAACAACAAAGACTGGAGGCAGAATGATGTCTTCCTCACAGCTGTAGTGAGGGACCTCAAGACACTATTGTAAGGGCCACCAATCTGGTCTCCCTAGAGCCTCCTTTATAACAAGTCAGTGCCAAAGAAGTCAGACATTTGAGCAATTAAAGTTGGTACATGACTTGCCAAAGTCCAATCCAAACACCGTCTCTGTAACTAAGGTTCCATTGCTATGGAAACACTGTCATGTCAATTTTTTCTCCAAAAAAATCTCCACACTTCACAAAAGCAGGAGAAAGTCTCAAGCCCTATGCAAACTTTTCTGAGACTGTACAAAAAGAGACTGAGTGAGCTAAGCCTATGCCAATCCTACTGCTTGACTGCAGTTTTAAATTAGGCAACTTCTCCCACAATGAAAGGGCTTTTTTTCCTCTTAATGTCTTCAGAAGGAAGAGCCACAGAAGTCATTCAGCCTAGGTCTTGGGGGAGGGAGATGCTGTCTGGTAGATGAACCATGGCAGAACAAGTACAATAAGGCTTTATTGCTCTCTTTTAAAAAAAAAAAGTCTTTTCCAGTTCAGTTCCCTGGATATTCAGTGTTTTGTCTCAGCTCTCTGAATGGCCCCCTCTCAGTGCCAAAAATTTTTGAAATTAACCCCCCCCCACTTTAAGTCAGGAAATCCAGAAATGTTATTTTATGTAGGATAAGTCAATTGGGAGGATAGTGTCTCAGCTGACAGGAAATTTCATAAAAAATGCAAGCTATAATGGGGATCAGTTATTTATTCAACAAACATTTTTCAAACACCTGCTGAACATGAAGCACTTTGATGGAGGGAAGGTAAGATGGAACACAAAGTTTAAGATTCAATTAACGATAATTTATTAAGTACTAGGTGTCAAGTACCTGGACATGTGGGTAGAAAATGAAAAATTAAAGAGTCTATGCTCTCACTAAGCTTACATTGTATCTGGGGAAAAGTTGCAACTCACTGGAAATAAAACTTTTTTTAAAAATTTTTTTAAATTTGAATTCACATAAGTATATACAAAATACAGAAAGTAAATACAAGTTGATTGGAGGAGTGATTAATGGATCATATAAGCTAGTAGGAAAATAAGATACCAAAAATATATTACAATAAAAGAAAGTATTATGTGATAATTATTTCTTAAGATCCCATAGCCTTTAGGTATGGTAATGTCATAAATATGTCATAAATCAGTCAGTCAATAAGCATTTATTGCATGCCTATTGTGTGCCAGGTACTATTCTAAGTCCAAAGAAACAGGCAAAAGGCATTCCTCACTCTCAAAGAGTTCACAATCTAATGGGAGAGGAAACATGTAAACAAATATGGACAAACAAACTATATTTAAGATAAAAAAAAATTAAAAGAAGGAAGGCTCTAGAAATATAAGGGGTTAGAAAAGACTTCCTGAAGGAAGTTGGGGAAACAAGGGATGAGGAAGGATAGTATTCTATAAATAGAGGACAATCAGAGAAAATTCCTAGAATCTCAAAAGGTAGTATTTTGTTCATGGAACAGCAAAGAAGGCAGGGTCACTGGATAGAAAAGTATTTGTGGGAAGATAAGGTGTAAGAAGCCTAGACATGTGGGATTTGAATGCCACGCAGAGAATTTTGTATTTGATCCTGGAAGTGATTAAGATTAAATTTATTGAGTGTGAGGGCAGGTCAAAGGGGACATGGTCAGGCCTGTGCTTTAGGAAAATCACTTTTGTAGCTGAATGGAAGATGGATTGGTTTGGGGAGGTTCTAGAAGCAGGGAGATTCACCATCAGGTTATTCTAATAGCTCAAGGTGAAGACCTGTGTCAGAGTGGTGGCAGTATCAAAGGAGCAAAGGAAAAGTATTCAAGAGATACTGCAAAGGTGAAAGAGACAGTTTGAGAACAGATTAGATATGAGGGGAGTGAAAAAAACTGATGAGTTAAGGATGACATCAGGCTTGCAGGGACTTGCTGAAATCATGGTGGCTTCCCTGACAGTAATAGAGAAATTTAGAGAAGGGAACGGTTTATGGGGAAAGATAATGCATTCAATTCTGGACATGTTGAATTTAAGATGACTACTGAGCATCCAATTTGAGAAATATGAAAGGCAGTTGGAGATGTAAGACTGGAGGTTAGCAGAGAGGTTAAGGCAGGATAGATACATCTGAGAATCATCAGCATAGAGATGATAGTTAAATTCATGAGAGTCTATGAGATCATTAAGTAAAGTAGCATAGATGAAGAAGAGAAGAGGAACCATGAAAGAATGTTGAGAGACATTTGCATTTGGAGGGCATAACCTGGATGAGGATCTAGCAAAGAAAACTGAGAAATAGTGGTTTGACAGGTATGAGGAGAACCAGGAAAACATGGTGTCCAGAAAGCTGAAAGAGAAGAGCATCAAGAAGATGATCAACAATGTCAGAGGTTGTAGATAGGTCAAAAATAATGAGAACGGAGAAAGGGACATAGGATTTAGCAATTAGATCATTGATGATGTTAGAATCACCAGTTTTGATGGAATGATGAGGTCAGAAGCCAGATTATAAAGAGGTTAAGAAGCAAATAAGAAGAGAGAAAGTGAAGGTGTTGCTTACAGACCGCCTGTTAGAGGGATTTTTCCACAAAGGGTAGAATTGCTATAGGATGATAATGGAGATGGAAGAATAAGGGTTTTAAAAGAGCCAGTAGACTGGGAGAGATTGAAGATTTGAGAGAATGAATATGACAGGAAAATACGTTGGTGATGAGATGGATTGGAATCACTTGTGTAAGTAAAGGAGTTGTACATCATGTCAATCTTTAAGGGCAGACCTCTTGTCTCTTTAACTTGCTAGGTAGAGCAATATGTGCAGGTACAGACTCTGTCATGATGATAATAATAATCATATTCAAAAATCTCAGAATAGAAGGCACCTCAGTGGTTGTTTAGCCTAAACACTAAGTGAAATAGGAATCCCTTCTGTAACTGTCTTCTTTAGCTTTCTCATTGGGATTTAGATATATCTGTGAAGGAGCATACCAACTGGTATGTTGGTGCAGCCTACAGTTTCGGCTCCTATGGAGTCTGAGCCAGGTGGAACATTTGAGTTTTGAATATCTGAGCTTCAGTAGAGCTAAAGAGGATCAGTTCATCCCCTCTAAGGGAATAAGAATAAAAAGAGGAGGAGGAGGAGAACTAATCCAATTATGTTTAAAAAGCATATTGTGTTATGATTTACACCACAAAAAGATAAAAACAACTATAAAAAGGAGTACGTATGAAGGAGCAGGAGGTAGAAAATAAATTTAGATAAGTCTAGGTTATTGGATAGGCCAATAAAAAACAAAATTTCCAAAGGATCAAGATACAAACATCTGCAGCTTAGGCATCAAGAGAGTGGTGGTCAGAGCCTTAGTATCATCTGGGTCTTGGGGCAAAGACAAAGGAGATCGGTGAACCAGATAAGTTTTGTTATAATTTATAGCAAAAATATTACAGAAATAGCATGTTGAAGTGGATATAGAACAGGTATTAGAGTCAAGAAGACTTGAGTTCAAGACCTGCCTCTGACACATACAGATTCTGTGAACCTTAGTAAGTCATTTGACCTCTTAGTACACCCAAGAAACTCTCTATGACAGAGCAAAAGGCAACTTATATCAGAAGGGAGTTTCCTCATCAAGAGTATTTTATACTGATCAAATCACAATTCTAATCTTTTCATCTTCCTCCAAAATATACACAAGCACTTTATACAGTCTGTAGTGACCTATCAGTCCTTCATTGTATGAATGATTCCCTGGGATAGAGGCAAGTGGGCACAGTTTTGCACACTGGCATAGTTAGAAATCATCTAAATGCTGAGAGAAAGTCTTAGCATATGAGAGAGGGACTCTTCCAACAGATATGCCTTTGATTTATGCAATCTACGAACTAATAAAATATGGATCAGAGAGATTTAATACTAATTTATAATTGTCTTTTACATGTTATTACTTTTGATAATAACTTCTGGCTCTCTCTTGTCACATTCTTGTCTTGGAGAATAAAGTAAATTGTATGGGAAGTATATGAGGTTTCTGCTGACCCCATCAGCAAATGACTAGCCGAAGCAAAGCAAAAACGTATTCCTCTGTGCATTGACCAAGCCCAGTTTGGTAATAGCCTGTGTATAAAATATCCAGGCAATTGTCTATTACCAAGATGATGAGATCTATGGGAAAAAATGGTCATCCTTCAATAACTCACACAAGTGCCACCCCCTATCTAAAAGCTCCATGGTGTCTTTCTTCCATGGGAGAGGTCTTCCCCAAAACCTCCATTTTGAGGAAGAGCCTGGGCCAACTGTCTTTCATTTCTCTTTGTTTCTATTTCTGACTCTTTGGAATTTGTTCCAATGTTCTCCCTTCCCCATCCTCTTACAAAGACAAAGAGATACACCTCAGGAACGCACCTGGACAGTCTAACCCCTGAGGATCTCGGACAGACCCTGCACCCACTGAATGCCTGAGTGCAAGGAGTCACGTGCACACTACGGGAAAGGATTCAAAAGGGCGAGAACTGGGGGACTCGGGGCAGCCTCCCATGGCTGTTCCACTCATGCTGTCTTGCTGGCTATTGATCCTATCTTACTAATAAATCTTTCTTTTTACTTTCAAGCTAAGTTTGGAGTCCTCTCATTCTTGAGAAAGGTTTCCTTCCCGAACCCAGGGGTTCACCATTTTGCACCCCTATAACACTAGGGCCATAGGCAAATCACCTAATCAGTGAGTCTCAGTTTTTTCATTTGTAATACAGAAATAATATTTATACTATGTAATTCATGGGAACATTGTGAAGAAACAATTTATAAGTTTTAAAATGCCATATAATTGTGAATTTTTGTTATTCTCCACAAATAACAGTGTGTCCAGAGCTTCTCATTCTGTCTTCTTCCTCATTCTTCTTGATCTCTCCATAGACTTCGGTCTCACTCTCTTTTCCTTAATACTCTCTTCTCTTTGGGCTTTCTGGACAGACACTAGTCTTTATTGGCTCTCTTCTTACCCATCAGACCATACTTTCTCAGTTTTCTTTGCTGGATCTTCATCCAGGTCGTGCCCACTAACCTTAGGTGTCCCTTACAACTCCAGGCCCTGTTTTCTTCATTTTATGATCTCACAAGGCTTTTTTCATTTATTGATCTCAAAAACTACCATAGATTAAAGTATTCTCTTTATGCTGATGTTTCTCAAATCTACCTATAGTGCTCTAACCTCTATCCTGACTTCCTGTCTCACATCTCCAACTGCTTCTCAGACATCTCAAACAAGATGTCTAACAGCCATCATAAATTCAACATGTCCAAAACTGAACTCATTATCTTTTCCAAATGTCTCTATTACTTTCAAGGATACCGCCATCTTCTCAGGCTCCCAGGCCTGCAACCCGGGTGTTATCCTCATCTCACTATTTTTTATCCCACTCATATCCAATCTGTTGCTAAGACCTGGCAATCTCACATTTGCAATATCTCTCAAATACACTCCTTCTCTTCTCGGATACTTCAGTCACCTTGATGCATGTCTTCATCACCTAACTCTACTGGTTTTCTTCCCAAAAACAATTTCCAGGGAACTACCTTTGTTGATAGACAATCAACTTACTATGTGCCCAGCACTGAGGATACAACTAAAGGCAAACAAATAACCAAAAATAGTTCTTGACCTCAAGGAACTCACAATCTAATGGTGGAAACAACATGCAAACAATTATGTATAGATGTAAGAAACACATCCTTACCTAAAAAGAAAATTCTTACTTGAAATTTCTACTTGAAGTAGAAAAGCCCTTTTATTAATGTTCTCACAAGAGCAGTTGCCTGATCAGATTTTGATACAGGCACACCTCTAGAGAGCAGCCTTAGCAGGATATATTTCCTAAACCTAGCATGGGAAGCCCTCCCCTGTTTTCTCATTGGCTAAGAAAAATCAGAGGTTATAGTCTATCCTAAAAAGCAAACTAACCCATGTCAACCTTGATTACCTTTCCCATTGAGAATCCTCTTTCCTTCTATGGTCTCTTATCTTAACCCTTGATCATAAGACAGAGCTGAGTTCTGCTGCAGAACTAGCTAAAATGATTTTCTGCTAAGTTTTTGCTCCTTTTGGACCACATTTTTTATCACAGAGACCCTTCTGATTGGTCGAGAGATCAAAGTTAAGGTTTGGGGTAGGGGCAGAAAAGGTGTGACCCAACTCAACTGAATTTGGTTGTAGATGTTGCAAATGGAAAACCCCATTTCCCTCAATAAACATGATAGAGAGAGAGGATAAATTGAGGATAATCTCAAAGGGAAGGCACTGAGAATATGGAAGACTGGAAAAGGCCTGGTATAAGGTAAGACTTTAGCTGAGAATTGTGGGAAGCCAAGGAAGGAGGAAGCTTCTGGGGATATATAGATAAAAATGAGACAATTCCTGTTCTCACATAGTGTATTTTCCCCTTGGGGTCAGGGCCAAAATATGTTGTTTACTACCTCTCTCCCCAACCAAAAAAAAAAAAGGAAATGCAAGATTAATACAAAATGAGTGCAAAGCAATGTGATGGAGACTACCAACTTCAGAAATCAGAAAAAGGTTTCTCATGGAAGGTAAGCATTGATCTGAACCTTTAAGGAAGGCAAGAAGATGAGGAAGGATGTTATTCTAGCCTAGGAATAATTTGTGAAAAGAAAACCTTGGGAGACTGAATGTCCTTTATAAGGATCAGCAGGAGAGTACTCCAAGTTATTCCAAGCTGTTATATCTAAACTATCAGCCCACCTTCTCTTTCCATTCATCATCATTTATTGTTGAAATTATCTACCTCATGAGACTGTAGTGAGAAAAGTTTTTAGAAAAGAGCCATCTTACTTTACAAATAAAATAATCTGAAGCTTTAATTAAAATAAGTGGCTTGTTTATAGTCACCTAGCTAATTTGCTTTGAAGTCAGATCTCAAAGCCAGATCTTCTGACTCAAAAAGCCTGGTGCTTCCTATGTATTCCCATACATACCATTACCTCTGTACAATTCACTGTGCAGGAACTTCATTTAAAGGGTTCTTCCAGTTATACTGCAGTTCAAATATGTCAAATGGGGGAGATATATAAAAAGGTACATGAACCCTAAGGGTCTGATTAAATATTTAAACAATCTCTTGAATTAAGACATACTACTTAAGGATTGCTATCATTTTATAGCTACATAATTTCTTTTCTTAAGAAGGTATAAAATGAAGCATGAGTAAAATAGAAATTGAGGAGGAATGAGTTTAATTGAATTCAGTTCCAATCAGCAGACCTCTCTACTCCCCATAAAAGGCATTCCATTTCCCAACTCTTTCTTTGTACAAGCAGGTTCCCAAGTCTAAAATGTTATCTTTCCTTACCTTCTGCCCCTTGGAATACCTATCCATCTTTGAAGCTCTGATCAAGGGCCATCTCCAATGAAAAGTCACATTACATTGCTTTGCATTCATTTTTGTTTTTATCTTGTTCCATTATCTGTCTTTTTGCTTTCCACATTTTCAGTTAACTGAGGTCAACCCAAAGCACCTAAAGTCTTCTGGAAAAGCACTGGAAGCCTTCTCGGCAGAGGTTTTCACCCTGAAGTGGTCTCTTCTGTCCCCAACTTCTCTTTTTTAAAGTTCTTTTCCCTGGGAAGCTTCACAGTGCCTAACCAACAAGGGATAGGAATGAGGAGAAAGAGCACCTCCATATGGGAGTCAGCAGGTATTCACTTCAATCCATGGTTTAAGATATCCATGATAGGTCTTAGAATGCATCCCCTACAAATCCAGGGAGGACTCTACTGTATTTATTCTTTTTTTGATGGTACAGGGATGGTAGACAATATATTTTGGCCCCAAAGAGAAAGTAAGCTTTGTGAATACAGGAATTATCTCATTTCTAGCTGTACATCCCCAGTGCCTAGCAGACAATCTGACACATAGCAAGTAAATTATATATCCTTAGGGAATTTTAGTATTAATGTTCTCTCCTTTATTTATGTATCAGTGTACATGTTCAAGCACTAAGTAGAATGTAAGTGTTTTAATGGCAGAGACTTTGCCTTTTGTCTTTGTATTCCCAGTGTTTAGTATAGTATCTTGTTTATAGAAGGCTTTTAATAAATTCTTATTGAATTGAATAATAAGTTGTCATTGACTTGTTCTGCTAGGCATCCTTGATCTGCTATTTATTAAAAGTATGATTTTGAGGACGTCTTTAACTTATTTGAGTTTCAGGTTGCTCATCTGTAAAAGAGACAATGTTTTCTGCCTACCCACCTCAAATAGATGATGTAAAAATCAAATGAAAATGTTTTGTAAGTACTATATAAAATAAAAAACATATTATATATACATATATATAATGTGTGTGTATATATATATATACATGTATAATATATATAATTGTCATTGTTTTCTCCTATGTAAAATCACAAATTAGATTAGGTAATCTCTAAGTATCCTTCCAGTTCTAAATTCTATGATCCTGTTTTTGTTATTGTTGTTGCAGCTCCTGCTGTTGTTGTGAATCTCCATTACTATTATTGTAACCTAGGAAAAGAGAGCAAAATCTATTTTTACTTTTACTCTTTTTATTCCATATTTGAAATGAGAATAAGATTTACTATTTATTAGAAGTAGCTTGGCTTGTATAAATTCCTAGGCCCAAGTTCCAGTGCCAGCACAGTCACTAATTTGTGTCTTAAGGTAAGCCATTCTTCCTCTCTCAAATTCCTCATCTTTAAGAGGACTTTAGACTAGAAGTTCTCTTAAGTTTCCATTCAACTTTGGAATTTTGCCTTCTAGCTTCTAAGCCTGAGAACAGTGCTGACATTCCAAGATTTAAATACCTTCCAGGTCTGGCATTTTGTGTTATAACTCCCTTCCCACTTTAATGATCTTTGTTCCTGTTGCATCATCCTATATTCTAAAGTCCTTTGCAACTTGAGCATCAATGCTCTATTGGCCTTTCCAGCTCCAGCTTCATTGCTCTAAGGTACTTTTCAGTTTTGGCAATCTGAATTCTGTATTCTGAGATATCTTCCATCATTTTCATTCTCTTTTCTAAAATCTCTTCCAGTTTTAACTGTCAATTCTCTAAGGCTTCTTCTAAGTATAGCAATTGATGCTCTAAATTTCCTTCCATATGTGTTCCTTTCCTCTGATAGTCTATATTACAAGGATCTTTCCAGCTCTGATACTGTGGGTTCTAAGGTATATTCCAACTCTAACAACTTTTTCTTTGTTCTATTGTTTCTTCCAGATATGTTATCCTATACACAAGTCCTCTGGTTACATGATGAAAGTTCTCAAAAAAAAGTATAAATCCTCAGAGGAAATGTATCAAAAACGGATGGTCTTATTTCTCTTTGCTTTGACCATGTCTATGTCCTGTTCATCTAATTTTGCCATGGCCCTAGCTGGTGCTGGACTATCAGGCCCTTGTAGAAGCTAGGTTATGCTACTTGAAAGAAAAGAACTCATTGGGCTGCTACAGGGATTTCACAAGCAGCAAGCACAGTAAGCATCTGCCTCAACCTTTATTGCTTTGGTTTTTCATCCTATTTGCATTTTTTTCATTTATATTCTGTGTTCATCCTGCACATTAGCTAATCTAACCCAAGTTTACAGCTTGTAAAACAAATTGTGTTAGTAACAGGTCATTTTTTCTATAGCCTTTATTCAAGAATAGAGGAAAATGTTCTTTAATGTGGGAAAACTCCTATAATAATAGCAACTCACATGTCTATAGTTCTTATGACTTAATAATAGCACTTAAAGGTTTCCAAAAACCTTCTTCATAAGCACTCCATGAGAAAGGTAGGGCAAGCCTCATCATCCCCATTTTTCTGATGAGGAAACGGGTTCAGAGACATGATGTCAGTTGCCCAAGACCACACCGCTACCAAAGGTCAAAGATAGAAAATTAAACTCAGATCCTAGCAATCAGTTTCTATGACATTGCACTGCCTCATAATCTAAGCAGAAAATTCCTTCTTAAAGGAAAAACCAGCCCTTTCTGCCCATAACTGCTTCCCTGTGGACTTAATCTTCAAATGGGGGATTTTTATCCTTATAAGAATATAATTTTTAAATCCTCCACTCTTTTGGACTTAGCATAGTAGAGTAAGGATTCAATCAGGACTCATCCAAGTCCAATCCCTCTTCATAGTGTGTAATTGCTTAAATATGAAATTAAAAAGAAAAAGACAGGAAGCATACTAGAAAATTCCCTCACACATCACCCAGATACTGTGAAGGGCAAAAGTCCGACTTGCTGAGCTAGTCAAAGAGAGAAATGAAATAATAGCTAAATGGAGGTCATTTCAGAATTAGGAAATGTCTAAGGTCTAAGATATGAGAGTAGTCCATTTAAAACACATTGTGAGTATGTATGCCTTTAAGCATCGAGTTAAAATGTAAAGGCCATAGTGAACCAATTTCTTTATAAATAAAAGTGTTAGTACTGGTCATCAAGTACTTGTTCAAAATGAAAGAAAAGACAAAACAAGTAGTATTAATCATAATAACTCACAATTCTTTAGGGCAGTAAGTTTTATAAAGCACTTTACTCACAATAGTGTTTTGAAGTTATAGAAATGTTATTATCACCATTTTTAAAGATGAGGAATGTGAGACTGAGATTAGTCAATTGATAACAAGTTAGAAAGTTAATTGGCAATTAACTGGCAAAGTGGATAGAATGTTGGACTTGGGGTAACATGATTTTTGAATCCTACCTCATATACTTAATAGCTGTATGACCCTGGACAACCAACTTAACATTTCTCAGTCCATTTCCTCGTCTGTAAAAGGAAAATGACACACGTAAAGCACTTTGAATAACTTTGAAGGGCTGTATACATGCTAACAATTATTAGCCTAGCTGTCTTGACTCCAAATCAAGCACCCTATCTACCATATAAGGATACCATTTTGGAGAATTGTTGTAATTGTTTATTTAAGAGATTTGGCATGATCTGAGGGACAAAATAATGAATCAATAAGTCAGAGATTATGGTACTTCACAATTTATCTAGCATTACTGGAGGAATATTAGTATTTTAAAAACATGGCTTTTTCAGTTCAGAATTATTCTAAAAAAATGACTAAATGTCCATACCCTAACCCTCCAGAGGTTATTAGTCAATAACAAAATGGTCCAATATATACCAGTGGCAGCACTTTTTAAATATTAGTTTAAATATTAACTTACTTTTATTTAATTCGTTATTTAAATAATTAACTGAAATTAATTTAATATTTATATTTTAATATTAAAAACTGTAAACAAAGTAGATGCCCATCAATTGAAAAATAGCTAAACAAATATTGGTAAATGAATGTGATCAAAATATTGCTGCTCCATTAGAAACAATGAATACAAGAATCACAGGAAGACACAAGAAAATATGTGAAATGAAACAAAATTAAATAATTGGAACATGGAAAGCAATAGATACAATGATTACATTTTATAATCGTAGAGTACTACAACAGTAAAATAGAAAACAAAAAATGTATTTAGAATGACAAAGCTCCATCCCGAAAAGACATACTTCCTTCTTTACAGTGGTAGATGACTACAGATGTGGAATGTTCACTGCCATATGTGATTGATGTTAATTTTTAAAATTTTGTTGGTTAATTTTGTTGACCTTTTTTTTAAACATTTCTTTTTTATTCTTTATTTTTTTTATTTGTGGGGAGAGGATATATATGGAAGTGATATCTATATCAATATCAAAGTATATTTTAAAATATCAATTATTTTTAACTGCTTTTCACCATATTGAACAGTGTAAAAATATGGAAAGCGCAGCAAAGTTTCCCATATGCTCCATACCCCACTTCCTTCCAATTCAAAACTGACCAAGATATTTGTACTGATGGAATAAAACTTCAGGTGACTTAAAGGACAATGACAAGATGTATAGTGAAGGGGAGTAGTAAGTGGGCTGCAGCTAATTACAAATAGGACATGCTGAAGGAATGGTACTTAAAACACTATCAAGGATGTAATTGACCGGAAAAGGAAGAGGGACAGTAAGTTAGCAAGAGAGTATAGTAGGAGACAGACTTCCTAAGTCTACTGATATCCATAGAACATCAAAAGAAACACAGAAAGCCCTCTAGGATTTGGTGAGAATCTTCCAGGTATCATTAATAGACCAATATAAATAAGTCCCCCTGCATGAGAAGGCTTGGTTAGAATATAATTTTTGCTAATAGAATAGAAACCCAGGTGATGAGAACACAGACCCATTGAAAGGTCTAAATGCTCATCACAATAATAAAAATAGTTTCTATGTAGAAAGTGATATTTATAGTTTAGAAAGCAATTTCCCCCCCAAAAAAATGTGTAGTACATAAGGCAGTATTGTTATCCTTAGTTGAGTCTCCATTTCATCATCTCTTAGAAATGTCATTTTTATCCAAAAAGAGAAAAACAAGTCATAGGATCATGGTTTTAGAGCTGGGAGATACCTTAGATGTCATCTAGGCCAACTTCCTCATTTTAAAGATGAAGAAACTATGTCTGGAGAGATCAGAAAATTAATCCATAGTCAAATAGATAGCAAATTCTAAAAGACATATTCAAACCAATGGATTCTGACTATATATGCAGATTTTTTCCAGAGTAACTACAGCAAGAACCCCCTTTAAATCATGTATGATAAGTATCATGCAAGTCAACAGCAACTTTTTAACAAAGACTAGGTTCAAAGACACTTGTTAATGCTATTCCATATCCAAGCCCATATTAATAATGTTTTATTAATTTGATTTCAACAAATTCTGGAGAGATCCAAGCCCTGTTCTCAAAAGTCAATGTAAATTCATTGATTCCGATGAAAGATTTCAACAGTTGTTACAGTCACATCTTTAGCTTACTACTGATAGTGGGGAAAAGGTTGAACTCAAGATGAAAGCCTTGTTTTTGTTATTTCACTCTCACTAAGACTACTCTTCTAGCCTTTTCCCTTCTTATTTATTCAGTTGTCATAGCTTCCTAACTTGTCTTTTTGCCTCTAGGATATTTCCTCTCTAATCCATTCTCTTATAATGCTTGCAATATACCAGTGGTTCCCAAATTTTTTGGCCTACTGTCCCCTTTCCAGAAAAAATATTACTTAGCACCACCTGTCACATACTATCACTGCCCCCTTACAGTTATTCACTGCCCCCAAATGCAACTGTGGCCATCACTGTCCCCCTGGATCGCTGCAGCACCCACCAGGGGGCAGTGGCACTCACTTTGGGAATCACTGCAATATACCATTTATATCATGTCAAAAACCTTGGGGAAAAAAATCTCATCAAAGAGATGGTGGACCATGGGTATAAACTATATATAGTATCAAACATAGTAACTTTGTAAACTTTTTTCCTGTTTTTTTGCTACTAAAAAAAGATTTTTAAGGAGTTAGATTATATAAGAAATGACAAATGGTATTATAATTGCCAATAATGTAAAAAAGAAAAAAAATCAATAGAATATTTTTAAAAACACCCATCAGGAAGATTTCCAGAGATAGAGCTAATACAAAAAAAAAATCAAGCCATTCCCCAATTGACAAATGGTCAAGGGATATGAATAGGCAGTTTTCAGATGAAGAAATCAAAACTATCAATAATCACTTGAAAATGTGTTCTAAATCCCTCTTGATTAGAGAAATGCAATTTAAAAAAACTACTACCTCAGATCTAGCAGATTGGCCAATATGGCAGCAAAGGAAAATAATAAATGTTGGAGGGGATGTGGCAAAATTAAAGCACTAATGTATTACTGGTGGAGTTGTGAATTGATCCAAACATTATGGAAGGTAATTTGGATTTATGCCCAAAGGGCTTTAAAAGAATGCCTGACCTTTGATCCACCCATAACACTGCTGGGTTTGTACCCCAAAGAGCTAATAAGGAAAAATGTTTGTACAAAAATATTTATAGCCTTGCTTTTTATAGTGACAAAAAATTGGAAAATGAGGGGGTATCCCTCGATTGGAGAATGGCTGAACAAATTGTGGTATCTGATGTTGATGGAGTAGTATTGTGCTGAAAGTAATGATGAATTGGAGGATTTCTATATAAACTGGAAGAACCTACAGGAATTGATGCAGAGCAAAATGAACAGAACCAAGGGAATATTGTATACAGAAACTGAAACACTGTGGCACAATCAAATGTAACAGACTTTTCTACTAATAGCAAAGCAATAAACCAAGGCAATTCTGAGGGACTTATGAGAAAGAATGCTATCCACATCCAGAGAAAGAACTGTAGAAGTAGAAATGCAGAAGAAAAACACATGATCAAGTATATTTTAGATGGGGATGTGATTGGGATTTTGGCTTTACAAGAGCACTTGTATTGCAAACATGAATAATATGAAAATAGGTTTATAACCCAGTGTAATTGCTTGTCAGCTCTGGAAGGGGGAAGGAAGTGGGGTAGGAAAGATCATGAGTCATATAACCATGGAAAAATATTAAAAATAAATAAATAAATTTTAAAGGAAAAAGGAAAAATAGAGCCAAGATTATGGGATATAAAGAAATAATTCAGCTGAGTTCTCCCATTCCCCTCAAACAACTTAAAAAAATTTCCTTTGACTTTAGTTTCTTTCTTTCAAAAAATGTCAAAGTAAGACATTCTTCCAAGTCAAGGCAACATAGGAAGTCAGAAAGAAACATCCATAACACGAGAGAGGAGGCTAACCCATAGCTAACATGGATGGAATAAATAGTGGTGGGGCCTTGTGAGAGTAACAGAAGCAGCACTAGCTTCAGGAGTTCTCAAGAGAGAGATGGTAAAGGGATCTGGAACCTAGCCTCAAAGAGATTGTAGGTTACCCTTGTCCTACAATTAGATGCAAGATCAGATGCTGTTTGGCAATTTCACTGCCTATTCTCATTTCTGGGTTATAGTTCAAGAGCAGAGAGAAGAATTGTTGGTGGATCTGAGAAGTATTATCACCTATCATCCCAAGGAATCAGGGACTCTGAGGAACAGTATTTCTTCTGATCTCAAGGTAGGAGGGGACATAAGGAGCAATATCAATTATAATCCCAAGGGATCAGGGGTCCTTCCTGGTTAAGGAATAGAATGTAGGCCAAGAGAATAATGACAACAACTTTCCTCAGATCACACTACCTTGGATGCACTGAAAACTTCCAAATCCCCAGACATGCAAAAAAACCTGAAAGTTGAGATAATGTCTCCTTTCCACCACCACCCATACCAGGAAGAGAGCCTAACATAAAATTCCAAATCAAAAAAATAGAGTGGGATAATGAGCAAGCAACAAAAAAGAATCTGACCATAAAAATTCACTATGGTGACAAGGAAGATCAGAACATAAAACTTGGAAGAAGACAATTAAATCAAAGCAGCTATAAGCAAAGCCTCAAAAGAAAATAAAATTGTGAATTGAACACAAAACTACAAAAATCCCTGGAAGAGCTAAAAAGTTATTTTCAAAATCAAGTAAAAGTGGCAGAGGAAAAATTAGGCAAATAAATGAAAGCAATGGAAAAAAATTTTTTTGAAAAGACAATGAGCAGCTCACTAAAAGTACAAAAAGAAATCCTGAAGAAAATAACTCCTTAAAAAGCAAAATTGTCTAAATTGAAAATAAGATGCAAAAGGTCAATGAAGAAAATAATTACTTAAAATTTACAATTGGGCAAGTGGAATCTAATGATTCCATGAGATATAAAAAAATAGCAAAAATAAAAGAAACATCTAATTGAGAAAATGATTAATGTGGAAAATTGATTGAGGAGAAAAAATTTTAAAGTTATTGGATTACCTTAAAGTCATGTTCAAAGATGGAGCCTATATTTCAACAACTTATAGAGGGAAACTGTCCCAATATCTTAGATCAAGAGGGTAAAATAAAAATGGAAAGAACTCACAAATCACCACCTAAAGGAAATCCCAAAATGAAAACTCTCAGGAATATTATTGACAAATTCCAGAATTCAGAGGTCCAAAAGAAAATTCAGAGGTCCAACCTTCGAGCTGCCAGAAAGAAAATATTCAAATATCACAATTCAATAGTTAAGATCACACAAGATTTAGTAACTACCACAGTGAAGGAGTGGGAGGCTTATAATATGATATTCCTCAAGGCAAAGGAGATAGGATTACAAGCAAGAATGATCTTTGTTATTTTTAATAGGACAGTTAGAAGGAGTCTATATAGATAGAATGTGTGAAAATAAATAGATTATATTGGAGTGATGGTAAAAAGAAATGGTATGACAAGAAAGAGGAATACCTGGGAGAAAGAAGAAGGGAGAGAAGGAATGGGAAAAATTATCCCACCTAAAAGAGGCACACAAAGAAGAGCTTTTTTAGGGGAGGAGGAAATGGTGAGGATGAAGAAGAAGGCAACACTTGAACCTGTCACGCAAATAAATTGAGTTAAAGATAGAAGATATGTATACATACCCATTTAGTATTTAAAATCCACATTACTTAAAAGGGAAGTAGGAAAAAGAAAGAATAAGAGAAAGGGGAATTGGAAAGGTGATAAAAAAAAAAAAAGGAGGGCCAGCATAAAAAGGAAGAAGTGGTAATCAAAACAGATTTTGAGGAGGGATGGGATAAAGAGAGAGAGAGAAAGATAAATCTAAAAAAGTAGGATAGAAGGAAATGGAGTTAGTAATCATAAGTGTGGACATGTATGGGATGAACTCACCCACAAAACAAAAGCAGGGAACATAATGGTTTAGAAATCAGAATCCAACAATATGGTGTTTACAAAAAACACCTGAAATAGAGGCACCCACAGAGAAAAAATGAGAGGCTGGAGCAGAATCTATTATGCTTCAGCTGTAGTTTAAAAAGGCATGGGTAGCAATCATGATCTCAAACAAAGCAAAAGCAAAAAAAAAAAAAGACCTAATTAGAAGGGATAAGCAGAGGAACTGTATCTTACTAAAAGGGACCATATCTGTGTCAAATGGCATAGCATCCAAATTCTTGAAGGAAAAGATAAATGAATTGCAGAAAGAAATAGTAAAGCTATACTGGGGTGGGTAGAATAGCTGAGTGGCTTAGTGGGTTGAGAGATATGCATGGAGATAGGAGGTCCTGGGTTAAAATCTGGCTTCAAACACTTCCTAGCTATGTTACCCTAGGCAAGTCACTTAACCCCCATTGCCTAGCCCTTACCACTATTCTGCCTTGGAACCAGTACACAGTATTGATTCTAGTAGAGAAGGTAAGTGTTTAAAAAACTATAGTGGTAGAAGAGTACATCAACTACTACCTCTCAAAATTAAAATCTAACCACAATATAAATAATAAAGTTAAGGAGATTAATAGAAGCTTAGAAAAGTTAGATATGATGGATGTCTGGAGAAAAATGAATTTTAAAAAAAAGATATACCATTTTCTGAGCTGCACATGGTACCTTCAAAAAAATTGACCATGTATTAGAGCATAAACCCCTCACAACCAAATGCAAAAAAGCAGAAATATTAAATGCATTCTTTTCAGACCATAATGCAACAAAAATACATTTAATAAAGGATTTTGAAAGCATAGATTAAAAGTTTACAATGACCCAGGACAATTCAGAGGGATTTATGGTAAAGAACGCTGCCCACATTCAGAGGAAGGACTGCAGGAGAGGAAACATATAAGAAAAACAACTGCTTGAACACATTGGTCGGGGTGGACATGATTGAGGGTGTGGACTCAAAACTACCACACCAATGCAACTACCAACAATTGAGAAATAGGTCTTGATCAAGGACACATGACAAAACTAGTGGAAATGTGCATCGGCCATGGGTGGAGGGGGTGCGGGGGGTGAAGGGGAAAGTAGGAGCATGAATCATGTAACCATGTTAAAAATGAATATTAATAAATGTTTAAAAAAAAAGTTAACTGGAAACTAAACACTATAATCCCGAAGAAAGAGTAGATCAGAAAACAAATCACGGTAACAATCAGTAATTTCATTAAAGAGAATGACAACAAGAAGAACTTTCAAAATTTGTGGGATGTAGTCAAAGCAAAATTTAGGGGAAAATTTATATCACTAAGTGACTATATTAATTAAAAAAAGGAAAGAGAAGAGCATATCAATGAATTGGGCATGCAGCTAAAAAAAACTAAATAAAGGACAAATTAAAAATACCCAATTAATTAAACACCAAAGAAGAATTCCTGATAATCAAACGGGAGATTAATAAAATTAAAAGAAAAAGTCTACTGAAGTAATAAATAAAATTAGGAAATGGTTTTATAAAAGCCAAATAAGATAGATAAACCAATGGTTAATTTGATTTTTAAAAAGAAAAAAAAGAAAACCAAATTACTAGTATCAAAATAAAGAAGGTAGAGCACTTGAGTTGGTAGAGCCAAGAGGATGAATTAGGGGAAGCCACTGAGCTGAACTCTCCCAACATTCCCCTCCAAAGCAATTTAAAATAATGCTTTAAATCAAACTTTGGAACAGCAGAGCCAACCAAAAGTAGGAACGAGACATTTTTTTCAGCCTAATAAAACTTGAGATGAATAGGAAAAGTCTGAGACACTAGAACGGAGATCTGTCCAGAGTCCACACATGTATGCCATGGCAATAACAAGAGCTATAGCAGGAGTTTCAGGAACTCTCAGCCTAGAAATAATAAGGAGGTTGGACAACTGCTCATAAAAAGATTAAAAAAACCCTTTGTTGCCACTGTGTACAACTAGCGCTGATAGGTAATTCTGTTCCTAATACGCAGTTCTAGGTCACATTTCCAGGCTGGTGAGAGCACTGATGATTAATCATAAGAGAAAAAGGCCCTTGTCACAGTTCCAAAACAGAGAGGAGTACTAAGACTTGCAGCTGCAGAATAACAGGGACACTTCCTGAGTAATGACCTGAGGGTAGACCAGAAGAGCAATGATCAAACCTCTCCCAGAGTCAAACCACTGTTGAAGCCCCCAAAACTTGCAGAGCTCCAAAACTAGCTCTGAAAACAGCAGTACAAAAAAGTCTGAAGCTTGGTACAGTGCTGCGCCAGTCCCAGATTAGTAGAACCCAATTTTAACATGAAGTTCAAAGTCAAGAAATACGCTGGTGAAATGAGCAAACAACAACCCCCCCCCAAAAAAAGCAAGAATTTGATCATGAAAAGCTACTATGGTGGCAAGGAAGTATATAATATAAAAAAAAATAAACCTAGAAGAAAAAAATGTGAAAACAGCAAACAAAAAAAGCTCAAAGAAAATCAAAATTGGACCCAAATAGAAGAAGGATCCCCAAAAGAGTTAAATAAAGAGATAAGAATAATGGAGGAAAAGTTGAAAAAAGAAATAAGAATGACAGAAGAAAATAAATAGTTTGGTAAGAGGCTCACAGAAAAAATGAATACTAAAGAAAATAATAGCTTTAAAAAATTGACCAAGTGGTAAAAGAAACTGAAAAAAGCCCATTGAAGTGAAGAATTCCTTAAAAAGCAGAATTGGCCTAAGGGAAAAGGAGGTACAAAAAGCTCCCTGAGGGAAATGATTTCTTAAAAATTACAATTGGAAAATTAGAAGTTAATGACTTCATGTGACATCAAGAAACAATAGGACAAAGTCAAAAGAATAAAAAATTTGAATAAAATCTGAAATATCTCATTGGAAAACAAATGACCCAAAAATAGATTGATAAAGGATCATTTAAAAATTATGAGACTGGGGGATGCTAGGTGGTTCAGTGGATTGAGAGCCAGACCCAAAGATAGGAGGACCTGGGTTCAAATCTGACCTCAGACACTTCCCAGCCGTGTGACCCTGGGCAAATCACTTAACCCCCCTTGCCTAGCCCTTACATTTCTTCTGCCTTGGAAACAATACATAGTACTGATTCTAGGATGGAAAGTAAAGGTTTAAAAAAAATATGAGGTTACCTTAAGGTAATGACAAAAGAAAGAGTTTAGATAGCATATTTTAAGAAATCATAGAGAAAAATTGTCTTGGTATCTTAGCTCCAGAGGGTAAAATAGAAATAAAAAGAATCCATGGACTGCCTCCTGAAAAATATCCCAAAATGAAAACTCCCAGGAATATTGCTGACAAAAATACTTCAAGAAGCCAGAAAGAATTCAAATACCATGGAATCACAGTCAACATCAAGCAAGAAGGCAATGGGGATGGAATTGTAACCAAGAATAATCTACCTAGAAAAATTAAGTATAATCTTTCAGGGTAGAAAAAAATGAATATTTAATGAAATAAAGTATTTTCAAACATTCTTGATGAAAAGACAAGAGCTGAATAGATAATTTGACATTCAAGCGGGAAAATCAAGAGAAGCACAAAAAGCTAAACGTGGAAGAAAAATCAAAAGGGATTCAATAAGTCTAAACTCTTCATATTCCTACATGGGAAAATGATTCATGTATTTTCTAAAAATATCATCATAAGGGCAGTTAAAAGGATTCTATGAAGAAGATTGCAAGAGTGTGTCAATTATGTTGGAATGATCTCCAAAAATAAATAAATAAATGAATAAACAAATAGATAGATAGATAGATAGATAGATAGATAGATAGATAGATAGATAGATAGATAGATGGATGGATGAGTGGATAAATAAATTAATTAATTGATAAATTAATTAATAAATGAATGGGCAAGAGGAATGCACTAAAAGGAGGAAGGAAGAGGTAGAATTCAGAAAATGTTATATAAAAGAGATACACCAGGAAGAGCTTTTACAATTAAGAGAGAAATAGGGAAAAGTGGCAGACAATGCTTGATCCTCAAGTTCATCAGGATTGGTTTAAAGAAGGAAGTATATATATATATATGTATATATATATATATATATATATACATATATATATACACATACACATACATACATATTTGTATATAGAAATGTAACTTGCCCAATAGGGAAATAGGAGATGGGCTTAAGATAATTGGGGAGATGATAAAAAGGAAGGCAGATTAAGGTAGGTAATGGTTAGAAGCAAAATAGACTTTTGAGGAACAACAAAAGAAAAAGTTGAAGAAAGAGAAGAAAATGCAGTGGAGGGAAATACGTAGTTAGTAATCATAACAGTAAATGCAAATTCATTATTATACCCATAAAACCGAAGCAGAATAGCAGAATGAATTACAAACTAGGACCCAACAATATGTTTTTTACAAGAGACATACTTAAAACAGAAAGACATACAGAATTAAAATAAAAGGTTAGAGTAGAATCAAAATATGTTTCAATTGAAGTAAAAAAGGCAGGGATTAGCAGTCATGATAACAGACAAAACAAAAATAAAAATAAATCTAATGAAGAGAGATAATCAGAGAAACTACATTATTTTAAAAGGGACCCTAGAAGTAATATCAAAAAAAGTTATGGGGGGTGAGGAAAAAATAGATAATAGTAATGAACTGCTGGTGCAATAGTGTACTGGTCCAGCTATTCTAGAGAACAATTTGGAACTATACACCAAAGAATATAAAGTTGTATATACCATAAAACTGTCCTTTGACCAAGCAGTACCATTACTTGATCTGTATCCCAAAAAAGATACCTATATGTACAAAAATATTTATAACAGATTTTTTTTGTGGTTGTGAAAAAAATGGAAATTGGGTTGATATCCATTAGTTGGAGAATAGCTGAACAAGTTATGGCATATATAATTATGATGGAACAGGTTAGTTTCAGATAAACATAGTAAGAACAGTAATATTGAAATGGTAATCAACAATAAAATAATTAGCTACTCTGATCAAAACAATGATTCAAGACAATTCCAAAGGAACCATGACCAAAAATATTATCCATGTTTTCCACTTCCAGAGCAAGCACTGACTAAGCCTGAGTGTATTGTGAAGCATATTCTTATTGTTTTATTTTGTGTGTGTTTTCTGTTGTAACATGGCTAATATGGAAATATTTTTGCATGACTTAACATGTATAACTGATAAAAATTACTTGCCTTCTAAAGGAGGGGAGAGAGGTGAGTGGGAAGAGAATTTGGAACTAAAAGTTATTTTGATGATTATTTTTTAATTGACATCTAACTGGGAAATATGTATTAAAATAGATAGTTTTTTAAAACACGCTTAAAGGGCTCCCCATTTTTTATGATATAAAATAAAAATTATTGATCTGGCATTTAAGATCCTACACAATCTATCCCTAATCTATCTATCTTAACCTCATCCTACTTAACATACTTCTATAATCTAGAGAAATTAGTCTATTCACCACCCTGCCCTCTTTTATCTCCCATTTTGAACCCCATGATCATGATACAGGAGAGCTGGGTTCTATTCTCTTTCATGTTCCAAGATCTTTTCCAAGTCATTTCTTTTCTCTAAACTTCAATTCCCTCAGTACTCAAATGGTAATTACCGAGATAATCAGTATCAGAGTGCTAAAAATGTACACAAGGATCACTATCATTAATTATTAATTAATCCAACAGCATCCAACAACATAGCTGAAAACATCATACTGAAATAATTAATTATGGCTAATTAATTAAATCCCCATTAGGCAGGAAAAATAAAGCACTCTCTAGCCACATAAAAGAAATAAAAATAGTTATTGAAGCAAATGACAGAGAATTTTTAAGTAACAAAAAGATCCATTTTCAAAAACAATTGACACAAATTTTTAAGCTGAAATCCAGAAATACAAATGCCATTTTCAGGTGAGGTCAACATTTTGAAAAACTATTCTATTATGATTACGCTGATATAGACCTATATCTCTGAGTTCTGAGTAAGGAATGGTGTTCTTAGTATTTGAGACATGCATTAAGTTCTTATTTGCATAGAACTCATTGGTTGGTTGTTGTCTTCATATTCAAAGACTACCAAAATTATATCACTTTGTCAGGTCAGTGTGCAATGTGTGTCTGACTGTCACTGATTAGACCAATACGAGCTGAGAAGACTCTACTACAGTTCAAACACAAATAGCCTAGATGAACATTTGATAGCAAGATATCTCTAAATTCACACATCTCACTTTTTTTTTGAGCTACTATAATTCTGCTTTGCTCATTTGCTCTTTGATACAGGCACATCATGCAGGATGGTCCTGTGCCAATGTCTTCCATGTCTCATAATCAATATTAAAGCCTTTTAGGCAAAATATGCTAGGCATTCAAACATGGCCATTCCTCAGGAGTTGCAGTTTCTGCAATAGAATCTGAATGCCTAGCAGTTCAGCTTGAAAAAGCACCTCAGTGTTCAGTATCTTATCTTGCCCAAGTGATCTTCAGAATCTTCCTAAGACAATTCAAATAGAAGTGATTCAGTTTCCTGGCATGGCACTGATATACTCCCCAAGTTTCACAGGCATACAACAATGAGATCAGCATAAAGACTCTGAAGAACTTCAGTTTGGTAGGCAGCCTAATACCTCTTCTCTTCCATAATTTCCTTCAAAGCCTCCCAAACACTGAACTAGTTCTGACAATGCATGCTTCAACCTGATCATCTATGTGCATAGTCCTGGAAAATATACTACCAAGGTTAAGTGAATTCATCTATAGCATTAAAATTTCTTCCAATAGCTCCATATATGGATCATATGATGATAGATGGTGGAGAATCTCTGTTTTCTATGTGTTGGTTGCCAGAACCAAATGAGAATTGAGCAGAAAATTGATCCGTGTTCTGTTGCGTCTCAGTCTCAGAGGCTGCTTTGAGTACACAATCATCTGTAAACAGGAAGTCATGCACCAGCCTTCCTTCCACTTTAGTCTTGGCTTAGAGTCTTTTCAAGTTAAATAATTTTTCATCAATATGGTAGTGGACCTTGATTCCCTTTTCATAATCATTGAAGGCATCCAACAACATAGCTGAAAACATCATCCTGAAAACCATGAGAGAAAGCACCCAGACCTGCATCACTCTATTGGTGACTGGGAAAGCATGAAAGCATCATCCATTATCCAGAAACCATGCAAGTATGTTTTCATGGAGTTGTCATACAATCTTGGTGAACTTCTCTGGGCAATCAATTTTTTTCATGATCTTTCATAAGCCCTCATGACTGACAGTATCAAAGGAGAAGTCTATTAAGGAGGACAGTGGGAAGAATCTTACTGATAATAACTAAGAGAGATTCCCCTGATTTTCATAGGAAAACCTTTTTCTTTTTCCTTTTTAGAGGTGGAAAATTGAGGCAACCTTCATCTCCTGGAGAATAACGCCCTCTTGCCCCATAACCCAGAAGATTCAAATAAACCTTCGTATGAACAGTGGATCTGCTGCTTTGTAAATCTCTTCTGGAGTGAACACCAGGCATTTTGCCACATGAGAGGAGCCTAATGTCATTCAAAACCTCTTCTGTGTAAGTTTAGCTAGAGAAGGACTGATATTAACCTGAGGTAAATGATCAATTACTGCAGCATTAATTAATGATAGTCTGTTGAGAACTATGGAAGTGCAGCCTCCAGGATCATGTCCTTATCACTGTTCAGTGTGGTTCCATCCACCCTGAGTAGTTGAGATATGCCATGGACTTTGGTCTATAAATAGCCTTCAGGTCATCATAGAAGCACCTTGGATTATTACTATCAGAAAAAAATTGAATTTCATCTGCCTCCTTAGTGAGTCAAGAATCCCATGTCTCTCTAACCTTTATTTGCACCTTACTTTTGATGGAATTGATCTCTGCCTTCTTAGAGACAGACAAACTATCCTGCTGGCAAACCCTATGGAATTCCCATTTTTCATGTAGAAGCTTCTAAATTTCCCCAACATTTTCTTCAAACCAGTCCTGAGATTTGCAAGTTCTCTGGTCCAGATAAACAAATGCAGTGCTGTACACCAAATCTTTGAAAGCTGACCCTCTCTTTTTCTGCTCCACTGTTGCCAGCTGTGTCTTTGCTTAGGTTCTCTCCCAAATCAGCAGCAAAGTGTTCATACACTGAGAAGCACTCTGATGTGTCAACATTAACTCTCCAGGTAGCTGTCTTGCATTGGGGCAGCCACTTTTAGTGAATGTTAATGTTTAGTTTGGACAGGATAAGTCAATGATCGGTTCAGTACTCTTCACCACATATCACCTTTGTCACTCTCACATTCTATCTGTTGCTTTTTCCTTGCGATGACATCATCTAGAAGTATCAATGTTTGCTTTGTGGGTGCATCTATGAAGTTTTATGATATTTAGGTAAATGAAAGACAGTGTTGGTGATGAGGTTATCAGTAACAAGTGACCATTGCTACTGTGATTTCCAACTCCATTCTTTCCCAAGACTCTCTGACTCCCTGACACATCTCTGCCTTTTCTGGCATTAAAGTTACCCAGAATTATAAGCTTTTCACTTTTGGCACACTGCTAATGAGGGTCCCCAGGTTTTTCTTAGAATTTTTCTTCAACCTCACCAGGGTTTCTAATAGTGGGTACATACGCATTGATGATGGTGATATAACATTTTCCTACAAGTGGCAATTGCATTGCCATGAACTTATCATTCACTTCTTTTGGGAGACATGTGCATTTGTTGACTAGATTATAGCTGATGCCAGATTCACAGTGTTCCTCATCATGGCAACCACACCAGAAAAAACATTTATCCAGCTCTGACTTAGGTAAGCTGACCTTCATCTGCTAGCTTTGTTTCAGTTAGGACTACAATGTGGATGTAATATGCGCTGCATTTTCTCCTAATTAAGAGCTGTTCATCTTTCAGGTCTACTGGATTTCGTGTTGTCCATAAGTGTGTACACATTCCATCTATCAGTGATTAGTGGGATCATCTTTGCAAAATTTTTTGTACATTGTGTGTGTATGTGTGTGTGTGTGTGTGTGTATGTGTTTTGACCACAAGGTATTATCCCTGCCTGCCTTGGCAAGCAGTCCAGGTTTGGGTGAAGCATAGTTTGAAGTAGACCATTTTAGGGCACTTTTTATAACTTCTTTCTTAGGCCAGGAGATGAGCAGTGTGGTTCTTTAAAAAGACTGTTCAAACATCCAGAGAGCTGTCAAATCCTACTGCTGCTTCCAGTGAGGAGACATCCCTCTGCCCTTATGCCCTGGGTTGTGACTACAGCTCCCAATGTATCTACTCCTAGTGTTCTGTTACTTGCTTCAAAAGTCTTACGACTTTTGAAATAGGAATAAAATAATTAAATAATGATATGGCAAAATGTAAAATGGTATGGATGATGTTTTTTGACTTGTGCAAAAGTTGGATTTAAGTGAAGCAGACTGGCACAAAGTCATTATCCTCATTCTCTCTTCCAGAGTCATCAAATGGCCCTAGCTTCCTCATTGTCTAAGTTCTAAGCACTGCACAGCAATTGCTTCAGCTACCTTCATGCCCATAGGAATAAATTGTATTCATCCACTCATTCCACTTGGAGAAAGTCTTCACACACTTTGAGGTAGAAATCCCCTAGATCACTGACAGGTTTGAACCACAGGTAAGAGTTGGGTGGCAGGTGGACACCAAAGGAGGAAAGCAACCCTGAAAAAAAGGGTTCAGCAAGCCCTCACATAAGAGGTATTAGTCTTTCCTGAATGCCCCATATACCCCATAGAACTGGTATAATCATTATAAAGCACCAACCTTTTGGGAGGCATCTGAGAATGGTTTTGCATGCTTAGAGCTCTAGTAAGCAAATTAAGCAGCAATCTTAGACCAGAGAGAGGCAAAGTTTATGATGAAGCTAGTTCAAATGACTTAGCATGATTAAATGCTATAGATGCATACCTTTGGAGCTGAAAGAGATTTGAGATATCCCTATTACAAATTATCTTCATATACTGTAGGTCCAGTCTATGATATCTAGCTTGATGGTCATCAAGTTCATGAAGAAACCAAAGCCCAGAAAATATTAGTGAATTTCCTCAGGTCACACATGTAGTAAACAATGAGAGCCAGGATTTGAACTAAGTTATCTATTTCCAAAGATAATACTTATTCCCTGTCCTCTACCAAGCTATATCAGAAGAAGATAGCAAGGCCAGTCAGGAACCTCTGCCAAACAGGGATCTCTGCCCTTCCTATCATCAGCTTTGTCATTAAGGACTCTCTGTCTCTCTGTCTTTGTCTCTCTCTCTCTCTGTCTCTCGTCTGTGTGTGTGTCTCTCTGTCTCTCTGTCTCTGTCTCTCTGTCTCTCTCTCTGTCT